>NW_027411977.1:162276032-162652219 GCF_047663935.1 Musca autumnalis | reverse complement strand
TAAGAAAAGAAGTGACAAACTAAACAATAATTACATGACTATGGCAAACAAAATAAAAGCACATTAATGAAAGGTAAAGAACATCTAGAATAATGAAGATAATTCTACATGATAATTGTTGTTGCTTAAATAAAGTAACTGCGTAATAAAACTTTACGTTACAATTCAAATTTTTAAATTAACGGAAATTAAACTAAACTAACTTAAACCTATCAGTTACATTCGTAACATTGCCTCCCGCTTAAGCCTGTTCGTCCCGAATAGGCACAGTTCCCTCTCGGTGGTATGGGCATTGGTAACACACTGCCTCCCGCTTAAGCCTGTTCCTCTTGACTAGACACAGTTCTCGTTCCGTAGTGGTACCCTCTACTGCGTCAGCTTTGGACTTCTGCTCTTCTGGACGTTGCTTTCTCTCCAGGAATCTTGACGTTATATAATGAAAAAGTGTATATGTATATGTATATATATATTATACTATATATAAATATATATATATATATATATTTATATATATGCTGCGAAGGGTTTGGGGACACTTTTTCAACACAGTAGCGTTTTTGGGGACATAAATAAATAAACAAGTCTCTATCTTGTGGTTTATTTGCAGACATGGTTATTTTGGGGACAAAAAATAAATAAACTTATTTTCCTGTCTAGACATAAGAAAAAGGACGATATTTTTAGTATCAGGATGAGACTTGCATGCTTCTGCGTCTATCTTTCAAACGGAATTCGATATCATCAAATAAGTAGCTTGGATTGTGTGTCAAGGATAGCATAACAAACAACGTAAGAAACGAGAGTGTAGATGTAATGGGTCATTAAATATTTGCTCCCATATGGCCATGTAATGGGTTTGACAAAACTTACCCTTGTATTTCTTGAGAATTGGATATGGGGGCAAATATCTCATATATATATATATATATATATATATATATATATATATATATATATATATATATATATATATATATATATATATTTCATGACCCATTACATCTACACTCTTATTTCTTACGTTGTTTGTTAAGCTATACTTGACACACAATCCAAGCAATTTAGATGATGATATCGAATTCCGTTTGAAAGATAGACGCAGAAGCATCCAAGTCTCATCCTGATACTAAAAATATCGCCCTTTTTCTTATGTCTAGACAGGAAAATAAGTTTATTTATTTTTTGTCCCCAAAATAACCATGTCTGCAAATAAACCACAAGATAGAGACTTGTTCGGGGACTGTACCTAAAAGGGCCTAATGTCCCCAAAAACGCTACTGTGTTGAAAAAGTGTCGTCAAACCATTCGCAACCTATATATATATATATATATGTACCTAAAAAGGCCTACTGTCCCCAAAAACGCTACTGTGATGAAAAAGTGTATATATATATATATATATATATATATATATATATATATATATTATACTATACTATATATATATTTATATATATGCTGCGTAGGGTTTGGCGACACTTTTTCAACACAGTAGCGTTTTTGGGGACATTAGGTCTTTTTAGGTACAGTCCCCGAAAATGTCTATATCTTGTGGTTTATTTGGAGACATGGTAATTTTGGGGACAAAAAATAAATAAACTTATATATATGCTGCGAAGGGCTTGGGGAAAGATAGGTGTAGAAGCATCCAAGTCTCAAGAAATACAAGGGTAAGCTTTGCCAAATCCATTACAAATATCTCATGACCCATAACATCTACAATCTTGTTTCTTATGTTGTTTGCAGGATCATACAAGTCCCAAGAAATACAAGGGTAACCTTGTCAAATCAATCACATGTCCATCTGATTGCAAATATCTCATGACCCATAACAGCATATATATATAAGTTTATTTATTTTTTGTCCCCAAAAAGACCATGTCTCCAAATAAACCACAAGATAGAGACTTTTTCGGGGACTGTACCTAAAAAGGCCTAATGTCCCCAAAAACGCTACTGTGTTGAAAAAGTGTCCCCAAGCCCTTCGCAGCTTATATATATATAAGTTTATTTATTTTTTGTCCCCAAAATGACCATGTCTCCAAATAAATCACAAGATAGAGACTTTTTCGGGGACTGTACCTAAAAAGGCCTACTGTCCCCAAAAACGCTACTGTGATGAAAAAGTTTCCCCAAACCCTTCGCAGCATAAATATATATATATATATATATATATATATATATATATATATATATATATATATATATATATATATATATATATATATATATTATATATAAATATATATTTATATACATGCTGCGAAGGGTTTGGGGACACTTTTTGAACACAGTAGCGTTTTTGGGGACATAAATAAATAAACTTATATATATATAGGCTGCGAAGGGTTTGGCGACACTTTTTCAACACAGTAGCGTTTTTGGGGACATTAGGTCTTTTTAGGTACAGTCCCTAAGACCTAATGTCCCCAAAAACGCTACTGTGTTGAAAAAGTGTCGCCAAACCATACGCAGCTTATATATATATATAAGTTTATTTATTTATGTCCCCAAAAACGCTACTGTGTTGAAAAAGTGTCCCCAAACCCTTCGCAGCATATATATAAATATATATATTTATATATATATATATATATATATATATATATATATATATATAAATATATATGTATATATACAGTTGAACCTCGATTATCCGAGAACCTCCATTATCCGGGATAGAAAAGAAATGTTGGCCTTTTTTCCATTTCCTATATTTTTCGTTATAAACTTTATTATCCGGGAGTAAAAGCACACTTTTCAATAAATTTGATTAAGCAAACAAAAGGTAAACAAAATAAAACTGGAAATTCTCCCATATTACACAATTTGTATATTAATGGTATCACAAAAACCATAGGACAAAGTCAATTCAGATGAATCTGATGATGGTATTATGTATTCTTCTAAAATTTTATAGATTACCATTAGAAATATAACAAAAATTACTGACTCTATTATTATTGTACTATACTATGCCATTTTTACTTAAAAATATGTTCAAAAACTGCATAAAAACATTGCCTCCATTATCCGTGAAAATCGATTATCCGTAATGCCTCCGGTCCCGACCATCACGGATAATGGAGGTCCGACTGTATATGTATATAAATATATATTTATATGAATATATATATATATATATATATAGGCTGCGAATGGTTTGGCGACACTTTTTCAACACAGTAGCGTTTTTGGGGACATTAGGCCTTTTTAGGTACAGTCCCCGAACAAGTCTCTATCTTGTGGTTTATTTGCAGACATGGTTATTTTGGGGACAAAAAAATAAATAAACTTATTTTCCTGTCTAGACATAAGAAAAAGGGCGATATTTTTAGTATCAGGATGAGACTTGGATGCTTCTGCGTCTATCTTTCAAACGGAATTCGATATCATCATCTAAATTGCTTGGATTGTGTGTCAAGTATAGCTTAACAAACAACGTAAGAAATAAGAGTGTAGATGTAATGGGTAATGATATATATATATATATATATATATATATATATATATATATATATATATATATATATATATGAGATATTTGCCCCCATATCCAATTCTCAAGAAATACAAGGGTAAGTTTTGTCAAACCCATTACATGGCCATATGGGAGCAAATATTTAATGACCCATTACATCTACACTCTAGTTTCTTACGTTGTTTGTTATGCTATCCTTGACACACAATCCAAGCTACTTATTTGATGATATCGAATTCCGTTTGAAAGATAGACGCAGAAGCATGCAAGTCTCATCCTGATACTAAAAATATCGTCCTTTTTCTTATGTCTAGACAGGAAAATAAGTTTATTTATTTTTTGTCCCCAAAATAACCATGTCTGCAAATAAACCACAAGATAGAGACTTGTTTATTTATTTATGTCCCCAAAAACGCTACTGTGCTGTTATGGGTCATGAGATATTTGCACTCAGATGGACATGTGATTGATTTGACAAGGTTACCCTTGTATTTCTTGGGACTTGTATGATCCTGCAAACAACATAAGAAACAAGATTGTAGGTGTTATGGGTCATGAGATATTTGTAATGGATTTGGCAAAGCTTACCCTTGTATTTCTTGAGGCTTGGATGCTTCTACACCTATCTTTCCCCAAGCCCTTCGCAGCATATATATATATATATATATATATATATATATATATATATATAAGTTTATTTATTTTTTGTAAATAAACCATAAGATAGAGACTTTTTCGGGGACTGTACCTAAAAAGGCCTATATATATATATACATATATATTTATATAAATATATATATATATATATATATATATATATATATATATATATATATATATATATGTACCTAAAAAGGCCTAGTGTCCCCAAAAACGCTACTGTGATGAAAAAGTGTATAAATATGTATATATATATATATATATATATATATATATATATATATATATATACATATATATATATTATACTTTACTATATATATATATTTATATATATGCTGAATGGTTTAATCAGAAATCGAATAGCAATGTAAAAAACCTGTTTAGCTTCAACGTGTTTTTACCTATGTTTTTTCCTTTACGCGGTCGTAACTACCACGTAAATTAAATTTTTTTGCTAAATTTTTGAGCTTTGTACAAAAACATCTAAAATAATCCAGCAATAGTCATAGTTACTGGTAAACTACAATAGTTCGCGTATTATAATAGTGCAAACCATGGCTTTATGGAAACTAAAAAATTTTGACTTTTCCTCATATATATATATATATATATATATATATATATATATATATATATATATATAAACGCTACTGTGATGAAAAAGTGTATATGTATATATATATATATATATATATATATATATATATATACATATAAACTTTTTCATCACAGTAGCGTTTTTGGGGACAGTAGGCCTTTTTAGGTACATATATATAAAAGTCTCTATCTTGTGGTTTATTTGGAGACATGGTCATTTTGGGGACAAAAAATAAATAAACTTATATATATATGCTGCGAAGGGCTTGGGGAAAGATAGGTGTAGAAGCATCCAAGTCTCAAGAAATACAAGGGTAAGCTTTGCCAAATCCATTACAAATATCTCATGACCCATAACATCTACAATCTTGTTTCTTATGTTGTTTGCAGGATCATACAAGTCCCAAGAAATACAAGGGTAACCTTGTCAAATCAATCACATGTCCATCTGATTGCAAATATCTCATGACCCATAACAGCATATATATATATAAGTTTATTTATTTTTTGTCCCCAAAAAGACCATGTCTCCAAATAAACCACAAGATAGAGACTTTTTCGGGGACTGTACCTAAAAAGGCCTAATGTCCCCAAAAACGCTACTGTGTCGAAAAAGTGTCCCCAAGCCCTTCGCAGCTTATATATATATAAGTTTATTTATTTTTTGTCCCCAAAATGACCATGTCTCCAAATAAACCACAAGATAGAGACTTTTTCGGGGACTGTACCTAAAAAGGCCTACTGTCCCCAAAAACGCTACTGTGATGAAAAAGTTTCCCCAAACCCTTCGCAGCATAAATATATATATATATATATATATATATATATATATATATATATATATATATATATATATATATATATATATATTATATTATATATATAAATATATATATTTATATACATGCTGCGAAGGGTTTGGGGACACTTTTTGAACACAGTAGCGTTTTTGGGGACATAAATAAATAAACTTATATATATATAGGCTGCGAAGGGTTTGGCGACACTTTTTCAACACAGTAGTGTTTTTGGGGACATTAGGTCTTTTTAGGTACAGTCCCTAAGACCTAATGTCGTCAAAAACGCTACTGTGTTGAAAAAGTGTCGCCAAACCCTACGCAGCTTATATATATATATATATATATAAGTTTATTTATTTATGTCCCCAAAAACGCTACTGTGTTGAAAAAGTGTCCCCAAACCCTTCGCAGCATATATATAAATATATATATTTATATATAGTATAATATATATATATATATATATATATATATATATATATTTATATAAATATATATATATATATATATATATATATATATATATATATATACATATATATTTATATAAATATATATATATATATATATATATATATATATATATATATATATATATATTATACTATATATAAATATATATATTTATATATATGCTGCGAAGGGTTTGGGGACACTTTTTCAACACAGTAGCGTTTTTGGGGACATAAATAAATAAACTTATATATATATATATATATATATATATATATATATAAGCTGCGTAGGGTTTGGCGACACTTTTTCAACACAGTAGCGTTTTTGACGACATTAGGTCTTAGGGACTGTACCTAAAAAGACCTAATGTCCCCAAAAACACTACTGTGTTGAAAAAGTGTCGCCAAACCCTTCGCAGCCTATATATATATAAGTTTATTTATTTATGTCCCCAAAAACGCTACTGTGTTCAAAAAGTGTCCCCAAACCCTTCGCAGCATGTATATAAATATATATATTTATATATATAATATAATATAATATATATATATATATATATATATATATATATATATATATATATATATATATATATATATATATATTTATGCTGCGAAGGGTTTGGGGAAACTTTTTCATCACAGTAGCGTTTTTGGGGACAGTAGGCCTTTTTAGGTACAGTCCCCGAAAAAGTCTCTATCTTGTGGTTTATTTGGAGACATGGTCATTTTGGGGACAAAAAATAAATAAACTTATATATATATAAGCTGCGAAGGGCTTGGGGACACTTTTTCGACACAGTAGCGTTTTTGGGGACATTAGGCCTTTTTAGGTACAGTCCCCGAAAAAGTCTCTATCTTGTGGTTTATTTGGAGACATGGTCTCTTTGGGGACAAAAAATAAATAAACTTATATATATATATATGCTGTTATGGGTCATGAGATATTTGCAATCAGATGGACATGTGATTGATTTGACAAGGTTACCCTTGTATTTCTTGGGACTTGTATGATCCTGCAAACAACATAAGAAACAAGATTGTAGATGTTATGGGTCATGAGATATTTGTAATGGATTTGGCAAAGCTTACCCTTGTATTTCTTGAGACTTGGATGCTTCTACACCTATCTTTCCCCAAGCCCTTCGCAGCATATATATATAAGTTTATTTATTTTTTGTCCCCAAAATGACCATGTCTCCAAATAAACCACAAGATAGAGACTTTTATATATATGTACCTAAAAAGGCCTACTGTCCCCAAAAACGCTACTGTGATGAAAAAGTTTATATGTATATATATATATATATATATACATATACACTTTTTCATCACAGTAGCGTTTATATATATATATATATATATATATATATATATATATATATATATATATATATATATGAGGAAAAGTCAAAATTTTT
This sequence comes from Musca autumnalis, assembly GCF_047663935.1. Lineage (NCBI taxonomy): Eukaryota > Metazoa > Arthropoda > Insecta > Diptera > Muscidae > Musca > Musca autumnalis. The sequence continues at coordinate 162,644,802 of NW_027411977.1, read as the reverse complement.
TAGTTTCCATAAAGCCATGGTTTGCACTATTATAATACGCGAACTATTGTAGTTTACCAGTAACTATGACTATTGCTGGATTATTTTAGATGTTTTTGTACAAAGCTCAAAAATTTAGCAAAAAAATTTAATTTACGTGGTAGTTACGACCGCGTAAAGGAAAAAACATAGGTAAAAACACGTTGAAGCTAAACAGGTTTTTTACATTGCTATTCGATTTCTGATTAAACCATTCAAATGACGGACATCTGTCCAAAGTAAAAATAGGAGAATACAAAATGAAGATTACACTTCTAATGTATCACTTTCCAAAATTTCCACTGCATCCACCTTTTATGGATGCTGACATTTTGAAGCCGGATTTCAGGTGTTTTTTGTATTTTTTATGTAACTGGGACGCGCATTCGGATATTTCGAAAAACCAATTATAGGATTAAAGAACTCGCGATTTTGCATAATCTGATATGTATGTTGAGTATGTAGCCCACACAGCAGCAGAGTAATCTACTGCCAAAGGCCAAAATTTAGTGTGATATTTTTTCTAAAAAACCTATTTTTTGGGTACAGTATTTACAATATAGTTTTGAGTGTGCTGGTACCCCGCGATATTTTAGTTTTTCGACGATCCGGATCATATGAATCACAGATTATAAAAATCCATCTACTAGAACGGCGGAAATGGCTACTGCAAAAATTGAAAAATTTGCGAAAAATGTTTTTCAAAATATCGCTGACTAATTCGCGTTTTATGTGGATCGTTTCCATTTCAATGAAGAAAGTGAATCATCACTCGCGTTTGTGCGAAAACAGCGGTTTGAAAAATTTAGTGGCGTGCGAGCTGTATCCGATTTATCCACAAAATACTGTGTGATGCTACATCCACGGTTCTTGATGGATTTTATTGAAATATGTTTAGATCGATGTATTTTTTCACGGTTGATAGTGAAATCGGATGCGCATAAAAAGTGTATGCACTTTGTGCAAAATATATGCGTTATACAGTTTCTTGCACACTAAACTGCAGACGATGCTACATCTTAGCGGCCAAAGTAAATCCTGGCAAATGTGTACAAATTAAAAGAGAAGAATTCGCTGTATTGGTAAACCGCATGCGCATCAAGCGATTTTGAGGATTTCGCGATTTACACGCATTTCAAAATGGACATTACCCGATACAATTTTATTTCAAGATTATACCCCATTTAAAGGAACCCAACATTTATTTGAAAGATATCCATATCTTCTGCTAGATGTTAGCGTGTTTTCGAGAAGTGATTAGAATAAAAAATGTGATTTATTGCGTGAAATTTAATTAAAATAGAAGAAAAACTCCGACCTATTTTTCTTACATTTTGTTCAACTAACTCACAAAATAAATTTTAATAAATATTTTCTCTTACAAAAATTTTATAAATTTCCTCAATATATTTTTTGTTTTTTGCTATAATATGCAAACCGCTAAACGGATTTGTATAGTTTTGGTTTCATTTGAATCTTCGCGATGTTTAGATTACGTACATATTTTTTATATATTTTTCAGATGCATAAACAGCTTGAATTTTATTAGAACAAGATGTAAACTACCAATTGTTTTGAATGCTTTCCTAATTTCCGCGAAAATTTACAACTTTTTCACTAAAGTTATGGGACCTCAGTGAACATATATTATGTAGGGAGCCCCTAATTAAGAGAGTTTCTCGATGTAATGATTAGAGTCTTTTAAAGATTTTTTTCTTTTTATCAGAATTGAAACCGCCATAACATTTGCGCGCAACAACCAAAATAAGTATCTCAAATAGATTTAAGAATGGGATTTTTTTCACAATCTATGTACCAAAAATCTTTCATGTAGCTTAAAAAAAATTTTCTAATTTTTTTTTTATGGAAAACTAAAAAATTTTGTCTTTTCTTCATATATATATATATATATATTTATATTTATGCTGCGAAGGGTTTGGGGACACTTTTTCATCACAGTAGCGTTTTTGGGGACAGTAGGCCTTTTTAGGTACAGTCCCCGAAAAAGTCTCTATCTTGTGGTTTATTAGGAGACATGGTCATTTTGGGGACTAAAAATTAATAAACTTATATATATATGAAAAAGTGTCCCGAAACCCTTCGCAGCCTATATATATATATAAGTTTATTTATTTTTTGTCCCCAAAATGACCATGTCTCCAAATAAACCACAAGATATAGACATTTTCGGGGACTGTACCTAAAAAGACCTAATGTCCCCAAAAACGCTACTGTGTTGAAAAAGTGTCGCCAAACCCTACGCAGCATATATATAAATATATATATAGTAAAGTATAATATATATATATGTATATATATATATATATATATATATATATATATATATATATACATATTTATACACTTTTTCATCACAGTAGCGTTTTTGGGGACACTAGGCCTTTTTAGGTACATATATATATATATATATATATATATAGGCTGCGAATGGTTTGGCGACACTTTTTCAACACAGTAGCGTTTTTGGGGACATTAGGCCTTTTTAGGTACAGTCCCCGAACAAGTCTCTATCTTGTGGTTTATTTGCAGACATGGTTATTTTGGGGACAAAAAAATAAATAAACTTATTTTCCTGTCTAGACATAAGAAAAAGGGCGATATTTTTAGTATCAGGATGAGACTTGGATGCTTCTGCGTCTATCTTTCAAACGGAATTCGATATCATCATCTAAATTGCTTGGATTGTGTGTCAAGTATAGCTTAACAAACAACGTAAGAAATAAGAGTGTAGATGTAATGGGTAATGATATATATATATATATATATATATATATATATATATATATATATATATGAGATATTTGCCCCCATATCCAATTCTCAAGAAATACAAGGGTAAGTTTTGTCAAAACCCATTACATGGCCATATGGGAGCAAATATTTAATGACCCATTACATCTACACTCTAGTTTCTTACGTTGTTTGTTATGCTATCCTTGACACACAATCCAAGCTACTTATTTGATGATATCGAATTCCGTTTGAAAGATAGACGCAGAAGCATGCAAGTCTCATCCTGATACTAAAAATATCGTCCTTTTTCTTATGTCTAGACAGGAAAATAAGTTTATTTATTTTTTGTCCCCAAAATAACCATGTCTGCAAATAAACCACAAGATAGAGACTTGTTTATTTATTTATGTCCCCAAAAACGCTACTGTGCTGTTATGGGTCATGAGATATTTGCACTCAGATGGACATGTGATTGATTTGACAAGGTTACCCTTGTATTTCTTGGGACTTGTATGATCCTGCAAACAACATAAGAAACAAGATTGTAGGTGTTATGGGTCATGAGATATTTGTAATGGATTTGGCAAAGCTTACCCTTGTATTTCTTGAGGCTTGGATGCTTCTACACCTATCTTTCCCCAAGCCCTTCGCAGCATATATATATATATATATATATATATATATATATAAGTTTATTTATTTTTTGTAAATAAACCATAAGATAGAGACTTTTTCGGGGACTGTACCTAAAAAGGCCTATATATATATATACATATATATTTATATAAATATATATATATATATATATATATATATATATATATATATATATATATTCATATAAATATATATTTATATACATATACAGTCGGACCTCCATTATCCGTGATGGTCGGGACCGGAGGCATTACGGATAATCGATTTTCACGGATAATGGAGGCAATGTTTTTATGCAGTTTTTGAACATATTTTTAAGTAAAAATGGCATAGTATAGTACAATAATAATAGAGTCAGTAATTTTTGTTATATTTCTAATGGTAATCTATAAAATTTTAGAAGAATACATAATACCATCATCAGATTCATCTGAATTGACTTTGTCCTATGGTTTTTGTGATACCATTAATATACAAATTGTGTAATATGGGAGAATTTCCAGTTTTATTTTGTTTACCTTTTGTTTGCTTAATCAAATTTATTGAAAAGTGTGCTTTTACTCCCGGATAATAAAGTTTATAACGAAAAATATAGGAAATGGAAAAAAGGCCAACATTTCTTTTCTATCCCGGATAATGGAGGTTCTCGGATAATCGATTCACGGATAATCGAGGTTCAACTGTATATATACATATATATTTATATATATATATATATATATATATATATAAATATATATATTTATATATATGCTGCGAAGGGTTTGGGGACACTTTTTCAACACAGTAGCGTTTTTGGGGACATAAATAAATAAACTTATATATATATATAAGCTGCGTATGGTTTGGCGACACTTTTTCAACACAGTAGCGTTTTTGGGGACATTAGGTCTTAGGGACTGTACCTAAAAAGACCTAATGTCCCCAAAAACGCTACTGTGTTGAAAAAGTGTCGCCAAACCCTTCGCAGCCTATATATATAAGTTTATTTATTTATGTCCCCAAAAACGCTACTGTGTTCAAAAAGTGTCCCCAAACCCTTCGCAGCATGTATATAAATATATATTTATATATAATATATATATATATATATATATATATATATATATATATATATATATATATATATATATATATATATATATATATATATTTATGCTGCGAAGGGTTTGGGGAAACTTTTTCATCACAGTAGCGTTTTTGGGGACAGTAGGCCTTTTTAGGTACAGTCCCCGAAAAAGTCTCTATCTTGTGGTTTATTTGGAGACATGGTCATTTTGGGGACAAAAAATAAATAAACTTATATATATATAAGCTGCGAAGGGCTTGGGGACACTTTTTCAACACAGTAGCGTTTTTGGGGACATTAGGCCTTTTTAGGTACAGTCCCCGAAAAAGTCTCTATCTTGTGGTTTATTTGGAGACATGGTCTTTTTGGGGACAAAAAATAAATAAACTTATATATATATGCTGTTATGGGTCATGAGATATTTGCAATCAGATGGACATGTGATTGATTTGACAAGGTTACCCTTGTATTTCTTGGGACTTGTATGATCCTGCAAACAACATAAGAAACAAGATTGTAGATGTTATGGGTCATGAGATATTTGTAATGGATTTGGCAAAGCTTACCCTTGTATTTCTTGAGACTTGGATGCTTCTACACCTATCTTTCCCCAAGCCCTTCGCAGCATATATATAAGTTTATTTATTTTTTGTCCCCAAAATTACCATGTCTCCAAATAAACCACAAGATATAGACATTTTCGGGGACTGTACCTAAAAAGACCTAATGTCCCCAAAAACGCTACTGTGTTGAAAAAGTGTCGCCAAACCCTACGCAGCATATATATAAATATATATATAGTATAGTATAATATATATATATATATATATATATATATATATATATATATATATATATATATATATATATACTTTTTCATCACAGTAGCGTTTTTGGGGACAGTAGGCCTTTTTAGGTACATATATATATATATATATATATATATATATATATATATAGGTTGCGAATGGTTTGACGACACTTTTTCAACACAGTAGCGTTTTTGGGGACATTAGGCCCTTTTAGGTACAGTCCCCGAACAAGTCTCTATCTTGTGGTTTATTTGCAGACATGGTTATTTTGGGGACAAAAAATAAATAAACTTATTTTCCTGTCTAGACATAAGAAAAAGGGCGATATTTTTAGTATCAGGATGAGACTTGGATGCTTCTGCGTCTATCTTTCAAACGGAATTCGATATCATATATTTATATCATATATTTATATATATATATATATGTATATATATATATATATATATATATATATATATAGGCCTTTTTAGGTACAGTCCCCGAAAAAGTCTCTATCTTATGGTTTATTTACAAAAAATAAATAAACTTATATATATATATATATATATATATATATATATACCCAGCAAAATAAATTGGAAGTAGTGCAATTTGGACTAGTTCTGCCACGGCATGTTTTGATGCAGTTCAAACGGAGTCATGAAAAAGGCACTCCAGTCCTCACATTTTAACTGCATTTGGATGCAATCCAAAGAATCACATCCACTTGTCACTTTTTAACAACATCCGGATGCAGTTCAGCGGAGTCGTGAAAAAGGCACTCCGATTCCTCACAATTTAACAGCATCCGGATGCAGTCCAAACGGAGTCGTGAAAAAGGCACTCCGTTCGCTACATTTTATTAGCAGTTGTTAGAGATCCCTACATGTACATAAATCAGTTTGTACATCTCTACGGGCAGCGGAATAGATTTTCCAAAAAGAGATAAGCGTGTTAACATTTCCAAACATTTGTTAATGCAAAATAAAAAATATTTAATTTGTGAACATTTTCCGGTAACTCACGAGGAGAAAATTTCCGAATGGAGTGCTGTTGGAGTACATGTCGAAATCATAACTGGTGATGGGAAGATAATCCATTTAGCAGATGAAGCAAAAACAGTTCAGTTTGGATTAAATGGAGAGAAGAGGAAACACGCATGTTTGCGATTGAATTCAATGGAGAATTTTCATAATTTGTGTTAATGTAATAAAGTTCTTAATATTTTTGTTTTACACAAATAATGCATTTTATTTATTCTGGCATATTTTGTAATGGCTTGCACAATTTCCGCAGAATGCCTGTATCAAAACACGTGCTTTGGACTGCCTCCTATTCTACCCCAAAGGGTTAGTTAAAATGCAATGCCAAAGGGTCGGTTAAAATGCAGTGCCAAAGGGTCAGTTAAAATGCAGTGCCAAAGGGTCAGTTAAAATGCAGTGCAATGGAGTGCCTCTTTCCGTAGTCACTCTCTTGTAAAAATCATGAGTGAAAATGCATAATTTGATGCACTTCCAGATCACTTGTACATATCATTTAACTGCCTCTTTGGAGGCAAACTTTTTGCTGGGTATATATATATATATATGCTGCGAAGGGCTTGGGGAAAGATAGGTGTAGAGTCTCAAGAAATACAAGGGTAAGCTTTGCCAAATCCATTACAAATATCTCATGACCCATAACATCTACAATCTTGTTTCTTATGTTGTTTGCAGGATCATACAAGTCCCAAGAAATACAATCAATCAATCAAATCAATCACATGTCCATCTGAGTGCAAATATCTCATGACCCATAACAGCATATATATATAAGTTTATTTATTTTTTGTCCCCAAAAAGACCATGTCTCCAAATAAACCACAAGATAGAGACTTTTTCGGGGACTGTACCTAAAAAGGCCTAATGTCCCCAAAAACGCTACTGTGTTGAAAAAGTGTCCCCAAGCCCTTCGCAGCTTATATATATATATATATATATATTGTTACGGAATTAGATTTAACTAATCTCCGTGTAGACGTTGTTTTATTCCCCGATACGATTTGTACCAAATAAAACAGGGTTCGTTTTAGATTACGTTTCTACAATGCTTTATTTACTTTATTACACTTATTCGGAGCTGACTGTTATAGCTAAGTACACAGCTTTACTTTACTTCTTTACTAGTCGATGTTTACACTTCGGTATAAAATTCACAACTACTCGTCATTGCCAGTTCCTCTGCATTTATATCCCAAAGTCTCCCTGTTCGAGAAATATCTAGAGCATATGGCAACACCTCGAATCTGTACAACGAACACACAGACGCACATTCGCACTAAGCGAACAACCATACTCACATACATACATGGGGGATGATCAATGACGTAATTACAACGACAAATAAATGTAAGAAAAGAAGTGACAAACTAAACAATAATTACATGACTATGGCAAACAAAATAAAAGCACATTAATGAAAGGTAAAGAACATCTAGAATAATGAAGATAATTCTACATGATAATTGTTGTTGCTTAAATAAAGTAACTGCGTAATAAAACTTTACGTTACAATTCAAATTTTTAAATTAACGGAAATTAAACTAAACTAACTTAAACCTATCAGTTACATTCGAAACATTGCCTCCCGCTTAAGCCTGTTCGTCCCGAATAGGCACAGTTCCCTCTCGGTGGTATGGGCATTGGTAACACACTGCCTCCCGCTTAAGCCTGTTCCTCTTGACTAGACACAGTTCTCGTTCCGTAGTGGTGGCAACCGATTTAGATGTACCCTCTACTGCGTCAGCTTTGGACTTCTGCTCTTCTGGACGTTGCTTTCTCTCCAGGAATCTTGACGTTATACCTTCTTTCTTTGTGGTCACCTTCCTAAGGGCCACCTGGTCTTCATCGGACTTGTCCTTCCTTGTTGTACGGCCGCTTTTCGATGGACGTTTCCTCGACGTACATCTTCGCTTTTTCCTCCTCGTTGCGAGATGTTTCCGCTTTCGTACTGGCCATTTTTCGGCGGCTTCCACCTTCAGCGTACGGACATCTACAGCGATTTCGTCAGATTCTGCGCTAGGGTGACACATGCTTTTCTTCTCTTTGTAGCCCACATTAATCGGTATTTCCACATTGGACCAAGTCATCACACGGTGCTTTATGTCCAGGTTTATATCGAAGGCAATCATGAAGTCTACACCAAGTATAACTTCGTCCATAATATCGGCCACTACAAAATCGAAATTTACAGATTTTCTACCCATGCTCAGCCTTTGGTAGGCCTTTCCATGCACCGTTGTAGTCTCGCCTGTGGCCGTCCGCATTTTAACTCCATTTAACGGCAATACCTTCCCTTTTACCAAATCCGGTCTAATAATGGACTTTGTTGCACCGGTGTCCAATGTCAAGGTACGCAATACACCATTGACGAAGCCTTTAACCGTCAAGTTGTGATTCTTCTGCTGGACTATGGCTATAGAAATTGTGGGACCATCGTTTTCATCCTCTGCCAGCGGCGCCTCGTGATTGACGGAATTCACTTTATTTGATTCACCTGATGTCTCTCTTTGCAGAGTCTTGGCCACCGGTTGGTCGTTGCTTTTTGAAGGCGGTGAGGTGGATCTGAGCCTTGGTCGTTGCAATATGCATTCTCGTGCAATGTGTCCAGCTTTACGACAGTTGTAGCAAGTCTTTCTCGTTTTACCAGCCCCTCGTTTCACACGCATTAGTGCATCCTTTAGCGGATCGACAACGGTCTGGGAATTGTTGTCCTCAACTTGCAGCCTCCTCACGTTTTAGGCTTTAGGTTTCACCAGCATCCTCGAGGTTTCTTGGGCCAGGGCAAATGACACGGTTTCTGCAAATGTTCCTATCGGTGCCGCATACGTCGCAAATTTTATCTCTGGATCACGAATACCACTTGCAAATGTCTCAATCTTTATGCGGTCCACCAATGGATGTGTCTCTCCTGGATATGCCAACTGCGCCAACCGCTCTATATCAGCCGCAAAGTCTTGTAAGGTCTCATTTGGCTTCTGGACTCTTCCCCTCAGTTCCATTCGGTAGATCTCTTGCTTGTGTTCACTACCGTACTTACGTTCAAGAGCAGCCATTATATCTCCATAGTTGTTCCTAGAAGCGGCGGGAATACTCTGTAATACGTCAGCAGCATCACCCTTCAATGCCATAAGGAGTGATACCGCCTTGTCGTTGTCGTTCCAAGAATCTCTAGCAGCCAATGTCTCGAACTGTAATTTGAACACATTTAAAGAGGTTGAGCCGTCGAACACTGGAGGCTTGATTTTTATCGTGTTATGAATAGCTCTCACTGGGCCACCTTTGATTTCCAGTTCCGACATTTTCCTCTCTATGCCCAGAATCTTCTCATCTTGAGCCAGAAATTTCTCGTCAACAGACAAAATCTTTTTATCCAACTCTTTAATTTGTACCTCCACGTTTTCTACTCTCTTTTCAATCACCATCGTGATGTTCTCGAGTTTCTCGTTAATAGTTCTAGAATTTGCCTCTAATTTCTCTTCCATGCCCTTAGCGATTTTTCTGGAGTTCTCTTCTAACTTTTCCTCTAATTTTCTGGAATATTCTTCACTCTTTCTGGAATTTTCTTCCATTTTAGCATCTAATTTCTCCATCATAAGTCTGGAATTTTCTTCATTTTTCTTATTCATTTCCATGGAGCTACCTTCTTTTTTCTTAATTTCCACCATCATCATAGCGAGCATTGATTTCAAATCGTCTCCCCTGGCAGCTACCGACGAAACTTCCTCAACGCTGGATTCGTCCTTTGCCGATAACTCGACTTCCTCCTTACCGTCGAACTCATATTCATCGATGTTTATTCCACGGCGCTCGAACTCTTCCAACAAGCGTTTTTGTAGTTCGGCCTTGTTGCCAGTAGAACACAACTCCAACTTACTTAGCTCCTTCTTCAAGTCTTCCACTCGTAGATCCTTAAACTTCATTGTAGGATGATCGTAATCTCACTTCCTGACACCAATTGTTACGGAATTAGATTTAACTAATCTCCGTGTAGACGTTGTTTTATTCCCCGATACGATTTGTACCAAATAAAACAGGGTTCGTTTTAGATTACGTTTCTACAATGCTTTATTTACTTTATTACACTTATTCGGAGCTGACTGTTATAGCTAAGTACACAGCTTTACTTTACTTCTTTACTAGTCGATGTTTACACTTCGGTATAAAATTCACAACTACTCGTCATTGCCAGTTCCCCTGCATTTATATCCCAAAGTCTCCCTGTTCGAGAAATATCTAGAGCATATGGCAACACCTCGAATCTGTACAACGAACACACAGACGCACATTCGCACTAAGCGAACAACCATACTCACATACATACATGGGGGATGATCAATGACGTAATTACAACGACAAATAAATGTAAGAAAAGAAGTGACAAACTAAACAATAATTACATGACTATGGCAAACAAAATAAAAGCACATTAATGAAAGGTAAAGAACATCTAGAATAATGAAGATAATTCTACATGATAATTGTTGTTGCTTAAATAAAGTAACTGCGTAATAAAACTTTACGTTACAATTCAAATTTTTAAATTAACGGAAATTAAACTAAACTAACTTAAACCTATCAGTTACATTCGTAACAATATATATAAGTTTATTTATTTTTTGTCCCCAAAATGACCATATCTCCAAATAAACCACAAGATAGAGACTTTTATATATATGTACCTAAAAAGGCCTACTGTCCCCAAAAACACTTTTTCATCACAGTAGCGTTTTTGGGGACAGTAGGCCTTTTTAGGTACATATATATATATATATATATATATATATATATATATATATATATTTATGCTGCGAAGGGTTTGGGGACACTTTTTCATCACAGTAGCGTTTTTGGGGACAGTAGGTCTTTTTAGGTACAGTCCCCGAAAAAGTCTCTATCTTGTGGTTTATTTGGAGACATGGTCATTTTGGGGACAAAAAATAAATAAACTTATATATATTGTTACGAATGTAACTGATAGGTTTAAGTTAGTTTAGTTTAATTTCCGTTAATTTAAAAATTTGAATTGTAACGTAAAGTTTTATTACGCAGTTACTTTATTTAAGCAACAACAATTATCATGTAGAATTATCTTCATTATTCTAGATGTTCTTTACCTTTCATTAATGTGCTTTTATTTTGTTTGCCATAGTCATGTAATTATTGTTTAGTTTGTCACTTCTTTTCTTACATTTATTTGTCGTTGTAATTACGTCATTGATCATCCCCCATGTATGTATGTGAGTATGGTTGTTCGCTTAGTGCGAATGTGCGTCTGTGTGTTCGTTGTACAGATTCGAGGTGTTGCCATATGCTCTAGATATTTCTCGAACAGGGAGACTTTGGGATATAAATGCAGGGGAACTGGCAATGACGAGTAGTTGTGAATTTTATACCGAAGTGTAAACATCGACTAGTAAAGAAGTAAAGTAAAGCTGTGTACTTAGCTATAACAGTCAGCTCCGAATAAGTGTAATAAAGTAAATAAAGCATTGTAGAAACGTAATCTAAAACGAACCCTGTTTTATTTGGTACAAATCGTATCGGGGAATAAAACAACGTCTACACGGAGATTAGTTAAATCTAATTCCGTAACAATTGGTGTCAGGAAGTGAGATTACGATCATCCTACAATGAAGTTTAAGGATCTACGAGTGGAAGACTTGAAGAAGGAGCTAAGTAAGTTGGAGTTGTGTTCTACTGGCAACAAGGCCGAACTACAAAAACGCTTGTTGGAAGAGTTCGAGCGCCGTGGAATAAACATCGATGAATATGAGTTCGACGGTAAGGAGGAAGTCGAGTTATCGGCAAAGGACGAATCCAGCGTTGAGGAAGTTTCGTCGGTAGCTGCCAGGGGAGACGATTTGAAATCAATGCTCGCTATGATGATGGTGGAAATTAAGAAAAAAGAAGGTAGCTCCATGGAAATGAATAAGAAAAATGAAGAAAATTCCAGACTTATGATGGAGAAATTAGATGCTAAAATGGAAGAAAATTCCAGAAAGAGTGAAGAATATTCCAGAAAATTAGAGGAAAAGTTAGAAGAGAACTCCAGAAAAATCGCTAAGGGCATGGAAGAGAAATTAGAGGCAAATTCTAGAACTATTAACGAGAAACTCGAGAACATCACGATGGTGATTGAAAAGAGAGTAGAAAACGTGGAGGTACAAATTAAAGAGTTGGATAAAAAGATTTTGTCTGTTGACGAGAAATTTCTGGCTCAAGATGAGAAGATTCTGGGCATAGAGAGGAAAATGTCGGAACTGGAAATCAAAGGTGGCCCAGTGAGAGCTATTCATAACACGATAAAAATCAAGCCTCCAGTGTTCGACGGCTCAACCTCTTTAAATGTGTTCAAATTACAGTTCGAGACATTGGCTGCTAGAGATTCTTGGAACGACAACGACAAGGCGGTATCACTCCTTATGGCATTGAAGGGTGATGCTGCTGACGTATTACAGAGTATTCCCGCCGCTTCTAGGAACAACTATGGAGATATAATGGCTGCTCTTGAACGTAAGTACGGTAGTGAACACAAGCAAGAGATCTACCGAATGGAACTGAGGGGAAGAGTCCAGAAGCCAAATGAGACCTTACAAGACTTTGCGGCTGATATAGAGCGGTTGGCGCAGTTGGCATATCCAGGAGAGACACATCCATTGGTGGACCGCATAAAGATTGAGACATTTGCAAGTGGTATTCGTGATCCAGAGATAAAATTTGCGACGTATGCGGCACCGATAGGAACATTTGCAGAAACCGTGTCATTTGCCCTGGCCCAAGAAACCTCGAGGATGCTGGTGAAACCTAAAGCCTAAAACGTGAGGAGGCTGCAAGTTGAGGACAACAATTCCCAGACCGTTGTCGATCCGCTAAAGGATGCACTAATGCGTGTGAAACGAGGGGCTGGTAAAACGAGAAAGACTTGCTACAACTGTCGTAAAGCTGGACACATTGCACGAGAATGCATATTGCAACGACCAAGGCTCAGATCCACCTCACCGCCTTCAAAAAGCAACGACCAACCGGTGGCCAAGACTCTGCAAAGAGAGACATCAGGTGAATCAAATAAAGTGAATTCCGTCAATCACGAGGCGCCGCTGGCAGAGGATGAAAACGATGGTCCCACAATTTCTATAGCCATAGTCCAGCAGAAGAATCACAACTTGACGGTTAAAGGCTTCGTCAATGGTGTATTGCGTACCTTGACATTGGACACCGGTGCAACAAAGTCCATTATTAGACCGGATTTGGTAAAAGGGAAGGTATTGCCGTTAAATGGAGTTAAAATGCGGACGGCCACAGGCGAGACTACAACGGTGCATGGAAAGGCCTACCAAAGGCTGAGCATGGGTAGAAAATCTGTAAATTTCGATTTTGTAGTGGCCGATATTATGGACGAAGTTATACTTGGTGTAGACTTCATGATTGCCTTCGATATAAACCTGGACATAAAGCACCGTGTGATGACTTGGTCCATCTTGTGGTTTATTTGGAGACATGGTCATTTTGGGGACAAAAAATAAATAAACTTATATATATATATATATATATATATATATATATATATATATATATATATATATATATATATATATGCTGCGAAGGGCTTGGGGAAAGATAGGTGTAGAAACATCCAAGTCTCAAGAAATACAAGGGTAAGCTTTGCCAAATCCATTACAAATATCTCATGACCCATAACATCTACAATCTTGTTTCTTATGTTGTTTGCAGGATCATACAAGTCCCAAGAAATACAAGGGTAACCTTGTCAAATCAATCACATGTCCATCTGAGTGCAAATATCTCATGACCCATAACAGCATATATATATAAGTTTATTTATTTTTTGTCCCCAAAAAGACCATGTCTCCAAATAAACCACAAGATAGAGACTTTTTCGGGGACTGTACCTAAAAAGGCCTAATGTCCCCAAAAACGCTACTGTGTTGAAAAAGTGTCCCCAAGCCCTTCGCAGCTTATATATATATAAGTTTATTTATTTTTTTGTCCCCAAAATGACCATGTCTCCAAATAAACCACAAGATAGAGACTTTTTCGGGGACTGTACCTAAAAAGGCCTACTGTCCCCAAAAACGCTACTGTGATGAAAAAGTTTCCCCAAACCCTTCGCAGCATAAATATATATATATATATATATATATATATATATATATATATATATATATATATATATATATATATATATATATATATATATATATTATATATATAAATATATATATATTTATATACATGCTGCGAAGGGTTTGGGGACACTTTTTCAACACAGTAGCGTTTTTGGGGACATAAATAAATAAACCTATATATATTTATTTATTTTTAGTCCCCAAAATGACCATGTCTCCAAATAAACCACAAGATAGAGACTTTTTCGGGGACTGTACCTAAAAAGGCCTACTGTCCCCAAAAACGCTACTGTGATGAAAAAGTGTCCCCAAACCCTTCGCAGCATAAATATAAATATATATATAGGCTGCGAAGGGTTTCGGGACACTTTTCATATATATATATATATAAGTTTATTTATTTTTTGTCCCCAAAATTACCATGTCTCCAAATAAACCACAAGATAGAGACTTTTTCGGGGACTGTACCTAAAAAGGCCTGCTGTCCCCAAAAACGCTACTGTGATGAAAAAGTGTATATATATATATATATATATATATATATATATATATATATATATATATATATATACATATACACTTTTTCATCACAGTAGCGTTTTTGGGGACAGTAGGCCTTTTTAGGTACATATATATAAAAGTCTCTATCTTGTGGTTTATTTGGAGACATGGCCATTTTGGGGACAAAAAATAAATAAACTTATATATATATATATATATATATATATATATATGCTGCGAAGGGCTTGGGGAAAGATAGGTGTAGAAGCATCCAAGTCTCAAGAAATACAAGGGTAAGCTTTGCCAAATCCATTACAAATATCTCATGACCCATAACATCTACAATCTTGTTTCTTATGTTGTTTGCAGGATCATACAAGTCCCAAGAAATACAAGGGTAACCTTGTCAAATCAATCACATGTCCATCTGATTGCAAATATCTCATGACCCATAACAGCATATATATAAGTTTATTTATAAAAGACCATGTCTCCAAATAAACCACAAGATAGAGACTTTTTCGGGGACTGTACCTAAAAAGGCCTAATGTCCCCAAAAACGCTACTGTGTTGAAAAAGTGTATATATATATATATATATATATATATATATATATATATATATATAAATATATATATTTATATACATGCTGCGAAGGGTTTGGGGACACTTTTTGAACACAGTAGCGTTTTTGGGGACATAAATAAATAAACTTATATATATAGGCTGCGAAGGGTTTGGCGACACTTTTTCAACACAGTAGCGTTTTTGGGGACATTAGGTCTTTTTAGGTACAGTCCCTAAGACCTAATGTCCCCAAAAACGCTACTGTGTTGAAAAAGTGTCGCCAAACCCTACGCAGCTTATATATGTATATATAAGTTTATTTATTTATGTCCCCAAAAACGCTACTGTGTTGAAAAAGTGTCCCAAAACCCTTCGCAGCATATATATAAATATATATATTTATATATATATATATATATATATATATATATATATATATATATATATATATATATATATATATATATATATAAGCATCCAAGTCTCAAGAAATACAAGGGTAAGCTTTGCCAAATCCATTACAAATATCTCATGACCCATAACATCTACAATCTTGTTTCTTATGTTGTTTGCAGGATCATACAAGTCCCAAGAAATACAAGGGTAACCTTGTCCAATCAATCACATGTCCATCTGAGTGCAAATATCTCATGACCCATAACAGCATATATATATAAGTTTATTTATTTTTTGTCCCCAAAAAGAATATGTCTCCAAATAAACCACAAGATAGAGACTTTTTCGGGGACTGTACCTAAAAAGGCCTAATGTCCCCAAAAACGCTACTGTGTTGAAAAAGTGTCCCGAAGCCCTTCGCAGCTTATATATATATATATATATATAAGTTTATTTATTTTTTGTCCCCAAAATGACCATGTCTCCAAATAAACCACAAGATAGAGACTTTTTCGGGGACTGTACCTAAAAAGGCCTACTGTCCCCAAAAACGCTACTGTGATGAAAAAGTTTCCCCAAACCCTTCGCAGCATAAATATATATGTATATATATATATATATATATATATATATATATATATATATATTATATATATATATATATATTATATATATATATATTTATATACATGCTGCGAAGGGTTTGGGGACACTTTTTCAACACAGTAGCGTTTTTAGGGACATAAATAAATAAACTTATATATATATATAGGCTGCGAAGGGTTTGGCGACACTTTTTCAACACAGTAGCGTATATATATATATTTATATATATATATATATATATATATATATATATATATATATATATATATATATATATATATATTTATATATATATATATATATATATATATTTATATATATATATATATATATTTATATATAGGCTGCGAAGGGTTTCGGGACACTTTTTCATATATATATATATATAAGTTTATTTATTTTTTGTCCCCAAAATGACCATTTCTCAATATATATATATATATATATATATATATATATATATATATATATATATATATATATTGAGACATGGTCATTTTGGGGACAAAAAATAAATAAACGTATATATATATATATATATATATATATATATAAGTTTATTTATTTATGTCCCCAAAAACGCTACTGTGTTGAAAAAGTGTCCCCTACCTTGTGGTTTATTTGGAGACATGGTCATTTTGGGGACAAAAAATAAATAAACTTATATATATATATGCTGCGAAGGGCTTGGGGAAAGATAGGTGTAGAAGCATCCAAGTCTCAAGAAATACAAGGGTAAGCTTTGCCAAATCCATTACAAATATCTCATGACCCATAACATCTACAATCTTGTTTCTTATGTTGTTTGCAGGATCATACAAGTCCCAAGAAATACAAGGGTAACCTTGTCAAATCAATCACATGTCCATCTGATTGCAAATATCTCATGACCCATAACAGCATATATATATAAGTTTATTTATTTTTTGTCCCCAAAAAGACCATGTCTCCAAATAAACCACAAGATAGAGACTTTTTCGGGGACTGTACCTAAAAAGGCCTAATGTCCCCAAAAACGCTACTGTGTTGAAAAAGTGTCCCCAAAATGACCATGTCTCCAAATAAACCACAAGATAGAGACTTTTTCGGGGACTGTACCTAAAAAGGCCTACTGTCCCCAAAAACGCTACTGTGATGAAAAAGTTTCCCCAAACCCTTCGCAGCATAAATATATATATATATATATATATATGTATATATATATATATATATATATATATATATATATATATATATATATATATATATATATATATTTATATACATGCTGCGAAGGGTTTGGGGACACTTTTTGAACACAGTAGCGTTTTTGGGGACATAAATAAATAAACTTATATATATATAGGCTGCGAAGGGTTTGGCGACACTTTTTCAACACAGTAGCGTTTTTGGGGACATTAGGTCTTTTTAGGTACAGTCCCTAAGACCTAATGTCCCCAAAAACGCTACTGTGTTGAAAAAGTGTCGCCAAACCCTACGCAGCTTATATATATATATAAGTTTATTTATTTATGTCCCCAAAAACGCTACTGTGTTGAAAAAGTGTCCCCAAACCCTTCGCAGCATATATATAAATATATATATTTATATATATAGTATAATATATATATATATATATATATATATATATATATATATATATATATATATATATATATATATATATATATATATATATATATATATATATATATATATATATATATATATATATATATAAGCATCCAAGTCTCAAGAAATACAAGGGTAAGCTTTGCCAAATCCATTACAAATATCTCATGACCCATAACATCTACAATCTTGTTTCTTATGTTGTTTGCAGGATCATACAAGTCCCAAGAAATACAAGGGTAACCTTGTCAAATCAATCACATGTCCATCTGAGTGCAAATATCTCATGACCCATAACAGCATATATATATAAGTTTATTTATTTTTTGTCCCCAAAAAGAATATGTCTCCAAATAAACCACAAGATAGAGACTTTTTCGGGGACTGTACCTAAAAAGGCCTAATGTCCCCAAAAACGCTACTGTGTTGAAAAAGTGTCCCGAAGCCCTTCGCAGCTTATATATATATATATATATAAGTTTATTTATTTTTTGTCCCCAAAATGACCATGTCTCCAAATAAACCACAAGATAGAGACTTTTTCGGGGACTGTACCTAAAAAGGCCTACTGTCCCCAAAAACGCTACTGTGATGAAAAAGTTTCCCCAAACCCTTCGCAGCATAAATATATATGTATATATATATATATATATATATATATATATATATTATATATATATAAATATATATATTTATATACATGCTGCGAAGGGTTTGGGGACACTTTTTCAACACAGTAGCGTTTTTGGGGACATAAATAAATAAACTTATATATATATAGGCTGCGAAGGGTTTGGCGACACTTTTTCAACACAGTAGCGTATATATATATTTATATATATATATATATATATATATATGGTAACATGGGGCGCCTTCGCCACGTTTTTTTCAAAATGTTCTCATATCGACATCATTAAAGTTTTTCCAAATATTATTTTTGGTAAAAATATTAGCATGTCTTGGCTATAAGTTTTGATATATAAATGATTATAATTTTGTTTTTAAAATATTATATTTGAGCATTTACAAAATGTCTAAAAAGTGGCGAAGCCTCCCCACGCATGGGGTAGCTTCGCCATCGACATAGGACATATATCAACGGACACTAAAACTGGCATTTACCATACTTCCTCCCCAAATATCAACATTATGCATAAAAGGAACATGTTTTCTATTTAATAATCAAAAATGTTTCTAAAATTTACAAAAAGAAACATATTCTAGCCGTTAATTGAAGTAGGTACCTTGAATTTAAGCATAAAAATGAAATTTTTGCCAAATTAGATAGGTTTAGCACAATATTTGATTTCAACTTCACATTATAGCGTGGTATATCAATAGCATAAACAATTTAAGTTAAACCTGACATATTTCTCACATTAACCCACAACACTCCTATCATGGCGTAGCCGCCCCACCCCCTACATAGTTCATAATATGAATATATTGACATTTATAATTACTTTTATCATGCAAATTAATTGGATTTATATTCTTCAGTAGTTGTCTATTAACGGTATAAAATATAATTTTGATATCACAAAAGGTATACAAGATATCACAAAATATACCTACCATAAATATTTTTCGCAATACCCCAAAAACATGAAACCGCGTGCATCAGCAATCATATATTTGATAGAAATGCCAATTTTTGGGAGATGAAAGATCTTCGTTAAACTCACAATTTTTCCTTTAACGGCATTTCTGTAGCAATTATAATTATCAAGAAAATCGGTGCTGGCGAAGGCGCCCCAGTGGCGAAGCCGCCCCATGTTACCATATATATATATATATATATATATATATATATATATTTATATATATATATATATTTATATATATATATATTTATATATATAGGCTGCGAAGGGTTTCGGGACACTTTTTCATATATATATATATATATAAGTTTATTTATTTTTTGTCCCCAAAAACGCTATATATATATATATATATATATATATATACGTTTATTTATTTTTTGTCCCCAAAATGACCATTTCTCAATATATATATATATATATATATATATATATTTATATATATATATATATATATATATATATATATATATATATATATATATATTGAGACATGGTCATTTTGGGGACAAAAAATAAATAAACGTATATATATATATATATATATATATATATATATATATATATATATATATATATAAGTTTATTTATTTATGTCCCCAAAAACGCTACTGTGTTGAAAAAGTGTCCCCTACCTTGTGGTTTATTTGGAGACATGGTCATTTTGGGGACAAAAAATAAATAAACTTATATATATATATGCTGCGAAGGGCTTGGGGAAAGATAGGTGTAGAAACATCCAAGTCTCAAGAAATACAAGGGTAAGCTTTGCCAAATCCATTACAAATATCTCATGACCCATAACATCTACAATCTTGTTTCTTATGTTGTTTGCAGGATCATACAAGTCCCAAGAAATACAAGGGTAACCTTGTCAAATCAATCACATGTCCATCTGAGTGCAAATATCTCATGACCCATAACAGCATATATATATAAATTTATTTATTTTTTGTCCCCAAAAAGACCATGTCTCCAAATAAACCACAAGATAGAGACTTTTTCGGGGACTGTACCTAAAAAGGCCTAATGTCCCCAAAAACGCTACTGTGTTGAAAAAGTGTCCCCAAGCCCTTCGCAGCTTATATATATATAAGTTTATTTATTTTTTTGTCCCCAAAATGACCATGTCTCCAAATAAACCACAAGATAGAGACTTTTTCGGGGACTGTACCTAAAAAGGCCTACTGTCCCCAAAAACGCTACTGTGATGAAAAAGTTTCCCCAAACCCTTCGCAGCATAAATATATATATATATATATATATATATATATATATATATATATATATATATATATATATATACATATATATATATGTATATAAATATATATATTTATATACATGCTGCGAAGGGTTTGGGGACACTTTTTCAACACAGTAGCGTTTTTGGGGACATAAATAAATAAACCTATATATATTTATTTATTTTTTGTCCCCAAAAAGACCATGTCTCCAAATAAACCACAAGATAGAGACTTTTTCGGGGACTGTACCTAAAAAGGCCTAATGTCCCCAAAAACGCTACTGTGTTGAAAAAGTGTCCCCAAACCCTTCGCAGCATATATATAAATATATATATTTATATATATAGTATAATATATATATATATAATATATATATATATATATATATATATATATATATATATATATATATATATATATATATATAAGCATCCAAGTCTCAAGAAATACAAGGGTAAGCTTCGCCAAATCCATTACAAATATCTCATGACCCATAACACCTACAATCTTGTTTCTTATGTTGTTTGCAGGATCATACAAGTCCCAAGAAATACAAGGGTAACCTTGTCAAATCAATCACATGTCCATCTGAGTGCAAATATCTCATGACCCATAACAGCACAGTAGCGTTTTTGGGGACATAAATAAATAAACAAGTCTCTATCTTGTGGTTTATTTGCAGACATGGTTATTTTGGGGACAAAAAATAAATAAACTTATTTTCCTGTCTAGACATAAGAAAAAGGACGATATTTTTAGTATCAGGATGAGACTTGCATGCTTCTGCGTCTATCTTTCAAACGGAATTCGATATCATCAAATAAGTAGCTTGGATTGTGTGTTAAGGATAGCATAACAAACAACGTAAGAAACTAGAGTGTAGATGTAATGGGTCATTAAATATTTGCTCCCATATGGCCATGTAATGGGTTTGACAAAACTTACCCTTGTATTTCTTGAGAATTGGATATGGGGGCAAATATCTCATATATATATATATATATATATATATATATATATATATATATATATATATATATATATATATATATATATTTCATGACCCATTACATCTACACTCTTATTTCTTACGTTGTTTGTTAAGCTATACTTGACACACAATCCAAGCAATTTAGATGATGATATCGAATTCCGTTTGAAAGATAGACGCAGAAGCATCCAAGTCTCCTCCTGATACTAAAAATATCGCCCTTTTTCTTATGTCTACACAGGAAAATAAGTTTATTTATTTTTTGTCCCCAAAATAACCATGTCTGCAAATAAACCACAAGATAGAGACTTGTTCGGGGACTGTACCTAAAAAGGCCTAATGTCCCCAAAAACGCTACTGTGTTGAAAAAGTGTCGCCAAACCATTCGCAGACTATATATATATATATATATATATATATATATATATATATATATATGTACCTAAAAAGGCCTACTGTCCCCAAAAACGCTACTGTGATGAAAAAGTGTATAAATATATATATATATATATATATATATATATATATATATATATATATATGCTGCGAAGGGCTTGGGGACACTTTTTCAACACAGTAGCGTTTTTGGGGACATTAGGCCTTTTTAGGTACAGTCCCCGAAAAAGTCTCTATCTTGTGGTTTATTTGGAGACATGGTCTTTTTGGGGACAAAAAATAAATAAACTTATTTTCCTGACTAGACATAAAAAAAGGACGATATTGAATGCAAAATTAATATCTGCTGTGTAATGTATAGCAAGCAATAACCCTGTTAAAATTTGAATAATTAATCAAGATGAAATGTTTCTTGGAGCAGGAAGATCTACTGAATTTTTCGGGGACTGTACCTAAAAAGGCCTACTGTCCCCAAAAACGCTACTGTGTTGAAAAAGTGTCCCCAAGTGACCCATTACATCTACACTCTTGTTTCTTACGTTGTTTGTTAAGCTATCCTTGACACACAATCCAAGAAATTTAGATGATGATTGCTTGGATTGTGTGTCAAGGATAGCTTAACAAACAACGTAAGAAACAAGTCTGTAGATGTAATGGGTCATGAGATATTTGCCCCATATCCAAGTCTCAAGAAATACAAGGGTAAGTTTTGTCAAACCCATTACATGGCCATATGGGAGCAAACATTTCATGACCCATTACATCTACACTCTTGTTTCTTACGTTGTTTGTTAAGCTATCCTTGACACACAATCCAAGCAATTTAGATGATGATATCGAATTCCGTTTGAAAGATAGACGCAGAAGCATCCAAGCCTCATCCTGATACTAAAAATATCGTCCTTTTTCTTATGTATATATATATATATATATATATATATATATATATATATATATATATATATATAAGTTTATTTATTTTTTTGTCCCCAAAATGACCATGTCTCCAAATAAACCACCATATATATATATATATATATATATATATATATATATACAGTTGCATAATATTTTAGTTATTAGTAGTGAATTTAGAGAAGGCTGTTTGATAACAAAAAAGGCTTTTGGATGTGACCACAATCAGGATATTGTCCTTGCAGCTATTTGATTAGAGTTGTTTAACACTCTAGCTGTTACCTCGAATAATACATAGTGATTGGTTCCCCATAAATTTGTGTCTTTTGATCCTTGAGCCAAGCTTTAGCCAGTTTCTATTAGACTTTTATGTAAGGATTGACCAAAAAAGCGTATCTATAAGGCATTATTTCCTCGACTAAATAACGTTTTAAGGCCCTTAGCATCTTAACTACACGCAGAACAATTATTTTGTTTATATTTGAAAAATTGGATGATTGGCAGATGTGAACCATTTTTCTACACGCATTGTTAAAAAGCTAATTTTAAGGAAATACTTCTGAAGTTGCCCTGCGAATATGTTTATTGGGTTTTGCATCGTATAAAACACAATTTTCTATAAGAACTAAGCTAAATTAAATACTTTTGAACGAAAAACGTGAATTTATGTAGAATTATATAGTACGGTGTATACCAACCATAGAGTAGTCAAAGCCGGATTATCACAAAATGGTGTAAAACTAATTTCAACCGTTCACACTTTAAAATATTTTTGGAATAGAAGTGAAATTGATTGTGTACATAAAGCTAACATCCTGAGGACCTCATAATTTTATTTGGTCGAGGAATAAATGACTTGTAAATGCGCTGTTTTGGCCGATCCTTTCAAAAGGATTAATGGAAACTGGCTGAAATTTGGTTCATGGTTCAAAATACACCAATTTATGGGATACCAATCATTATGTTTTGTTTGAGGTAACAGTCAGAGTGTTAAACAAGTCTAATGAATAAAGGTTTTGTGTATAAAATCCACTAAATTCCCCATAAAGAGCTTAATTTGTAGGAATAGTCGTCACAAGAACAATAGCCTGTTTTTAGATACTACCAAAGGACTTTTGTTTTTAAAAAATAATCAAATATATTGTATTTAGTACTTTCAACTTACATATTTACAGCTTTGGTCGTAAATTCAACTAAAAATATTTTTATTGTCCTTTTTCTTCCACACTCCTATTTTTTTGAACAAAAAATTTTAAGACGATTTATAATGTTGTTGTAAACAGTACATAATTTAATAAAAATTGCCACATTTCTGTTAATGAAATAACAGTTGGAATGTCAACAATGTTAATCAAATACAAAATAAGCCAAAATGGAGAAATTTAACCATGTTTTTTTGGACCATTCCCTTTTGTGTATGGGCACTCCTATTATTTTGAACGAAACTGTATATAAAATAAGTTTATTTATTTTTGGTCCCCTAAATGACCATGTCTCCAAATAAACCACAAGATAGAGACTTTTTCGGGGACTGCACCTAAAAGGCCTAATGTCCCCAAAAACGCTACTGTGTTGATAAAGTGTCCAAAAACCCTTCGCAGCCTATATATATATATATATATATATATATATATATATGAAGAATAGACAAAATTTTTTAGTTTTCCATAAAAAAAAATTTTTTAAGCTACATGAAAGATTTTTGGTACACAGATTGGGAAAAAATCCCATTCTTAAATCTGTTCGAGATACTAATTTTGGTTGTTGCGCGCAAAAGTTATGGCGGTTTCAATTCTGATAAAAAGAAAAAAATCTTTAAAAGACTCTAATCATTATATTGAGAAACTCTCTTAATTAGGGGCTCCCTACGTAATATATGATTACTGAGGCCCCATAACATTAGTGAAAAAGTTTTAAGTTTTCGCGGAAATTGAGAAAGAGTTAAAAAAATTGGTACTTTGCAACTTGTTTTAATAAAATTCAAGGTGTTTACGCATCCTAAAAATATTTAAAAAAATATATACGTAATCTAAACATCGCGAAGATTCAAATGAAACCAAAACTATGCAAATCCGTTTAGTGGTTTGCATATTATAACAAAAACAAAAAAATATATTGAGCAAATTTAGAAAATTGTTGTAAGAGAAAATATTTATTAAAATTAATTTTGTGAGTTAATTGAAAAAAAAAATTAGGAAAATTGGTCGGAGTTATTCTTCTATTTTAGTTTAGTTAAAAACCACTGTTTTCGCAAATACTCCAGTGATGTGTCAGTTTCTTCATTGAAAAGGAAACGATCCACAGAAAACGCGATTTAATCCGCGATATTTTCATAAACATTTTTCGCAAATTTTTCAATTTTTGCAGTAGCCATTTCCGCCGTTCTAGTAGATGGATTTTAACGATCTGTGATTCATGTGATCCGGATCGTCGAAAAACTAAAATATCGCGGGGTACCAGCACACTCAAAACAATATTGTAAATACTGTACCCAAAAAAATAGGTTTTTTAGAAAAAATATCGCACTAAATTTTGACCTTTGGCAGTAGATTACTCTGCTGCTGCGTGGGCTACATACTCAATATACATATCAGATTATGCGAAATCGCGAGTTCTTTAATCCTATAATTGGTTTTTCGAAATATCCGAATGCGCGTCCCAGTTACATAAAAAATACAAAAAACACCTGAAATCCGGCTTCAAAATGTCAGCATCCATAAAAGGTGGATGCAGTGGAAATTTTGGAAAGTGATACATTAGAAGTGTAATCTTCATTTTGTATTCTCCTACTTTTACTTTGGACAGATGACCGTCATTTGAATGGTTTAATCAGAAATCGAATAACAATGTAAAAAACCTGTTTAGCTTCAACGTGTTTTTACCTATGTTTTTTCCTTTACGCGGTCGTAACTACCACGTAAATTAATTTTTTTTGCTAAGTTTTTGAGCTTTGTACAAAAACATCTAAATTAATCCAGCAATAGTCATAGTTACTGGTAAGCTACAATAGTTCGCGTATTATAATAGTGCAAACCTTGGCTTCATGGGAACTAAAAAATTTTGACTTTTCCTCATATATAGACTAGACATAAGAAAAAGGACGACATTTTTAGTATCAGGATGAGACTTGGATGCTTCTGCGTCTATCTTTCAAACGGAATTCGATATCATCATCTAAATTGCTTGGATTGTGTGTCAAGGATAGCTTAACAAACAACGTAAGAAACAAGAGTGTAGATGTAATGGGTCATGAAATATATATATATAATATATATAATATATATATATATATATATATATATATATATATATATATATATATATATGAGATATTTGCCCCCATATCCAATTCTCAAAAAATACAAGGGTAAGTTTTGTCAAACCCATTACATGGCCATATGGGAGCAAATATTTAATGACCCATTACATCTACACTCTCGTTTCTTACGTTGTTTGTTATGCTATCCTTGACACACAATCCAAGCAACTTATATGATGATATCGAATTCCGTTTGAAAGATAGACGCAGAAGCATGCAAGTCTCATCCTGATACTAAAAATATCGTCCTTTTTTATGTCTAGTCAGGAAAATAAGTTTATTTATTTTTTGTCCCCAAAAAGACCATGTCTCCACATAAACCACAAGATAGAGACTTTTTCGGGGACTGTACCTAAAAAGGCCTAATGTCCCCAAAAACGCTACTGTGTTGAAAAAGTGTCCCCAAGCCCTTCGCAGCATATATATATATATATATATATATATATATATATATATATATATATATATATATATATATATATATATTTATTTATTTATTTATTTATTTTTTGTCCCCAAAATGACCATGTCTCCAAATAAACCACAAGATAGAGACTTTTTCGGGGACTGTACCTAAAAAGGCCTACTGTCCCCAAAAACGCTACTGTGATGAAAAAGTGTATATGTATATATATATATATATATATATAGGTATATATATATATATATATATGCTGCGAAGGGTTTGGGGACACTTTTTCAACACAGTAGCGTTTTTGGGGACATTAGGCCTTTTTAGGTACAGTCCCCGAAAAAGTCTCCATCTTGTGGTTTATTTGGAAACATGGTCATTTTGGGGACAAAAAATAAATAAACTTATTTTCCTGACAGAAGATAACATTCTGATATTGGAGACATTGATATTCAATCCGAATTCCTTTCTTCAAATGTCAACAAATTTGTTTCTTCCGGCTTGAGGATTCGTGCAACCCAATCCATTCACAGCTACATTCGAAGTTCTTGCTTTGCGGTCTACAATTTCCAAACGATTGGACAACTTTTTAACATCCTCTTTTAACTTTGCATTTTCTTGTCTAAGTTCATTTATTTCGGTACGTAAGGCGGCTATGTCATCTTTCTTAGCAACGTCTTTCAGTTTTTCATCTAAAACTTCACACAGCTTGCTCCAAGAAAAAACGTCTTGTTGGCTGTTATTGACGGACATTATGTTTGGAAGAGAACGCTTTTTCAGTGTACATTCTAATAGTTCAGTGGACGTCGATAATAGTGTTCTTTTGTAATTCATAAAAGACACAGATTGATAGGATAGTGTGAACAGGCCTTGCGTAATAATCGATATCGGTTTGTTGGGTATCGGTTTGACTGATATCGGTTTGATTGTCAGCTGATACCAGTGAGTTTGTTAGAGCAGCACAAATGATTTGTTTATATACGCTTCGCTGTGTTAGTGAATTTTTGGTTCTTTCCAGTGTTTCTTGATAATTTCTTGTAAAAAAAGTGCAGAAATAATATAAAAAACCGCTCACCAGGCTTGCAGGCAAAAAACTTCATATACCAGAGATGCAGTATGAAAAAGATGTGACATCAACCGCAAAATTGTTTAGATAAAGTGAAATTAGCCACTTTATCTAAACAATTTTGCGGTTGATGTATTTATACGCCAGTGAACTGAGGAGCCTTTGAAAACACACCTGGTAATAGTAAACAACAACAATCCAATTCAACCCTTGTATTTCTTGAGACTTTGATGCTTCTGCGTCTATCTTTCAAACGGAATTCGATATCATCATCCAAATTGCATGGATCGTGTGTCAAGGATAGCTTAACAAACAACATAAGAAGGAAGACTGTAGATGTAATGGGTCATGAGATATTTGCTCCCATATGGACATGTAATGGGTTTGTCATAGCTTACCCTGGTATTTCTTGTAGAGTTGTATAGTTCATGAACGAACTAGTTCAATTGAACTATTCATTGAAAAGAGCGTATGAACTAGATCAGTCGATATAGTTCATTATAGTTCACTGAACTATAATCAGTCGGTGACCGTACGATCAACGAACGATTCACAATCTAGTTCAACATGTCGTTCACAAATATATAAAGTGACGGCGTCGTCTATGTTAAGGGATGCCTTTGTAATATGATCAGTTTGTTTATGTTTTGGATCAATGTACATGGAATAGCTGTCCGAAAATGAAGATTTCTACAAAAACATACAATATGTCGAATCCAAATTCAATCTGCCTTTTTAGATAGAAAAAAGGGGAAAAAATAAAAAGAAACACACACACACAAATCTTTTTTGCCAGCCACTTAAATGAAGGATGTTTTTTTTTAAAATTCATTAATCTTTCTTAAAGAATGCAATAAAACTATGCAAATGTAATATTTTTGTTATGGAGTAGTTAAATTATAATAGTCTTGTTTGTTTGTATTTGGTGTACGTATGCGTTTTCATCAAACGACCGATTAAGAGCCGGTGAACGAGTTTGATCCGAATGATTGAACTGGACAGTGAACTATGAACTAGATTATTGACCTAGTTCAGTTTAAAGAGCTGAGCTATTGAACTAGATCTTTCAAATGAACTAGATTGTACAACTCTAATTTCTTGACACTTGGGTGGTTCTGCGTCTATTTTTCAAACGGAATTCGATATCATCATCTAAATTGCATGGATTGTGTGTCAAGGATAGATTAACAAACAACGTAAGAAGGAAGACTGTAGATGTAATGGGTCATGAGATATTTGCTCCCATATGGACATGTAATGGGTTATACAAAGCTTACCCTTGTATTTCTTGAGACTTAGGTGGTTCTGCGTCTACCTTTCAAACGGAATTAGATATCATCATCTAAATTGCATGGATTGTGTGTCAAGGATAGCTTAAAAAACAACGTAAGAAGGAAGACTGTAGATGTGATGGGTCATGAAATATTTGCTCCCATATTGACATGTAATGGGTTTGACAAAGCTTACCCTTGTATTTCTTGAGACTTGGATGCTCCTACGTCTATCTTTCAAATGGAATTCAATATCATCATCTAAATTGCATGGATTGTGTGTCAAGGATAGCTTAACAAGCAACGTAAGAAACAAGACTGTAGATGTTTGGGTCATGAGATATTTGCTCTCGTATGGACATGCAATGGGTTTGACAAAGCTTACCCCTGTATTTCTTGAGACTTGGATGTTTCTGCACCTATCTTTCAAACGGAATTCGATATCATCATCTAAATTGCATGGATTGTGTGTCAAGGATAGCTTAACAAACAACGTAAGAAACAAGAGTGTAGATGTAATGGGTCATGAAATATTTGCTCCCATATGGACATGTAATGGGTATATATATATATATATATATATATATATATATATATATATATATATATATATATATATATATATATATATATATTTATATTTATATATATGCTGCGAAGGGTTTGGGGACACTTTTTCAACACAGTAGCGTTTTTGGGCACATTAGGCCTTTTTAGGTACAGCCCCCGAAAAAGTCTCCATCTTGTGGTTTATTTGGAAACATGGTCATTTTGGGGACAAAAAATAAATAAACGTATTTTCCTGACTAGACATAAGAAAAAGGACGACATTTTTAGTATCAGGATGAGACTTGGATGCTTCTGCGTCTATCTTTCAAAAGGAATTCGATAACATCATATAAATTGCATGGATTGTGTGACAAATATAGCTTAACAAACAACGTAGGAAAGAAGACTGTAGACGTTATGGGTCATGAGATATTTGCACTCAGATGGACATGTGATTGATTTGACAAGGTTACCCTTGTATTTCTTGGGACTTGTATGCTCCTGCATCTATGTTCGAAACGGAATTTGATATCATCGTCTAAATTGCATGAATTGTGTGTCAAAGATAGTTTTACAAACAACATAGGAAACAAGATTGTAGATGTTATGGGTCATAAGATATTTGCTCTAATATGCACTTGTAATGGATTTGGCAAAGCTTACCCTCGTATTTCTTGAGACTTGGCTGCTTCTGCACCTATCTTTCAAACGGAATTCGATATCATCATCTAAATTGCATGGATTGTGTGTCAAGGATAGCTTAACAAACAACGAAAGAAACAAGTCTGTAGATGTAATGGGTCATCAGATATTTGCCCTCATATCCAAGGTAAGCTTTGTCAAACCCATTACATGTCCATATGGGAGCAAATATTTCATGACCCATTCCATCTACACTCTTGTTTCTTACGTTGTTTGTTAAGCTATCCTTGACACACAATCCATGCAATTTAGATGATGATATCGAATTCCGTTTGAAAGATAGGTGCAGAAATATCCAAGTCTCAAGAAATACAGGGGTAAGCTTTGTCAAACCCATTGCATGTCCATACGAGAGCAAATATCTCATGACCCAAACATCTACAGTCTTGTTTCTTACGTTGTTTGTTAAGCTATCCTTGACACACAATCCATGCAATTTAGATGATGATATTGAATTCCATTTGAAAGATAGACGTAGAAGCATACAAGTCTCAAGAAATACAAGGGTAAGCTTCGTCAAACCCATTACATGTCAATATGGGAGCAAATATTTCATGACCCATTACATCTACAGTCTTCCTTCTTACTTTGTTTTTCAAGCTATCCATGACACACAATCCATGCAATTTAGATGATGATATCTAATTTCGTTTGAAAGATAGACGCAGAAGCATCAAAGTCTCAAGAAATACAGGGGGTAAGCTTTGTATAATCCATTACATGTCCATATGGGAGCAAATATCTCATGACCCATTACATCTACAGTCTTCCTTCTTGAAAAAGTGTCCCCAAACCCTTCGCAGCATATATATAAATATAAATATATATATATATATATATATATATATATACCCATTACATGTCCATATGGGAGCAAATATTTCATGACCCATTCCATCTACACTCTTGTTTCTTACGTTGTTTGTTAAGCTATCCTTGACACACAATCCATGCAATTTAGATGATGATATCGAATTCCGTTTGAAAGATAGGTGCAGAAATATCCAAGTCTCAAGAAATACAGGGGTAAGCTTTGTCAAACCCATTGCATGTCCATACGAGAGCAAATATCTCATGACCCAAACATCTACAGTCTTGTTTCTTACGTTGTTTGTTAAGCTATCCTTGACACACAATCCATGCAATTTAGATGATGATATTGAATTCCATTTGAAAGATAGACGTAGAAGCATACAAGTCTCAAGAAATACAAGGGTAAGCTTCGTCAAACCCATTACATGTCAATATGGGAGCAAATATTTCATGACCCATTACATCTACAGTCTTCCTTCTTACTTTGTTTTTCAAGCTATCCATGACACACAATCCATGCAATTTAGATGATGATATCTAATTCCGTTTGAAAGGTAGACACAGAACCACCTAAGTCTAAAGAAATACAAGGGTAAGCTTTGTCAAACCCATTACATGTCAATATGGGAGCAAATATTTCATGACCCATTACATCTACAGTCTTCCTTCTTACGTTGTTTGTTAAGCTATCCTTGACACACCATCCATGCAATTTAGATGATGATATCGAATTCCGTTTGAAAGATTGACGCAGAACCACCCAAGTCTCAAGAAATACAAGGGTAAGCTTTGTCAAACCCATTACATGTCCATATGGGAGCAAATATCTCATGACCCATAACATCTACACTCTTCCTTCTTACGTTGTTTGTTAAGCTATCCTTGACACACCATCCATGCAATTTAGGTGATGATATCGAATTCAGTTTGAAAGATAGACGCAGAAGCATCCAAGTCTCAAGAAAATCAAATGTAAGCTATGTCAAACCCATTACATGTCCATATGAGAGCAAATATCTCACGACCCATAACATCTTCAGTCTTGTTTCTTACGTTGTTTGTTAAGCTATCCTTGACACACCATCCATGCAATTTAGATGACGATATCGAATTTCGTTTGAAAGATAGACGCAGAAGCATCAAAGTCTCAAGAAATACAGGGGGTAAGCTTTGTATAATCCATTACATGTCCATATGGGAGCAAATATCTCATGACCCATTACATCTACAGTCTTCCTTCTTATGTTGTTTGTTAAGCTATCCTTGACACACGATGCAATTTGGATGATGATATCGAATTCCGTTTGAAAGATAGACGCAGAAGCATCAAAGTCTCAAGAAATACAAGGGTAAGCTATGTCAAACCCATTACATGTCCATATGGGAGCAAATATTTTATGACCCATAGCATCTACAACCTTCTTTCTTCCGTTGTTTCTTAAGCTATCCTTGACACACCATCCTTGCAATTTAGATGACGATATCGAAGTCCGTTTGAAAGATAGACGCAGAACCACCCAAGTCCCAAGAAATACAAGGGTAAGCTATGACAAACCCATTACATGTCCATATGGGAGCAAATATCTCATGACCTATTACATCTACAGTCTTCCTTCTTAAGTTTTCAACATGTCGTTCACAAATATATAAAGTGACGGCGTCGTCTATGTTAAGGGATGCCTTTGTAATATGATCAGTTTGTTTATGTTTTGGATCAATGTACATGGAATAGCTGTCCGAAAATGAAGATTTCTACAAAAACATACAATATGTCGAATCCAAATTCAATCTGCCTTTTTAGATAGAAAAAAGGGGAAAAAATAAAAAGAAACACACACACACAAATCTTTTTTGCCAGCCACTTAAATGAAGGATGTTTTTTCTAAAATTCATTAATCTTTCTTAAAGAATGCAATAAAACTATGCAAATGTAATATTTTTGTTATGGAGTAGTTAAATTATAATAGTCTTGTTTGTTTGTATTTGGTGTACGTATGCGTTTTCATCAAACGACCGATTAAGAGCCGGTGAACGAGTTTGATCCGAATGATTGAACTGGACAGTGAACTATGAACTAGATTATTGACCTAGTTCAGTTTAAAGAGCTGAGCTATTGAACTAGATCTTTCAAATGAACTAGATTGTACAACTCTAATTTCTTGACACTTGGGTGGTTCTGCGTCTATTTTTCAAACGGAATTCGATATCATCATCTAAATTGCATGGATTGTGTGTCAAGGATAGATTAACAAACAACGTAAGAAGGAAGACTGTAGATGTAATGGGTCATGAGATATTTGCTCCCATATGGACATGTAATGGGTTATACAAAGCTTACCCTTGTATTTCTTGAGACTTAGGTGGTTCTGCGTCTACCTTTCAAACGGAATTAGATATCATCATCTAAATTGCATGGATTGTGTGTCAAGGATAGCTTAAAAAACAACGTAAGAAGGAAGACTGTAGATGTGATGGGTCATGAAATATTTGCTCCCATATTGACATGTAATGGGTTTGACAAAGCTTACCCTTGTATTTCTTGAGACTTGGATGCTCCTACGTCTATCTTTCAAATGGAATTCAATATCATCATCTAAATTGCATGGATTGTGTGTCAAGGATAGCTTAACAAGCAACGTAAGAAACAAGACTGTAGATGTTTGGGTCATGAGATATTTGCTCTCGTATGGACATGCAATGGGTTTGACAAAGCTTACCCCTGTATTTCTTGAGACTTGGATGTTTCTGCACCTATCTTTCAAACGGAATTCGATATCATCATCTAAATTGCATGGATTGTGTGTCAAGGATAGCTTAACAAACAACGTAAGAAACAAGAGTGTAGATGTAATGGGTCATGAAATATTTGCTCCCATATGGACATGTAATGGGTATATATATATATATATATATATATATATATATATATATATATTTATATTTATATATATGCTGCGAA
This sequence comes from Musca autumnalis, assembly GCF_047663935.1. Taxonomy (NCBI): domain Eukaryota; kingdom Metazoa; phylum Arthropoda; class Insecta; order Diptera; family Muscidae; genus Musca; species Musca autumnalis. The sequence goes on along the minus strand of NW_027411977.1, from coordinate 162,610,395 downwards.
GGGTTTGGGGACACTTTTTCAACACAGTAGCGTTTTTGGGCACATTAGGCCTTTTTAGGTACAGCCCCCGAAAAAGTCTCCATCTTGTGGTTTATTTGGAAACATGGTCATTTTGGGGACAAAAAATAAATAAACGTATTTTCCTGACTAGACATAAGAAAAAGGACGACATTTTTAGTATCAGGATGAGACTTGGATGCTTCTGCGTCTATCTTTCAAAAGGAATTCGATAACATCATATAAATTGCATGGATTGTGTGACAAATATAGCTTAACAAACAACGTAGGAAAGAAGACTGTAGACGTTATGGGTCATGAGATATTTGCACTCAGATGGACATGTGATTGATTTGACAAGGTTACCCTTGTATTTCTTGGGACTTGTATGCTCCTGCATCTATGTTCGAAACGGAATTTGATATCATCGTCTAAATTGCATGAATTGTGTGTCAAAGATAGTTTTACAAACAACATAGGAAACAAGATTGTAGATGTTATGGGTCATAAGATATTTGCTCTAATATGCACTTGTAATGGATTTGGCAAAGCTTACCCTCGTATTTCTTGAGACTTGGCTGCTTCTGCACCTATCTTTCAAACGGAATTCGATATCATCATCTAAATTGCATGGATTGTGTGTCAAGGATAGCTTAACAAACAACGAAAGAAACAAGTCTGTAGATGTAATGGGTCATCAGATATTTGCCCTCATATCCAAGGTAAGCTTTGTCAAACCCATTACATGTCCATATGGGAGCAAATATTTCATGACCCATTCCATCTACACTCTTGTTTCTTACGTTGTTTGTTAAGCTATCCTTGACACACAATCCATGCAATTTAGATGATGATATCGAATTCCGTTTGAAAGATAGGTGCAGAAATATCCAAGTCTCAAGAAATACAGGGGTAAGCTTTGTCAAACCCATTGCATGTCCATACGAGAGCAAATATCTCATGACCCAAACATCTACAGTCTTGTTTCTTACGTTGTTTGTTAAGCTATCCTTGACACACAATCCATGCAATTTAGATGATGATATTGAATTCCATTTGAAAGATAGACGTAGAAGCATACAAGTCTCAAGAAATACAAGGGTAAGCTTCGTCAAACCCATTACATGTCAATATGGGAGCAAATATTTCATGACCCATTACATCTACAGTCTTCCTTCTTACTTTGTTTTTCAAGCTATCCATGACACACAATCCATGCAATTTAGATGATGATATCTAATTCCGTTTGAAAGGTAGACACAGAACCACCTAAGTCTAAAGAAATACAAGGGTAAGCTTTGTCAAACCCATTACATGTCAATATGGGAGCAAATATTTCATGACCCATTACATCTACAGTCTTCCTTCTTACGTTGTTTGTTAAGCTATCCTTGACACACCATCCATGCAATTTAGATGATGATATCGAATTCCGTTTGAAAGATTGACGCAGAACCACCCAAGTCTCAAGAAATACAAGGGTAAGCTTTGTCAAACCCATTACATGTCCATATGGGAGCAAATATCTCATGACCCATAACATCTACACTCTTCCTTCTTACGTTGTTTGTTAAGCTATCCTTGACACACCATCCATGCAATTTAGGTGATGATATCGAATTCAGTTTGAAAGATAGACGCAGAAGCATCCAAGTCTCAAGAAAATCAAATGTAAGCTATGTCAAACCCATTACATGTCCATATGAGAGCAAATATCTCACGACCCATAACATCTTCAGTCTTGTTTCTTACGTTGTTTGTTAAGCTATCCTTGACACACCATCCATGCAATTTAGATGACGATATCGAATTTCGTTTGAAAGATAGACGCAGAAGCATCAAAGTCTCAAGAAATACAGGGGGTAAGCTTTGTATAATCCATTACATGTCCATATGGGAGCAAATATCTCATGACCCATTACATCTACAGTCTTCCTTCTTATGTTGTTTGTTAAGCTATCCTTGACACACGATGCAATTTGGATGATGATATCGAATTCCGTTTGAAAGATAGACGCAGAAGCATCAAAGTCTCAAGAAATACAAGGGTAAGCTATGTCAAACCCATTACATGTCCATATGGGAGCAAATATTTTATGACCCATAGCATCTACAACCTTCTTTCTTCCGTTGTTTCTTAAGCTATCCTTGACACACCATCCTTGCAATTTAGATGACGATATCGAAGTCCGTTTGAAAGATAGACGCAGAACCACCCAAGTCCCAAGAAATACAAGGGTAAGCTATGACAAACCCATTACATGTCCATATGGGAGCAAATATCTCATGACCTATTACATCTACAGTCTTCCTTCTTAAGTTTTTTGTTACGCTATCCTTGACACACAATCCATGCAATTTAGATGATGATATCGAATTCCGTTTGAAAGATAGACGCAGAAGCATCCAAGTCTCAAGAAAAACAAGTGTAAGCTTTGTCAAACCCATTGCATGTCCATATGAGAGCATATATCTCATGACCCATAGCATCTACAATCTTCCTTCTTACGTTGTTGGTTAAGCTATCCTTGACACACCATCCATGCAATTTAGATGATGATATCGAATTCCGTTTGAAATATAGACGCAGAACCACCCAAGTCTCAAGAACTACAAGGGTAAGCTATGACAAACCCATTACATGCCCATATGGGAGCAAATATTTCATGACCCATTACATCTACAATCTTGTTTCTTACGTTGATTGTTAAGCTATCCTTGAAACACAATCCATGCAATTTAGATGATGATATCGAATTCCGTTTGAAAGATAGACGCAGAAGCATCCAAGTCTCAAGAAAATCAAGTGTAAGCTTTGTCAAACCCATTGCATGTTCATATGAGAGCATATATCTCATGACCCATAGCATCTACAATCTTCCTTCTTGCGTTGGTTGTTAAGCTATCCTTGACACACCATCCATGCAATTTAGATGATGATATCGAATTCCGTTTGAAAGATAGACGCAGAACCACCCAAGTCTCAAGAAATACAAGGGTAAGCTATGACAAGCCCATTACATGCCCATATGGGAGCAAATATTTCATGACCCATTACATCTACAGTCTTGTTTCTTATGTTGATTGTTAAGCTATCCTTGAAACACAATCCATGCAATTTAGATGATGATATCGAATTCCGTTTGAAAGATAGACGCAGAAGCATCCAAGTCTCAAGAAATACAGGGGTAAGCTTTGTCAAACCCATTACATGTCCATATGGGAGAAAATATTTCATGACCCATTACATCTACAGTCTGGTTTCCTACGTTTTTTGTTAAGCTATCCTTGACACACAATTCATGCAATTTAGATGATATCGAATTCCGTTTGAAAGATAGACGCAGAACCATCCAAGTCTCAAGAAATACAAGGGTAAGCTATGGCAAACCCATTACATGTCCATATGGGAGCAAATATTTTATGACCCATAGCATCTACAACCCTCTTTCTTACGTTGTTTGGTAAGCTATCCTTTGCACACCATCCATGCAATTTAGATGATGATATCGAATTCCGTTTGAAAGATAGACGCAGAAGCATCAAAGTCTCAAGAAATACAAGGGTAAGCTTTGTCAAACCCATTACATGTCCATATGGAAGCAAATATCTCATGACCCATTACATCTACAGTCTTCTTTCTTACGTTGTTTGTTAAGCTATCCTTGACACACCATCCATGCAATTTAGATGACGATATCGAATTCCGTTTGAAAGATAAACGCAGAAGCATCAAAGTCTCAAGAAATACATGGGTAAGCTTTGTCAAACCTATTACATGTCCATATGGGAGCAAATATCTCATGACCCATTACATCTACAGTCTTCCTTCTTACGTTGTTTGTTAAGCTATCCTTGGCACGCCATCCATGCAATTTAGATGATGATATCGAAATCCGTTTGAAAGATAGACGCAGAAGCATCAAAGTCTCAAGAAATACAAGGGTAAGCTTTGTCAACCCATTACATGCCCATATGGGAGCAAATATCTCATGACCCATTACACTACAGTCTTCCTTCTTACGTTGTCTGTTAAGCTATCCTTGACCAACAATCCATGCAATTTAGATGATGATATCAAATTCCGTTTGAATGATAGACGCAGAAGCATCCAAGTCTCAAGAAATACAAGGGTAAGCTATGTCAAACCCATTACATGTCCATACGTGAGCAAATATTTTATGACCCATAGCATCTACAACCTTCATTCTTATGTTGTTTATTAAGCTATCCTTGACACACCATCCATGCAATTTAGATGACGATATCGAAGTCCGTTTGAAAGATAGACGCAGAAGCATCAAAGTCTCAAGAAATACAAGGGTAAGCTTTGTCAAAGCCATTACATGTCCATATGGGAGCAAATATCACATGACCCATTACATCTACTTTTTTCCTTCTTACGTTGGTTGTTAAGCTATCCTTGACACACCATCCATGCTGTTTAGATGATGATATCGAATTCCGTTTGAAATATAGACGCAGAACCACCCAAGACTCAAGAAATACAGGGGTAAGCTATGACAAACCCATTACATGTCCATATGGGAGCAAATATCTCATGACCCATTACATCTACAGTCTTCCTTCTTACGTTGTTTGTTAAGCTATCCTTGACACACAATCCTTGCAATTTAAATGATGATATCGAATTCCGTTTGGAAGGTAGACGCAGAAGCATCCAAGTCTCAAGAAAAACAAGGGTAAGCTATGACAAGCCCATTACATGCCCATATGGGAGCAAATATTTCATGACCCATTACATCTACAGTCTTGTTTCTTATGTTGATTGTTAAGCTATCCTTGAAACACAATCCATGCAATTTAGATGATGATATCGAATTCCGTTTGAAAGATAGACGCAGAAGCATCCAAGTCTCAAGAAATACAGGGGCAAGCTTTGTCAAACCCATTACATGTCCACATGAGAGCATATATCTCATGACCCATTACATCTACAGCCTTCCTTCTTACGTTGTTTGTTAAACTATCCTTGACACACCATCCATGAAATTTAGATGATGATATCGAATTCCGTTTGAAAGATAGACGCAGAAGCATCCAAGTCTCAAGAAAAACAAGTGTACGCTTTGTCAAACCCATTACATGTCCACATGAGAGCATATATCTCAAGACCCATTACATCTACAGTCTTCCTTCTTACGTTGTTTGTTAAACTATCCTTGACACACCATCCATGCAATTTAGATGACGACATCGAATTCCGTTTGAAAGATAGACGCAGAAGCATCAAAGTCTCAAGAAATACAAGGGTAAGCTTTGTCAAACCCATTACATGTCCATATGGGAGCAAATATCTCATGACCCATTACATCTACAGTCTTCCTTCTTACGTTGTTTGTTAAGCTATCCTTGACACACCCTCTATGCAATTTAGATGATCATATGGAATTCCGTTTGAAAGATAGACGCAGAAGCATCCAAGTCTCAAGAAAAACAAGTGTACGCTTTGTCAAACCCATTACATGTCCACATGAGAGCATATATCTCATGACCCATTACATCTACAGTCTTCCATTTTACGTTGTTTGTTAAACTATCCTTGACACACCATCCATGAAATTTAGATGATGATATCGAATTCCGTTTGAAAGATAGACGCAGAAGCATCAAAGTCTCAAGAAAAACAAGGGTAAGCTTTGTCAAACCCATTACATGTCCATATGAGAGCAAATATCTCATGACCCATTACATCTACAGTCGTCCTTCTTACGTTGTTTGTTAAGCTATCCTTGACACACCATCCATGCAATTTAGATGACGATATCGAATTCCGTTTGAAAGATAGACGCAGAACCACCCAAGTCTCAAGAAATACAAGGGTAAGCTTTGTCAAACCCATTACATGTCCATATGAGAGCAAATATCTCACGACCCATAACCTCTACAGTCTTGTTTCTTACGTTGTTTGTTAAGCTATCCTTGACACACCGTCCATGCAATTTAGATGACGGTATCGAATTCCGTTTGAAAGATAGACGCAGAAGCATCAAAGTCTCAAGAAATACAAGGGTATGCTTTGTCAAACCCATTACATGTCCATATGGGAGCAAATATCTCATGACCCATTACATCTACAGTCTTCCTTCTTACGTTGTTTGTTAAGCTATCCTTGACACACCATCCATGCAATTTAGATGATGATATCGAATTCCGTTTGAAAGATAGACGCAGAAGAATCCAAGTCTCAAGAAATACAAGGGTATGCTATGTCAAACCCATTACATGTCCATATGGGAGCAACTATTTTATGACCCATAGCATCTACAACCTTCTTTCTTACGTTGTTTGTTAAGCTATCCTTGACACACCATTCTTGCAATTTAGATGACGATATCGAATTCTGTTTGAAAGATAGACGCAGAAGCATCAAAGTCTCAAGAAATACATGGGTAAGCTATGTCAAACCCATTACATGTCCATATGGGAGCAAATATCTCATGACCCATTACATCTACAGTCTTCCTTCTTACGTTGTTTGTTAAGCTATCCTTGGCACGCCATCCATGCAATTTAGATGATGATATCGAAATCCGTTTGAAAGATAGACGCAGAAGCATCAAAGTCTCAAGAAATACAAGGGTAAGCTTTGTCAACCCAGTACATGCCCATATGGGAGCAAATATCTCATGACCCATTACACTACAGTCTTCCTTCTTACGTTGTTTGTTAAGCTATCCTTGACAAACAATCCATGCAATTTAGATGATGATATCAAATTCCGTTTGAAAGATAGACGCAGAAGCATCCAAGTCTCAAGAAATACAGGGGTAAGCTATGTCAAACCCATTACATGTCCATACGTGAGCAAATATTTTATGACCCATAGCATCTACAACCTTCATTCTTACGTTGTTTATTAAGCTATCCTTGACACACCATCCATGCAATTTAGATGACGATATCGAAGTCCGTTTGAAAGATAGACGCAGAAGCATCAAAGTCTCAAGAAATACAAGGGTAAGCTTTGTCAAAGCCATTACATGTCCATATGGGAGCAAATATCTCATGACCCATTACATCTACTTTTTTCCTTCTTACGTTGTTTGTTAAGCTATCCTTGACACACCATCCATGCTGTTTAGATGATGATATCGAATTCCGTTTGAAATATAGACGCAGAACCACCCAAGACTCAAGAAATACAGGGGTAAGCTATGACAAACCCATTACATGTCCATATGGGAGCAAATATCTCATGACCCATTACATCTACAGTCTTCCTTCTTACGTTGTTTGTTAAGCTATCCTTGACACACAATCCATGTAATTTAGATGATGATATCGAATTCCGTTTGGAAGGTAAACGCAGAAGCATCCAAGTCTCAAGAAAAACAAGTGTACGCTTTGTCAAACCCATTACATGTCCACATGAGAGCATATATCTCATGACCCATAGCATCTACAATCTTCCTTCTTACGTTGTTTGTTAAGCTATCCTTGACACATCATCCATGCAATTTAGATGATGATATCGAATTCCGTTTGAAAGATAGACGCAGAACCACCCAAGTCTCAAGAAATACAAGGGTAAGCTATGACAAGCCCATTACATGCCCATATGGGAGCAAATATTTCATGACCCATTACATCTACAGTCTTGTTTCTTATGTTGATTGTTAAGCTATCCTTGAAACACAATCCATGCAATTTAGATGATGATATCGAATTCCGTTTGAAAGATAGACGCAGAAGCATCCAAGTCTCAAGAAATACAGGAGCAAGCTTTGTCAAACCCATTACATGTCCACATGAGAGCATATATCTCATGACCCATTACATCTACAGTCTTCCTTTTTACGTTGTTTGTTAAACTATCCTTGACACACCATCCATGAAATTTAGATGATGATATCGAATTCCGTTTGAAAGATAGACGCAGAAGCATCCAAGTCTCAAGAAAAACAAGTGTACGCTTTGTCAAACCCATTACATGTCCACATGAGAGCATATATCTCATGACCCATTACATCTACAGTCTTCCTTCTTACGTTGTTTGTTAAACTATCCTTGACACACCATCCATGAAATTTAGATGACATCGAATTCCGTTTGAAAGATAGACGCAGAAGCATCAAAGTCTCAAGAAATACAAGGGTAAGCTTTGTCAAACCCATTACATGTCCATATGGGAGCAAATATCTCATGACCCATTACATCTACAGTCTTCCTTCTTACGTTGTTTGTTAAGCTATCCTCGACACACCCTCCATGCAATTTAGATGATCATATGGAATTCCGTTTGAAAGATAGACGCAGAAGCATCCAAGTCTCAAGAAAAACAAGTGTACGCTTTGTCAAACCCATTACATGTCCACATGAGAGCATATATCTCATGACCCATTACATCTACAGTCTTCCTTCTTACGTTGTTTGTTAAACTATCCTTGACACACCATCCATGAAATTTAGATGATGATATCGAATTCCGTTTGAAAGATAGACGCAGAAGCATCAAAGTCTCAAGAAATACAAGGGTAACCTCTACAGTCTTGTTTCTTACGTTGTTTGTTAAGCTATCCTTGACACACCGTCCATGCAATTTAGATGACGGTATCGAATTCCGTTTGAAAGATAGACGCAGAAGCATCAAAGTCTCAAGAAATACAAGGGTATGCTTTGTCAAACCCATTACATGTCCATATGGGAGCAAATATCTCATGACCCATTACATCTACAGTCTTCCTTCTTACGTTGTTTGTTAAGCTATCCTTGACACACCATCCATGCAATTTAGATGATGATATCGAATTCCGTTTGAAAGATAGACGCAGAAGAATCCAAGTCTCAAGAAATGCAAGGGTATGCTATGTCAAACCCATTACATGTCCATATGGGAGCAAATATTTTATGACCCATAGCATCTACAACCTTCTTTCTTACGTTGTTTGTTAAGCTATCCTTGACACACCATCCATGCAATTTAGATGACGATATCGAATTCCGTTTGAAAGAAAGACGCAGAAGCATCAAAGTCTCAAGAAATACATGGGTAAGCTATGTCAAACCCATTACATGTCCATATGGGAGCAAATATCTCATGACCCATTACATCTACAGTCTTCCTTCTTACGTTGTTTGTTAAGCTATCCTTGGCACGCCATCCATGCAATTTAGATGATGATATCGAAATCCGTTTGAAAGATAGACTCAGAAGCATCAAAGTCTCAAGAAATACAAGGGTAAGCTTTGTCAACCCATTACATGCCCATATGGGAGCAAATATCTCATGACCCATTACACTACAGTCTTCCTTCTTACGTTGTTTGTTAAGCTATCCTTGACAAACAATCCATGCAATTTAGATGATGATATCAAATTCCGTTTGAAAGATAGACGCAGAAGCATCCAAGTCTCAAGAAATACAGGGGTAAGCTATGTCAAACCCATTACATGTCCATACGTGAGCAAATATTTTATGACCCATAGCATCTACAACCTTCATTCTTACGTTGTTTATTAAGCTATCCTTGACACACCATCCATGCAATTTAGATGACGATATCGAAGTCCGTTTGAAAGATAGACGCAGAAGCATCAAAGTCTCAAGAAATACAAGGGTAAGCTTTGTCAAAGCCATTACATGTCCATATGGGAGCAAATATCTCATGACCCATTACATCTACTTTTTTCCTTCTTACGTTGTTTGTTAAGCTATCCTTGACACACCATCCATGCTGTTTAGATGATGATATCGAATTCCGTTTGAAATATAGACGCAGAACCACCCAAGACTCAAGAAATACAGGGGTAAGCTATGACAAACCCATTACATGTCCATATGGGAGCAAATATCTCATGACCCATTACATCTACAGTCTTCCTTCTTACGTTGTTTGTTAAGCTAACCTTGACACACAATCCATGCAATTTAGATGATGATATCGAATTCCGTTTGGAAGGTAGACGCAGAAGCATCCAAGTCTCAAGAAAAACAAGTGTACGCTTTGTCAAACCCATTACATGTCCACATGAGAGCATATATCTCATGACCCATAGCATCTACAATCTTCCTTCTTACGTTGTTTGTTAAGCTATCCTTGACACATCATCCATGCAATTTAGATGATGATATCGAATTCCGTTTGAAAGATAGACGCAGAACCACCCAAGTCTCAAGAAATACAAGGGTAAGCTATGACAAGCCCATTACATGCCCATATGGGAGCAAATATTTCATGACCCATTACATCTACAGTCTTGTTTCTTATGTTGATTGTTAAGCTATCCTTGAAACACAATCCATGCAATTTAGATGATGATATCGAATTCCGTTTGAAAGATAGACGCAGAAGCATCCAAGTCTCAAGAAATACAGGAGCAAGCTTTGTCAAACCCATTACATGTCCACATGAGAGCATATATCTCATGACCCATTACATCTACAGTCTTCCTTCTTACGTTGTTTGTTAAACTATCCTTGACACACCATCCATGAAATTTAGATGATGATATCGAATTCCGTTTGAAAGATAGACGCAGAAGCATCCAAGTCTCAAGAAAAACAAGTGTACGCTTTGTCAAACCCATTACATGTCCACATGAGAGCATATATCTCATGACCCATTACATCTACAGTCTTCCTTCTTACGTTGTTTGTTAAACTATCCTTGACACACCATCCATGCAATTTAGATGACGACATCGAATTCCGTTTGAAAGATAGACGCAGAAGCATCAAAGTCTCAAGAAATACAAGGGTAAGCTTTGTCAAACCCATTACATGTCCATATGGGAGCAAATATCTCATGACCCATTACATCTACAGTCTTCCTTCTTACGTTGTTTGTTAAGCTATCCTTGACACACCCTCCATGCAATTTAGATGATCATATGGAATTCCGTTTGAAAGATAGACGCAGAAGCATCCAAGTCTCAAGAAAAACAAGTGTACGCTTTGTCAAACCCATTACATGTCCACATGAGAGCATATATCTCATGACCCATTACATCTACAGTCTTCCTTCTTACGTTGTTTGTTAAACTATCCTTGACACACCATCCATGAAATTTAGATGATGATATCGAATTCCGTTTGAAAGATAGACGCAGAAGCATCAAAGTCTCAAGAAATACAAGGGTAAGCTTTGTCAAACCCATTACATGTCCATATGAGAGCAAATATCTCATGACCCATTACATCTACAGTCGTCCTTCTTACGTTGTTTGTTAAGCTATCCTTGACACACCATCCATGCAATTTAGATGACGATATCGAATTCCGTTTGAAAGATAGACGCAGAACCACCCAAGTCTCAAGAAATACAAGGGTAAGCTTTGTCAAACCCATTACATGTCCATATGAGAGCAAATATCTCACGACCCATAACCTCTACAGTCTTGTTTCTTACGTTGTTTGTTAAGCTATCCTTGACACACCGTCCATGCAATTTAGATGACGATATCGAATTCCGTTTGAAAGATAGACGCAGAAGCCTCAAAGTCTCAAGAAATACAAGGGTAAGCTTTGTCAAACCCATTACATGTCCATATGGGAGCAAATATCTCATGACCCATTACATCTACAGTCTTCCTTCTTACGTTGTTTGTTAAGCTATCCTTGACACACCATCCATGCAATTTAGATGATGATATCGAATTCCGTTTGAAAGATAGACGCAGAAGAATCCAAGTCTCAAGAAATACAAGGGTATGCTATGTCAAACCCATTACATGTCCATATGGGAGCAAATATTTTATGACCCATAGCATCTACAACCTTCTTTCTTACGTTGTTCGTTAAGCTATCCTTGACACACCATCCATGCAATTTAGATGACGATATTGAATTCCGTTTGAAAGATAGACGCAAAAGCATCAAAGTCTCAAGAAATACATGGGTAAGCTTTGTCAAACCCATTACATGTCCATATGGGAGCAAATATTTTATGACCCATAGCATCTACAACCTTCTTTCTTACGTTGTTCGTTAAGCTATCCTTGACACACCATCCATGCAATTTAGATGACGATATTGAATTCCGTTTGAAAGATAGACGCAGAAGCATCAAAGTCTCAAGAAATACATGGGTAAGCTTTGTCAAACCCATTACATGTCCATATGGGAGCAAATATCTCATGACCCATTAAATCTACAGTCTTCCTTCTTACGTTGTTTGTTAAGCTATCCTTGGCACGCCATCCATGCAATTTAGATGATGATATCGAAATCCGTTTGAAAGATAGACGCAGAAGCATCAAAGTCTCAAGAAATACAAGGGTAAGCTTTGTCAACCCATTACATGCCCATATGGGAGCAAATATCTCATGACCCATTACACTACAGTCTTCCTTCTTACGTTGTTTGTTAAGCTATCCTTGACAAACAATCCATGCAATTTAGATGATGATATCAAATTCCGTTTGAAAGATAGACGCAGAAGCATCCAAGTCTCAAGAAATACAAGGGTAAGCTATGTCAAACCCATTACATGTCCATACGTGAGCAAATATTTTATGACCCATAGCATCTACAACCTTCATTCTTACGCTGTTTATTAAGCTATCCTTGACACACCATCCATGCAATTTAGATGACGATATCGAAGTCCGTTTGAAAGATAGACGCAGAAGCATCAAAGTCTCAAGAAATACAAGGGTAAGCTTTGTCAAAGCCATTACATGTCCATATGGGAGCAAATATCTCATGACCCATTACATCTACTTTTTTCCTACTTACGTTATTTGTTAAGCTATCCTTGACACACCATCCATGCTGTTTAGATGATGATATCGAATTCCGTTTGAAATATAGACGCAGAACCACCCAAGACTCAAGAAATACAGGGGTAAGCTATGACAAAACCCATTACATGTCCATATGGGAGCAAATATCTCATGACCTATTACATCTACAGTCTTCCTTCTTACGTTGTTTGTTAAGCTATCCTTGACACACAATCCATGCAATTTAGATGGTGATATCGAATTCCGTTTGGAAGGTAGACGCAGAAGCATCCAAGTCTCAAGAAAAACAAGTGTACGCTTTGTCAAACCCATTACATGTCCACATGAGAGCATATATCTCATGACCCATAGCATCTACAATCTTCCTTCTTACGTTGTTTGTTAAGCTATCCTTGACACATTATCCATGCAATTTAGATGACGATATCGAATACCGTTTGAAAGATAGACGCAGAACCACCCAAGTCTCAAGAAATACAAGGGTAAGCTATGACAAGCCCATTACATGCCCATATGGGAGCAAATATTTCATGACCCATTACATCTACAGTCTTGTTTCTTATGTTGATTGTTAAGCTATCCTTGAAACACAATCCATGCAATTTAGATGATGATATCGAATTCCGCTTGAAAGATAGACGCAGAAGCATCCAAGTCTCAAGAAATACAGGGGCAAGCTTTGTCAAACCCATTACATGTCCACATGAGAGCATATATTTCATGACCCATTACATCTACAGTCTTGTTTCTTATGTTGTTTGTTAAACTATCCTTGACACACCATCCATGCAATTTAGATGACGACATCGAATTCCGTTTGAAAGATAGACGCAGAAGCATCAAAGTCTCAAGAAATACAAGGGTAAGCTTTGTCAAACCCATTACATGTCCATATGGGAGCAAATATCTCATGACCCATTACATCTACAGTCTTCCTTCTTACGTTGTTTGTTAAGCTATCCTTGACACACCCTCCATGCAATTTAGATGATCATATGGAATTCCGTTTGAAAGATAGACGCAGAAGCATCCAAGTCTCAAGAAAAACAAGTGTACGCTTTGTCAAACCCATTACATGTCCACATGAGAGCATATATCTCATGACCCATTACATCTACAGTCTTCCTTCTTACGTTGTTTGTTAAACTATCCTTGACACACCATCCATGAAATTTAGATGATGATATCGAATTCCGTTTGAAAGATAGACGCAGAAGCATCAAAGTCTCAAGAAATACAAGGGTAAGCTTTGTCAAACCCATTACATGTCCATATGAGAGAAAATATCTCATGACCCATTACATCTACAGTCGTCCTTCTTACGTTGTTTGTTAAGCTATCCTTGACACACCATCCATGCAATTTAGATGACGATATCGAATTCCGTTTGTCTCAAGAAATACAAGGGTAAGCTTTGTCAAACCCATTACATGTCCATATGAGAGCAAATATCTCACGACCCATAACCTCTACAGTCTTGTTTCTTACGTTGTTTGTTAAGCTATCCTTGACACACCGTCCATGCAATTTAGATGACGATATCGAATTCCGTTTGAAAGATAGACGCAGAAGCATCAAAGTCTCAAGAAATACAAGGGTAAGCTTTGTCAAACCCATTATATGTCCATATGGGAGCAAATATCTCATGACCCATTACATCTACAGTCTTCCTTCTTACGTTGTTTGTTAAGCTATCCTTGACACACCATCCATGCAATTTAGATGATGATATCGAATTCCGTTTGAAAGATAGACGCAGAAGAATCCAAGTCTCAAGAAATACAAGGGTATGCTATGTCAAACCCATTACATGTCCATATGGGAGCAAATATTTTATGACCCATAGCATCTACAACCTTCTTTCTTACGTTGTTTGTTAAGCTATCCTTGACACACCATCCATGCAATTTAGATGACGATATCGAATTCCGTTTGAAAGATAGACGCAGAAGCATCAAAGTCTCAAGAAATACATGGGTAAGCTTTGTCAAACCCATTACATGTCCATATGGGAGCAAATATCTCATGACCCATTACATCTACAGTCTTCCTTCTTACGTTGTTTGTTAAGCTATCCTTCGCACGCCATCCATGCAATTTAGATGATGATATCGAAATCCGTTTGAAAGATAGACGCAGAAGCATCAAAGTCTCAAGAAATACAAGGGTAAGCTTTGTCAACCCATTACATGCCCATATGGGAGCAAATATCTCATGACCCATTACACTACAGTCTTCCTTCTTACGTTGTTTGTTAAGCTATCCTTGACAAACAATCCATGCAATTTAGATGATGATATCAAATTCCGTTTGAAAGATAGACGCAGAAGCATCCAAGTCTCAAGAAATACAAGGGTAAGCTATGTCAAACCCATTACATGTCCATACGTGAGCAAATATTTTATGACCCATAGCATCTACAACCTTCATTCTTACGTTGTTTATTAAGCTATCCTTGACACACCATCCATGCAATTTAGATGACGATATCGAAGTCCGTTTGAAAGATAGACGCAGAAGCATCAAAGTCTCAAGAAATACAAGGGTAAGCTTTGTCAAAGCCATTACATGTCCATATGGGAGCAAATATCTCATGACCCATTACATCTACTTTTTTCCTTCTTACGTTGTTTGTTAAGCTATCCTTGACACACCATCCATGCTGTTTAGATGATGATATCGAATTCCGTTTGAAATATAGACGCAGAACCACCCAAGACTCAAGAAATACAGGGGTAAGCTATGACAAACCCATTACATGTCCATATGGGAGCAAATATCTCATGACCCATTACATCTACAGTCTTCCTTCTTACGTTGTTTGTTAACCTATCCTTGACACACAATCCATTCAAATTAGATGATGATATCGAATTCCGTTTGGAAGGTAGACGCAGAAGCATCCAAGTCTCAAGAAAAACAAGTGTACGCTTTGTCAAACCCATTACATGTCCACATGAGAGCATATATCTCATGACCCATAGCATCTACTATCTTCCTTCTTACGTTGTTTGTTAAGCTATCCTTGACACATCATCCATGCAATTTAGATGATTATATCGAATTCCGTTTGAAAGATAGACGCAGAACCACCCAAGTCTCAAGAAATACAAGGGTAAGCTATGAAAAGTTCATTACATGCCCATATGGGAGCAAATATTTCATGACCCATTACATCTACAGTCTTGTTTCTTATGTTGATTGTTAAGCTATCCTTGAAACACAATCCATGCAATTTAGATGATGATATCGAATTCCGTTTGAAAGATAGACGCAGAAGCATCCAAGTCTCAAGAAATACAGGGGCAAGCTTTGTCAAACCCATTACATGTCCACATGAGAGCATATATCTCATGACCCATTACATCTACAGTCTTCCTTCTTACGTTGTTTGTTAAACTATCCTTGACACACCATCCATGAAATTTAGATGATGATATCGAATTCCGTTTGAAAGATAGACGCAGAAGCATCCAAGTCTCAAGAAAAACAAGTGTACGCTTTGTCAAACCCATTACATGTCCACATGAGAGCATATATCTCATGACCCATTACATCTACAGTCTTCCTTCTTACGTTGTTTGTTAAACTATCCTTGACACACCATCCATGAAATTTAGATGACGACATCGAATTCCGTTTGAAAGATAGACGCAGAAGCATCAAAGTCTCAAGAAATACAAGGGTAAGCTTTGTCAAACCCATTACATGTCCATATGGGAGCAAATATCTCATGACCCATTACATCTACAGTCTTCCTTCTTACGTTGTTTGTTAAGCTATCCTTGACACACCCTCCATGCAATTTAGATGATCATATGGAATTCCGTTTGAAAGATAGACGCAGAAGCATCCAAGTCTCAAGAAAAACAAGTGTACGCTTTGTCAAACCCATTACATGTCCACATGAGAGCATATATCTCATGACCCATTACATCTACAGTCTTCCTTCTTACGTTGTTTGTTAAACTATCCTTGACACACCATCCATGAAATTTAGATGATGATATCGAATTCCGTTTGAAATATGGACGCAGAAGCATTAAAGTCTCAAGAAATACAAGGATAAGCTTTGTCAAACCCATTACATGTCCATATGAGAGCAAATATCTCATGACCCATTACATCTGCAGTCGTCCTTCTTACGTTGTTTGTTAAGCTATCCTTGACACACCATCCATGTAATTTAGATGACGACATCGAATTCCGTTTGAAAGATAGACGCAGAACCACCCAAGTCTCAAGAAATACAAGGGTAAGCTTTGTCAAACCCATTACATGTCCATATGAGAGCAAATATCTCACGACCCATAACCTCTACAGTCTTGTTTCTTACGTTGTTTGTTAAGCTATCCTTGACACACCGTCCATGCAATTTAGATGACGATATCGAATTCCGTTTGAAAGATAGACGCAGAAGCATCAAAGTCTCAAGAAATACAAGGGTAAGCTTTGTCAAACCCATTACATGTCCATATGGGAGCAAATATCTCATGACCCATTACATCTACAGTCTTCCTTCTTACGTTGTTTGTTAAGCTATCCTTGACACACCATCCATGCAATTTAGATGATGATATCGAATTCCGTTTGAAAGATAGACGCAGAAGAATCCAAGTCTCAAGAAATACAAGGGTATGCTATGTCAAACCCATTACATGTCCATATGGGAGCAAATATTTTATGACCCATAGCATCTACAACCTTCTTTCTTACGTTGTTTGTTAAGCTATCCTTGACACACCATCCATGCAATTTAGATGACGATATCGAATTCCGTTTGAAAGATAGACGCAGAAGCATCAAAGTCTCAAGAAATACATGGGTAAGCTTTGTCAAACCCATTACATGTCCATATGAGAGCATATATCTCATGACCCATTACATCTACAGTCTTCCTTCTTACGTTGTTTGTTAAACTATCCTTGACACACCATCCATGAAATTTAGATGATGATATCGAATTCCGTTTGAAAGATAGACGCAGAAGCATCCAAGTCTCAAGAAAAACAAGTTTACGCTTTGTCAAACCCATTACATGTCCACATGAGAGCATATATCTCATGACCCATTACATCTACAGTCTTCCTTCTTACGTTGTTTGTTAAACTATCCTTGACACACCATCCATGCAATTTAGATGACGACATCGAATTCCGTTTGAAAGATAGACGCCGAAGAATCCAAGTCTCAAGAAATACAAGGGTATGCTATGTCAAACCCATTACATGTCCATATGGGAGCAAATATTTTATGACCCATAGCATCTACAACCTTCTTTCTTACGTTGTTTGTTAAGCTATCCTTGACACACCATCCATGCAATTTAGATGACGATATCGAATTCCGTTTGAAAGATAGACGCAGAACCACCCAAGTCTCAAGAAATACAAGGGTAAGCTTTGTCAAACCCATTACATGTCCATATGAGAGCAAATATCTCACGACCCATAACCTCTACAGTCTTGTTTCTTACGTTGTTTGTTAAGCTATCCTTGACACACCGTCCATGCAATTTAGATGACGATATCGAATTCCGTTTGAAAGATAGACGCAGAAGCATCAAAGTCTCAAGAAATACAAGGGTAAGCTTTGTCAAACCCATTACATGTCCACATGAGAGCATATATCTCATGACCCATTACATCTACAGTCTTCCTTCTTACGTTGTTTGTTAAACTATCCTTGACACACCATCCATGCAATTTAGATGACGACATCGAATTCCGTTTGAAAGATAGACGCCGAAGAATCCAAGTCTCAAGAAATACAAGGGTATGCTATGTCAAACCCATTACATGTCCATATGGGAGCAAATATTTTATGACCCATAGCATCTACAACCTTCTTTCTTACGTTGTTTGTTAAGCTATCCTTGACACACCATCCATGCAATTTAGATGACGATATCGAATTCCGTTTGAAAGATAGACGCAGAAGCATCAAAGTCTCAAGAAATACATGGGTAAGCTTTGTCAAACCCATTACATGTCCATATGGGAGCAAATATCTCATGACCCATTACATCTACAGTCTTCCTTCTTACGTTGTTTGTTAAGCTATCCTTGGCACGCCATCCATGCAATTTAGATGATGATATCGAAATCCGTTTGAAAGATAGACGCAGAACCACCCAAGTCTCAAGAAATACAAGGGTAAGCTTTGTCAAACCCATTACATGTCCATATGAGAGCAAATATCTCACGACCCATAACCTCTACAGTCTTGTTTCTTACGTTGTTTGTTAGCTATCCTTGACACACCGTCCATGCAATTTAGATGACGATATCGAATTCCGTTTGAAAGATAGACGCAGAAGCATCAAAGTCTCAAGAAATACAAGGGTAAGCTTTGTCAAACCCATTACATGTCCATATGGGAGCAAATATCTCATGACCCATTACATCTACAGTCTTTTTTTTTTTTTTTTTTTTTTTTTTTATCCTTGACACACAATCCATGCAATTTAGATGATGATATCGAATTCCGTTTGGAAGGTAGACGCAGAAGCATCCAAGTCTCAAGAAAAACAAGTGTACGCTTTGTCAAACCCATTACATGTCCACATGAGAGCATATATCTCATGACCCATAGCATCTACTATCTTCCTTCTTACGTTGTTTGTTAAGCTATCCTTGACACATCATCCATGCAATTTAGATGATTATATCGAATTCCGTTTGAAAGATAGACGCAGAACCACCCAAGTCTCAAGAAATACAAGGGTAAGCTATGAAAAGTTCATTACATGCCCATATGGGAGCAAATATTTCATGACCCATTACATCTACAGTCTTGTTTCTTATGTTGATTGTTAAGCTATCCTTGAAACAC
Organism: Musca autumnalis; assembly: GCF_047663935.1. NCBI lineage: Eukaryota > Metazoa > Arthropoda > Insecta > Diptera > Muscidae > Musca > Musca autumnalis. The sequence goes on along the minus strand of NW_027411977.1, from coordinate 162,590,856 downwards.
AATCCATGCAATTTAGATGATGATATCGAATTCCGTTTGAAAGATAGACGCAGAAGCATCCAAGTCTCAAGAAATACAGGGGCAAGCTTTGTCAAACCCATTACATGTCCACATGAGAGCATATATCTCATGACCCATTACATCTACAGTCTTCCTTCTTACGTTGTTTGTTAAACTATCCTTGACACACCATCCATGAAATTTAGATGATGATATCGAATTCCGTTTGAAAGATAGACGCAGAAGCATCCAAGTCTCAAGAAAAACAAGTGTACGCTTTGTCAAACCCATTACATGTCCACATGAGAGCATATATCTCATGACCCATTACATCTACAGTCTTCCTTCTTACGTTGTTTGTTAAACTATCCTTGACACACCATCCATGAAATTTAGATGACGACATCGAATTCCGTTTGAAAGATAGACGCAGAAGCATCAAAGTCTCAAGAAATACAAGGGTAAGCTTTGTCAAACCCATTACATGTCCATATGGGAGCAAATATCTCATGACCCATTACATCTACAGTCTTCCTTCTTACGTTGTTTGTTAAGCTATCCTTGACACACCCTCCATGCAATTTAGATGATCATATGGAATTCCGTTTGAAAGATAGACGCAGAAGCATCCAAGTCTCAAGAAAAACAAGTGTACGCTTTGTCAAACCCATTACATGTCCACATGAGAGCATATATCTCATGACCCATTACATCTACAGTCTTCCTTCTTACGTTGTTTGTTAAACTATCCTTGACACACCATCCATGAAATTTAGATGATGATATCGAATTCCGTTTGAAATATGGACGCAGAAGCATTAAAGTCTCAAGAAATACAAGGATAGATGACGACATCGAATTCCGTTTGAAAGATAGACGCCGAAGAATCCAAGTCTCAAGAAATACAAGGGTATGCTATGTCAAACCCATTACATGTCCATATGGGAGCAAATATTTTATGACCCATAGCATCTACAACCTTCTTTCTTACGTTGTTTGTTAAGCTATCCTTGACACACCATCCATGCAATTTAGATGACGATATCGAATTCCGTTTGAAAGATAGACGCAGAAGCATCAAAGTCTCAAGAAATACATGGGTAAGCTTTGTCAAACCCATTACATGTCCATATGGGAGCAAATATCTCATGACCCATTACATCTACAGTCTTCCTTCTTACGTTGTTTGTTAAGCTATCCTTGGCACGCCATCCATGCAATTTAGATGATGATATCGAAATCCGTTTGAAAGATAGACGCAGAACCACCCAAGTCTCAAGAAATACAAGGGTAAGCTTTGTCAAACCCATTACATGTCCATATGAGAGCAAATATCTCACGACCCATAACCTCTACAGTCTTGTTTCTTACGTTGTTTGTTAGCTATCCTTGACACACCGTCCATGCAATTTAGATGACGATATCGAATTCCGTTTGAAAGATAGGCGCAGAAGCATCAAAGTCTCAAGAAATACAAGGGTAAGCTTTGTCAAACCCATTACATGTCCATATGGGAGCAAATATCTCATGACCCATTACATCTACAGTCTTCCTTCTTACGTTGTTTGTTAAGCTATCCTTGACACACCATCCATGCAATTTAGATGATGATATCGAATTCCGTTTGAAAGATAGACGCAGAAGAATCCAAGTCTCAAGAAATACAAGGGTATGCTATGTCAAACCCATTACATGTCCATATGGGAGCAAATATTTTATGACCCATAGCATCTACAACCTTCTTTCTTACGTTGTTTGTTAAGCTATCCTTGACACACCATCCATGCAATTTAGATGACGATATCGAATTCCGTTTGAAAGATAGACGCAGAAGCATCAAAGTCTCAAGAAACACATGGGTAAGCTTTGTCAAACCCATTACATGTCCATATGGGAGCAAATATCTCATGACCCATTACATCTACAGTCTTCCTTCTTACGTTGTTTGTTAAGCTATCCTTGGCACGCCATCCATGCAATTTAGATGATGATATCGAAATCCGTTTGAAAGATAGACGCAGAAGCATCAAAGTCTCAAGAAATACAAGGGTAAGCTTTGTCAAACCCATTACATGTCCATATGAGAGCAAATATCTCATGACCCATTACATCTACAGTCGTCCTTCTTACGTTGTTTGTTAAGCTATCCTTGACACACCATCCATGCAATTTAGATGACGATATCGAATTCCGTTTGAAAGATAGACGCAGAACCACCCAAGTCTCAAGAAATACAAGGGTAAGCTTTGTCAAACCCATTACATGTCCATATGAGAGCAAATATCTCACGACCCATAACCTCTACAGTCTTGTTTCTTACGTTGTTTGTTAAGCTATCCTTGACACACCGTCCATGCAATTTAGATGACGATATCGAATTCCGTTTGAAAGATAGACGCAGAAGCATCAAAGTCTCAAGAAATACAAGGGTAAGCTTTGTCAAACCCATTACATGTCCACATGAGAGCATATATCTCATGACCCATTACATCTACAGTCTTCCTTCTTACGTTGTTTGTTAAACCATCCTTGACACACCATCCATGAAATTTAGATGATCATATCGAATTCCGTTTGAAAGATAGACGCAGAAGCATCCAAGTCTCAAGAAAAACAAGTGTACGCTTTGTCAAACCCATTACATGTCCACATGAGAGCATATATCTCATGACCCATTACATCTACAGTCTTCCTTCTTACGTTGTTTGTTAAACTATCCTTGACACACCATCCATGCAATTTAGATGACGACATCGAATTCCGTTTGAAAGATAGACGCCGAAGAATCCAAGTCTCAAGAAATACAAGGGTATGCTATGTCAAACCCATTACATGTCCATATGGGAGCAAATATTTTATGACCCATAGCATCTACAACCTTCTTTCTTACGTTGTTTGTTAAGCTATCCTTGACACACCATCCATGCAATTTAGATGACGATATCGAATTCCGTTTGAAAGATAGACGCAGAAGCATCAAAGTCTCAAGAAATACATGGGTAAGCTTTGTCAAACCCATTACATGTCCATATGGGAGCAAATATCTCATGACCCATTACATCTACAGTCTTCCTTCTTACGTTGTTTGTTAAGCTATCCTTGGCACGCCATCCATGCAATTTAGATGATGATATCGAAATCCGTTTGAAAGATAGACGCAGAAGCATCAAAGTCTCAAGAAATACAAGGGTAAGCTTTGTCAACCCATTACATGCCCATATGGGAGCAAATATCTCATGACCCATTACACTACAGTCTTCCTTCTTACGTTGTTTGTTAAGTTATCCTTGACAAACAATCCATGCAATTTAGATGATGATATCAAATTCCGTTTGAAAGATAGACGCAGAAGCATCCAAGTCTCAAGAAATACAAGGGTAAGCTATGTCAAACCCATTACATGTCCATACGTGAGCAAATATTTTATGACCCATAGCATCTACAACCTTCATTCTTACGTTGTTTATTAAGCTATCCTTGACACACCATCCATGCAATTTAGATGACGATATCGAAGTCCGTTTGAAAGATAGACGCAGAAGCATCAAAGTCTCAAGAAATACAAGGGTAAGCTTTGTCAAAGCCATTACATGTCCATATGGGAGCAAATATCTCATGACCCATCACATCTACTTTTTTCCTTCTTACGTTGTTTGTTAAGCTATCCTTGACACACCATCCATGCTGTTTAGATGATGATATCGAATTCCGTTTGAAATATAGACGCTGAACCACCCAAGACTCAAGAAATACAGGGGTAAGCTATGACAAACCCATTACATGTCCATATGGGAGCAAATATCTCATGACCCATTACATCTACAGTCTTCCTTCTTACGTTGTTTGTTAAGCTATCCTTGACACACAATCCATGCAATTTAGATGATGATATCGAATTCCGTTTGGAAGGTAGACGCAGAAGCATCCAAGTCTCAAGAAAAACAAGTGTACGCTTTGTCAAACCCATTACATGTCCACATGAGAGCATATATCTCATGACCCATAGCATCTACAATCTTCCTTCTTACGTTGTTTGTTAAGCTATCCTTGACACATCATCCATGCAATTTAGATGATGATTTCGAATTCCGTTTGAAAGATAGACGCAGAACCACCCAAGTCTCAAGAAATACAAGGGTAAGCTATGACAAGCCCATTACATGCCAATATGGGAGCAAATATTTCATGACCCATTACATCTACAGTCTTGTTTCTTATGTTGATTGTTAAGCTATCCTTGAAACACAATCCATGCAATTTAGATGATGATATCGAATTCCGTTTGAAAGATAGACGCAGAAGCATCCAAGTCTCAAGAAATACAGGGGCAAGCTTTGTCAAACCCATTACATGTCCACATGAGAGCATATATCTCATGACCCATTACATCTACAGTCTTCCTTCTTACGTTGTTTGTTAAACTATCCTTGACACACCATCCATGAAATTTAGATGATGATATCGAATTCCGTTTGAAAGATAGACGCAGAAGCATCCAAGTCTCAAGAAAAACAAGTGTACGCTTTGTCAAACCCATTTCATGTCCACATGAGAGCATATATCTCATGACCCATTACATCTACAGTCTTCCTTCTTACGTTGTTTGTTAAACTATCCTTGACACACCATCCATGCAATTTAGATGACGACATCGAATTCCGTTTAAAAGATAGACGCAGAAGCATCAAAGTCTCAAGAAATACAAGGGTAAGCTTTGTCAAACCCATTACATGTCCATATGGGAGCAAATATCTCATGACCCATTACATCTACAGTCTTCCTTCTTACGTTGTTTGTTAAGCTATCCTTGACACACCCTCCATGCAATTTAGATGATCATATGGAATTCCGTTTGAAAGATAGACGCAGAAGCATCCAAGTCTCAAGAAAAACAAGTGTACGCTTTGTCAAACCCATTACATGTCCACATGAGAGCATATATCTCATGACCCATAACCTCTACAGTCTTGTTTCTTACGTTGTTTGTTAAGCTATCCTTGACACACCGTCCATGCAATTTAGATGACGATATCGAATTCCGTTTGAAAGATAGACGCAGAAGCATCAAAGTCTCAAGAAATACAAGGGTAAGCTTTGTCAAACCCATTACATGTCTATATGGGAGCAAATATCTCATGACCCATTACATCTACAGTCTTCCTTCTTACGTTGTTTGTTAAGCTATCCTTGACACACCCTCCATGCAATTTAGATGATCATATCGAATTCCGTTTGAAAGATAGACGCAGAAGCATCCAAGTCTCAAGAAAAACAAGTGTAAGCGTTGTCAAACCCATTACATGTCCATATGAGAGCAAATATCTCACGACCCATAACATCTACAGTCTTGTTTCTTACGTTGTTTGTTAAGCTATCCTCGACACACCGTCCATGCAATTTAGATGACGATATCGAATTCCGTTTGAAAGATAGACGCAGAAGCATCAAAGTCTCAAGAAATACAAGGGTAAGCTTTGTCAAACCCATTACATGTCCATATGGGAGCAAATATCTCATGACCCATTACATCTACAGTCTTCCTTCTTGCGTTGTTTGTTAAGCTATCCTTGACACACCATCCATGCAATTTAGATGACGATATCGAATTCCGTTTGAAAGATAGACGCAGAACCACCCAAGTCTCAAGAAATACAAGGGTAAGCTTTGTCAAACCCATTACATGTCCATATGAGAGCAAATATCTCATGACCCATTACATCTACAGTCGTCCTTCTTACGTTGTTTGTTAAGCTATCCTTGACACACCATCCATGCAATTTAGATGACGATATCGAATTCCGTTTGAAAGATAGACGCAGAACCACCCAAGTCTCAAGAAATACAAGGGTAAGCTTTGTCAAACCCATTACATGTCCATATGAGAGCAAATATCTCACGACCCATAACCTCTACAGTCTTGTTTCTTACGTTGTTTGTTAAGCTATCCTTGACACACCGTCCATGCAATTTAGATGACGATATCGAATTCCGTTTGAAAGATAGACGCAGAAGCATCAAAGTCTCAAGAAATACAAGGGTAAGCTTTGTCAAACCCATTACATGTCCATATGGGAGCAAATATCTCATGACCCATTACATCTACAGTCTTCCTTCTTACGTTGTTTGTTAAGCTATCCTTGGCACGCCATCCATGCAATTTAGATGATGATATCGAAATCCGTTTGAAAGATAGACGCAGAAGCATCAAAGTCTCAAGAAATACAAGGGTAAGCTTTGTCAAACCCATTACATGTCCATATGAGAGCAAATATCTCATGACCCATTACATCTACAGTCGTCCTTCTTACGTTGTTTGTTAAGCTATCCTTGACACACCATCCATGCAATTTAGATGACGGTATCGAATTCCGTTTGAAAGATAGACGCAGAACCACCCAAGTCTCAAGAAATACAAGGGTAAGCTTTGTCAAACCCATTACATGTCCATATGAGAGCAAATATCTCACGACCCATAACCTCTACAGTCTTGTTTCTTACGTTGTTTGTTAAGCTATCCTTGACACACCGTCCATGCAATTTAGATGACGATATCGAATTCCGTTTGAAAGATAGACGCAGAAGCATCAAAGTCTCAAGAAATACAAGGGTAAGCTTTGTCAAACCCATTACATGTCCACATGAGAGCATATATCTCATGACCCATTACATCTACAGTCTTCCTTCTTACGTTGTTTGTTAAACTATCCTTGACACACCATCCATGAAATTTAGATGATGATATCGAATTCCGTTTGAAAGATAGACGCAGAAGCATCCAAGTCTCAAGAAAAACAAGTGTACGCTTTGTCAAACCCATTACATGTCCACATGAGAGCATATATCTCATGACCCATTACATCTACAGTCTTCCTTCTTACGTTGTTTGTTTAACTATCCTTGACACACCATCCATGCAATTTAGATGACGACATCGAATTCCGTTTGAAAGATAGACGCCGAAGAATCCAAGTCTCAAGAAATACAAGGGTATGCTATGTCAAACCCATTACATGTCCATATGGGAGCAAATATTTTATGACCCGTAGCATCTACAACCTTCTTTCTTACGTTGTTTGTTAAGCTATCCTTGACACACCATCCATGCAATTTAGATGACGATATCGAATTCCGTTTGAAAGATAGACGCAGAAGCATCAAAGTCTCAAGAAATACATGGGTAAGCTTTGTCAAACCCATTACATGTCCATATGGGAGCAAATATCTCATGACCCATTACATCTACAGTCTTCCTTCTTACGTTGGTTGTTAAGCTATCCTTGGCACGCCATCCATGCAATTTAGATGATGATATCGAAATCCGTTTGAAAGATAGACGCAGAAGCATCAAAGTCTCAAGAAATACAAGGGCAAGCTTTGTCAACCCATTACATGCCCATATGGGAGCAAATATCTCATGACCCATTACACTACAGTCTTCCTTCTTACGTTGTTTGTTAAGTTATCCTTGACAAACAATCCATGCAATTTAGATGATGATATCAAATTCCGTTTGAAAGATAGACGCAGAAGCATCCAAGTCTCAAGAAATACAAGGGTAAGCTATGTCAAACCCATTACATGTCCATACGTGAGCAAATATTTTATGACCCATAGCATCTACAACCTTCATTCTTACGTTGTTTATTAAGCTATCCTTGACACACCATCCATGCAATTTAGATGACGATATCGAAGTCCGTTTGAAAGATAGACGCAGAAGCATCAAAGTCTCAAGAAATACAAGGGTAAGCTTTGTCAAAGCCATTACATGTCCATATGGGAGCAAATATCTCATGACCCATTACATCTACTTTTTTCCTTCTTACGTTGTTTGTTAAGCTATCCTTGACACACCATCCATGCTGTTTAGATGATGATATCGAATTCCGTTTGAAATATAGACGCAGAACCACCCAAGACTCAAGAAATACAGGGGTAAACTATGACAAACCCATTACATGTCCATATGGGAGCAAATATCTCATGACCCATTACATCTACAGTCTTCCTTCTTACGTTGTTTGTTAAGCTATCCTTGACACACAATCCATGCAATTTAGATGATGATATCGAATTCCGTTTGGAAGGTAGACGCAGAAGCATCCAAGTCTCAAAAAAAACAAGTGTACGCTTTGTCAAACCCATTACATGTCCACATGAGAGCATATATCTCATGACCCATAGCATCTACAATCTTCCTTCTTACGTTGTTTGTTAAGCTATCCTTGGCACATCATCCATGCAATTTAGATGATGATATCGAATTCCGTTTGAAAGATAGACGCAGAACCACCCAAGTCTCAAGAAATACAAGGGTAAGCTATGACAAGCCCATTACATGCCAATATGGGAGCAAATATTTCATGACCCATTACATCTACAGTCTTGTTTCTTATGTTGATTGTTAAGCTATCCTTGAAACACAATCCATGCAATTTAGATGATGATATCGAATTCCGTTTGAAAGATAGACGCAGAAGCATCCAAGTCTCAAGAAATACAGGGGCAAGCTTTGTCAAACCCATTACATGTCCACATGAGAGCATATATCTCATGACCCATTACATCTACAGTCTTCCTTCTTACGTTGTATGTTAAACTATCCTTGACACACCATCCATGAAATTTAGATGATGATATCGAATTCCGTTTGAAAGATAGACGCAGAAGCATCCAAGTCTCAAGAAAAACAAGTGTACGCTTTGTCAAACCCATTTCATGTCCACATGAGAGCATATATCTCATGACCCATTACATCTACAGTCTTCCTTCTTACGTTGTTTGTTAAACTATCCTTGACACACCATCCATGCAATTTAGATGACGACATCGAATTCCGTTTAAAAGATAGACGCAGAAGCATCAAAGTCTCAAGAAATACAAGGGTAAGCTTTGTCAAACCCATTACATGTCCATATGGGAGCAAATATCTCATGACCCATTACATCTACAGTCTTCCTTCTTACGTTGTTTGTTAAGCTATCCTTGACACACCCTCCATGCAATTTAGATGATCATATGGAATTCCGTTTGAAAGATAGACGCAGAAGCATCCAAGTCTCAAGAAAAACAAGTGTACGCTTTGTCAAACCCATTACATGTCCACATGAGAGCATATATCTCATGACCCATAACCTCTACAGTCTTGTTTCTTACGTTGTTTGTTAAGCTATCCTTGACACACCGTCCATGCAATTTAGATGACGATATCGAATTCCGTTTGAAAGATAGACGCAGAAGCATCAAAGTCTCAAGAAATACAAGGGTAAGCTTTGTCAAACCCATTACATGTCCATATGGGAGCAAATATCTCATGACCCATTACATCTACAGTCTTCCTTCTTACGTTGTTTGTTAAGCTATCCTTGACACACCCTCCATGCAATTTAGATGATCATATCGAATTCCGTTTGAAAGATAGACGCAGAAGCATCCAAGTCTCAAGAAAAACAAGTGTAAGCGTTGTCAAACCCATTACATGTCCATATGAGAGCAAATATCTCACGACCCATAACATCTACAGTCTTGTTTCTTACGTTGTTTGTTAAGCTATCCTTGACACACCGTCCATGCAATTTAGATGACGATATCGAATTCCGTTTGAAAGATAGACGCAGAAGCATCAAAGTCTCAAGAAATACAAGGGTAAGCTTTGTCAAACCCATTACATGTCCATATGGGAGCAAATATCTCATGACCCATTACATCTACAGTCTTCCTTCTTACGTTGTTTGTTAAGCTATCCTTGACACACCATCCATGCAATTTAGATGACGATATCGAATTCCGTTTGAAAGATAGACGCAGAAGAATCCAAGTCTCAAGAAATACAAGGGTATGCAATGTCAAACCCATTACATGTCCATATGGGATCAAATATTGTATTACCCATAGCATCTACAACCTTCTTTCTTACGTTGTTTGTTAAGCTATCCTTGACACACCATCCATGCAATTTAGATGATGATATCGAATTCCGTTTGAAAGATAGACGCAGAAGCATCCAAGTCTCAAGAAAAACAAGTGTAAGATTTGCCAAACCCATTACATGTCCATATGAGAGTAAATATCTCACGACCCATAACATCTGCAGTCTTGTTTCTTACGTTGTTTGTTAAGCTATCCTTGACACACCGTCCATGCAATTTAGATGACGATATCGAATTCCGTTTAAAAGATAGACGCAGAAGCATCAAAGTCTCAAGAAATACAAGGGTAAGCTTTGTCAAAGCCATTACATGTCCATATGAGAGCAAATATCTCAGGACCCATAACATCTACAGTCTTGTTTCTTACGTTGGTTTTTAAGCTATCCTTGACACACCGTCCATGAAATTTAGATGACGATATCGAATTCCGTTTAAAAGATAGACGCAGAAGCATCAAAGTCTCAAGAAATACAAGGGTAAGCTTTGTCAAAGCCATTACATGTCCATATGGGAGCAAATATCTCATGACCCATTACATCTACTTTTTTCCTTCTTACGTTGTTTGTTAAGCTATCCTTGACACACCATCCATGCTGTTTAGATGATGATATCGAATTCCGTTTGAAATATAGACGCAGAACCACCCAAGACTCAAGAAATACAGGGGTAAACTATGACAAACCCATTACATGTCCATATGGGAGCAAATATCTCATGACCCATTACATCTACAGTCTTCCTTCTTACGTTGTTTGTTAAGCTATCCTTGACACACAATCCATGCAATTTAGATGATGATATCGAATTCCGTTTGGAAGGTAGACGCAGAAGCATCCAAGTCTCAAAAAAAACAAGTGTACGCTTTGTCAAACCCATTACATGTCCACATGAGAGCATATATCTCATGACCCATAGCATCTACAATCTTCCTTCTTACGTTGTTTGTTAAGCTATCCTTGGCACATCATCCATGCAATTTAGATGATGATATCGAATTCCGTTTGAAAGATAGACGCAGAACCACCCAAGTCTCAAGAAATACAAGGGTAAGCTATGACAAGCCCATTACATGCCAATATGGGAGCAAATATTTCATGACCCATTACATCTACAGTCTTGTTTCTTATGTTGATTGTTAAGCTATCCTTGAAACACAATCCATGCAATTTAGATGATGATATCGAATTCCGTTTGAAAGATAGACGCAGAAGCATCCAAGTCTCAAGAAATACAGGGGCAAGCTTTGTCAAACCCATTACATGTCCACATGAGAGCATATATCTCATGACCCATTACATCTACAGTCTTCCTTCTTACGTTGTTTGTTAAACTATCCTTGACACACCATCCATGAAATTTAGATGATGATATCGAATTCCGTTTGAAAGATAGACGCAGAAGCATCCAAGTCTCAAGAAAAACAAGTGTACGCTTTGTCAAACCCATTTCATGTCCACATGAGAGCATATATCTCATGACCCATTACATCTACAGTCTTCCTTCTTACGTTGTTTGTTAAAGTATCCTTGACACACCATCCATGCAATTTAGATGACGACATCGAATTCCGTTTAAAAGATAGACGCAGAAGCATCAAAGTCTCAAGAAATACAAGGGTAAGCTTTGTCAAACCCATTACATGTCCATATGGGAGCAAATATCTCATGACCCATTACATCTACAGTCTTCCTTCTTACGTTGTTTGTTAAGCTATCCTTGACACACCCTCCATGCAATTTAGATGATCATATGGAATTCCGTTTGAAAGATAGACGCAGAAGCATCCAAGTCTCAAGAAAAACAAGTGTACGCTTTGTCAAACCCATTACATGTCCACATGAGAGCATATATCTCATGACCCATAACCTCTACAGTCTTGTTTCTTACGTTGTTTGTTAAGCTATCCTTGACACACCGTCCATGCAATTTAGATGACGATATCGAATTCCGTTTGAAAGATAGACGCAGAAGCATCAAAGTCTCAAGAAATACAAGGGTAAGCTTTGTCAAACCCATTACATGTCCATATGGGAGCAAATATCTCATGACCCATTACATCTACAGTCTTCCTTCTTACGTTGTTTGTTAAGCTATCCTTGACACACCCTCCATGCAATTTAGATGATCATATCGAATTCCGTTTGAAAGATAGACGCAGAAGCATCCAAGTCTCAAGAAAAACAAGTGTAAGCGTTGTCAAACCCATTACATGTCCATATGAGAGCAAATATCTCACGACCCATAACATCTACAGTCTTGTTTCTTACGTTGTTTGTTAAGCTATCCTTGACACACCGTCCATGCAATTTAGATGACGATATCGAATTCCGTTTGAAAGATAGACGCAGAAGCATCAAAGTCTCAAGAAATACAAGGGTAAGCTTTGTCAAACCCATTACATGTCCATATGGGAGCAAATATCTCATGACCCATTACATCTACAGTCTTCCTTCTTACGTTGTTTGTTAAGCTATCCTTGACACACCATCCATGCAATTTAGATGACGATATCGAATTCCGTTTGAAAGATAGACGCAGAAGAATCCAAGTCTCAAGAAATACAAGGGTATGCAATGTCAAACCCATTACATGTCCATATGGGATCAAATATTGTATTACCCATAGCATCTACAACCTTCTTTCTTACGTTGTTTGTTAAGCTATCCTTGACACACCATCCATGCAATTTAGATGATGATATCGAATTCCGTTTGAAAGATAGACGCAGAAGCATCCAAGTCTCAAGAAAAACAAGTGTAAGATTTGCCAAACCCATTACATGTCCATATGAGAGTAAATATCTCACGACCCATAACATCTGCAGTCTTGTTTCTTACGTTGTTTGTTAAGCTATCCTTGACACACCGTCCATGCAATTTAGATGACGATATCGAATTCCGTTTAAAAGATAGACGCAGAAGCATCAAAGTCTCAAGAAATACAAGGGTAAGCTTTGTCAAAGCCATTACATGTCCATATGAGAGCAAATATCTCAGGACCCATAACATCTACAGTCTTGTTTCTTACGTTGGTTTTTAAGCTATCCTTGACACACCGTCCATGAAATTTAGATGACGATATCGAATTCCGTTTAAAAGATAGACGCAGAAGCATCAAAGTCTCAAGAAATACAAGGGTAAGCTTTGTCAAACCCCTTACATGTCCATATTGGAGCAAATATTTCATGACCCATTACATCGACAGTCTTCCTTCTTACGTTGTTTGTTAAGCTATCCTTGACACACCATCCATGCAATTTAGATGACGATATCGAATTCCGTTTGAAAGATAGACGTAGAAGAATCCAAGTCTCAAGAAATACAAGGGTATGCTATGTCAAACCCATTACATGTCCATATGGGAGCAAATATTTTATGACCCATAGCATCTACAACCTTCTTTCTTACGTTGTTTGTTAAGCTATCCTTGACACACCATCCATGCAATTAAGATGATCATATCGAATTCCGTTTGAAAGATAGACGCAGAAGCATCCAAGTCTCAAGAAAAACAAGTGTAAGCTTTGTCAAACCCATTACATGTCCATATGAGAGCAAATATCTCACGACCCATAACATCTACAGTCTTGTTTCTTACGTTGTTTGTTAAGCTATCCTTGACACACCGTCCATGCAATTTAGATGACGATATCGAATTCCGTTTGAAAGATAGACGCAGAAGCATCAAAGTCTCAAGAAATACAAGGGTAAGCTTTGTCAAACCCATTACATGTCCATATGGGAGCAAATATCTCATGACCCATTACATCTACAGTCTTCCTTCTTACGTTGTTTGTTAAGCTATCCTTGACACACCATCCATGCAATTTAGATGACGATATCGAATTCCGTTTGAAAGATAGACGCAGAAGAATCCAAGTCTCAAGAAATACAAGGGTATGCAATGTCAAACCCATTACATGTCTATATGGGATCAAATATTGTATGACCCATAGCATCTACAACCTTCTTTCTTACGTTGTTTGTTAAGCTATCCTTGACACACCATCCATGCAATTTAGATGACGATATCGAATTCCGTTTGAAAGATAGACGCAGAAGCATTAAAGTCTCAAGAAATACAAGGGTAAGCTTTGTCAAACCTATTACATGTCCACATGGGAGCAAATATCTCATGACCCATTACATCTACAGTCTTCCTTCTTTCGTTGTTTGTTATGCTATCCTTGACACACCATCCATGCAATTTAGATGATGATATCGAATTCCGTTTGAAAGATAGAGGCAGAACCACCCAAGTCTCAAGAAATACAAGGTTAAGCTATGACAAACCCATTACATGTCCATATGGGAGCAAATATCTCATGACCCATTACATGTGCAGGCTTCCTTCTTACGTTGTTTGTTAAGCTATCCTTGACACACAATCCATGCAATTTAGATGATGATATCGAATTCGGTTTGAAAGATAGACGCAGAAGCATCAAAGCCTCAAGAAATACAAGGGTAAGCTTTGTCAAACCCATTACATGTCCATAAGGGAGCAAATATCTCACGACCCATTACATCTACAGTCTTCCTTCTTACGTTGTTTGTTAAGCTATCCTTGACACACCGTCCATGCAATTTAGATGATGATATCGAATTTCGTTTGAAAGATAGACGCAGAAGCATCAAAGTCTCAAGAAATACAAGGGTAAGCTTTGTCAAACCCATTACATGTCCATATGGGAGCAAATATCTCATGACCCATTACATCTACAGTCTTCCTTCTTACGTCGTTTGTTAAACTATCCTTGACACACCATCCATGCAATTTAGATGATGATATCGAATTCCGTTTGAAAGATAGACGCAGAAGCATCAAAGTCTCAATATATACAAGGGTAAGCTTTGTCAAACCCATTACATGTCCATATGGGAGCAAATATTTTATGACCCATAGCATCTACAACCTTCTTTCTTACGTTGTTTGTTAAGCTATCCTTGACACACCATCCATGCAATTTAGATAACGATATCGAATTCCGTTTGAAAGATAGACGCAGAATCACCCAAGTCTGAAGAAATACAAGGGTAAGCTATGACAAACCCATTACATGTCCATATGGGAGCAAATATCTCATGACCCATTACATCTACAGTCTTTCTTCTTACGTTGTTTGTTTAGCTATCCTTGACACACCATTCTTGCAATTTAGATGATGATATCGAATTCCGTTTGTAAGATAGACGCAAAACCACCCAAGTTTCAAGAAATGCAAGGGTAAGCTATGACAAACCCATTACATGCCCACATGGGAACAAATATTTCTTGATCCATTACATCTGCAGTCTTGTTTTTTACGTTGTTTGTTAAGCTATCCTTGACACACAATCCATGCAATTTAGATGACGATATCGAATTCCGTTTGAAAGATAGACGCAGAAGCATCAAAGTCTCAAGAAATACAAGGGTAAGCTTTGTCAAACCCATTACATGTCCATATGGGAGCAAATATCTCATGACCCATTACATCTACAGTCTTCCTTCTTACGTTTTTGTTAAACTATCCTTGACACACCATCCATGCAACTTAGATGATGATATCGAATTCCGTTTGAAAGATAGACGCAGAAGCATCAAAGTCTCAAGAAATACAAGGGTAAGCTTTGTCCAACCCATTACATGTCCATATGGGAGCAAATATTTTATGACCCATAGCATCTACAACCTTCTTTCTTACGTTGTTTGTTAAGCTATCCTTGACACCCATTACATCATATAGCATCTACAACCTTCTTTCTTACGTTGTTTGTTAAGCTATCCTTGACACACCATCCATGCAATTTAGATAACGATATCGAATTCCGTTTGAAAGATAGACGCAGAACCACCCAAGTCTGAAGAAATACAAGGGTAAGCTATGACAAACCCATTACATGTCCATATGGGAGCAAATATCTCATGACCCATTACATCTACAGTCTTTCTTCTTACGTTGTTTGTTTAGCTATCCTTGACACACCATTCTTGCAATTTAGATGATGATATCGATTTCCGTTTGTAAGATAGACGCAGAAGCATCCAAGTCTCAAGAAATACAAGGGTAAGCTATGACAAACCCATTACATGCCCACATGGGAACAAATATTTCTTGATCCATTACATCTGCAGTCTTGTTTTTTACGTTGTTTGTTAAGCTATCCTTGACACACAATCCATGCAATTTAGATGACGATATCGAACTCCGTTTGAAAGATAGACGCAGAAGCATCAAAGTCTCAAGAAATACAAGGGTAAGCTTTGTCAAACCCATTACATGTCCATATGGGAGCAAATATCTCATGACCCATTACATCTACAGTCTTCCTTCTTACGTTTTTGTTAAACTATCCTTGACACACCATCCATGCAACTTAGATGATGATATCGAATTCCGTTTGAAAGATAGACGCAGAAGCATCAAAGTCTCAAGAAATACAAGGGTAAGCTTTGTCCAACCCATTACATGTCCATATGGGAGCAAATATTTTATGACCCATAGCATCTGCAACCTTCTTTCTTACGTTGTTTGTTAAGCTATCCTTGACACACCATCCATGCAATTTAGATGACGATATCGAATTCCGTTTGAAAGATAGACGCAGAAGCATCAAAGTCTCAAGAAATACAAGGGTAAGCTTTGTCAAACCCATTACATGTCCACATGGGAGCAAATATCTCATGACCCATTACATCTACAGTCTTCCTTCTTTCGTTGTTTGTTATGCTATCCTTGACACACCATCCATGCAATTTAGATGATGATATCGAATTCCGTTTGAAAGATAGAGGCAGAACCACCCAAGTCTCAAGAAATACAAGGGTAAGCTATGACAAACCCATTACATGTCCATATGGGAGCAAATATCTCATGACCCATTACATGTGCAGGCTTCCTTCTTACGTTGTTTGTTAAGCAATCCTTGACACACAATCCATGCAATTTATATGATGATATCGAATTCGGTTTGAAAGATAGACGCAGAAGCATCAAAGTCTCAAGAAATACAAGGGTAAGCTTTGTCAAACCCATTACATGTCCATAAGGGAGCAAATATCTCACGACCCATTACATCTACAGTCTTCCTTCTTACGTTGTTTGTTAAGCTATCCTTGACACACCATCCATGCAATTTAGATGATGATATCGAATTTCGTTTGAAAGATAGACGCAGAAGCATCAAAGTCTCAAGAAATACAAGGGTAAGCTTTGTCAAACCCATTACATGTCCATATGGGAGCAAATATCTCATGACCCATTACATCTACAGTCTTCCTTCTTACGTCGTTTGTTAAACTATCCTTGACACACCATCCATGCAATTTAGATGATGATATCGAATTCCGTTTGAAAGATAGACGCAGAAGCATCAAAGTCTCAATATATACAAGGGTAAGCTTTGTCAAACCCATTTCATGTCCATATGGGAGCAAATATTTTATGACCCATAGCATCTACAACCTTCTTTCTTACGTTGTTTGTTAAGCTATCCTTGACACACCATCCATGCAATTTAGATAACGATATCGAATTCCGTTTGAAAGATAGACGCAGAACCACCCAAGTCTGAAGAAATACAAGGGTGAGCTATGACAAACCCATTACATGTCCATATGGGAGCAAATATCTCATGACCCATTACATCTACAGTCTTTCTTCTTACGTTGCTTGTTTAGCTATCCTTGACACACCATCCTTGCAATTTAGATGATGATATAGAATTCCGTTTGTAAGATAGACGCAAAACCACCCAAGTTTCAAGAAATGCAAGGGTAAGCTATGACAAACCCATTACATGCCCACATGGGAACAAATATTTCTTGATCCATTACATCTGCAGTCTTGTTTTTTACGTTGTTTGTTAAGCTATCCTTGACACACAATCCATGCAATTTAGATGACGATATCGAATTCCGTTTGAAAGATAGACGCCGAAGCATCAAAGTCTCAAGAAATACAAGGGTAAGCTTTGTCAAACCCATTACATGTCCATATGGGAGCAAATATCTCATGACCCATTACATCTACAGTCTTCCTTCTTACGTTTTTGTTAAACTATCCTTGACACACCATCCATGCAACTTAGATGATGATATCGAATTCCGTTTGAAAGATAGACGCAGAAGCATCAAAGTCTCAAGAAATACAAGGGTAAGCTTTGTCAAACCCATTACATGTCCATATAGGAGCAAATATCTCATGACCCATTACATCTACAGTCTTCCTTCTTACGTTGTTTGTTAAACTATCCTTGACACACCATCCATGCAATTTAGATGATGATATCGAATTCCGTTTGAAAGATAGACGCAGAGGCATCAAAGTCTCAAAAAATACAATGGCAAGCTATGACAAACCCATTACATGTCCATATGGGAGCAAATATCCCATGACCCATTACATCTACAGTCTTCCTTCTTACGTTGTTTGTTAAGCTATCCTTGACACACCATCCATGCAGTTTGGATGATGATATCGAAATCCGTTTGAAAGATAGACGCAGAACCACCCAAGTCTCAAGAAATACAAGGGTAAGCTATGACAAACCCATTACATGTCCATATGGGAGCACATATCTCATGACCCATTACATCTACAGTCTTCCTTATTACGTTGCTTGTTAAGCTATCATTGACACACAATTTAGATGATGTTATCCTTCTTACGTTGCTTGTTAAGCTATCATTGACGCACAATTTAGATGATGTTATCGAATTCCGTTTGAAAGATAGACGCAGAACCACCCAAGTCCGAAGAAATACAAGGGTAAGCTATGATAAACCCATTACATGTCCATATGGGAGCAAATATCTCATGACCCATTACATCTACAGTCTTCCTTCTTACGTTGTTTGTTTAGCTATCCTTGACACACCATCCATGCAATTTAGATGATGATATCGAATTCCGTTTGTAAGATAGACGCAGAACCACCCAAGTCTCAAGTAAGCTATGACAAACCCATTACATGCCCACATGGGAGCAAATATCTCATGACTCATTACATCTACAGTCTTCCTTCTTACGTTGTTTGTTAAGCTATCCTTGACACACCATCCATGCAATTAAGATGACGATATCGAATTCCGTTTGAAAGATAGACGCAGAAGCATCAAAGTCTTAAGAAATACAAGGGTAAGCTATGACAAACCCATTACATGTCCATATGGGAGCAAATATCTCATGACCCATTACATCTACAGTCTTCCTTCTTACGTTGTTTGTTAAGTTATCCTTGACACACCATCCATGCAATTTAGATGATGATATCGAATTCCGTTTGAAAGATAGACGCAGAACCACCCAAGTCTCAAGAAATACAAGGGTAAGCTTTGTCAAACCCATTACATGTCCATATGGGAGCAAATATCTCATGACCCATTACATCTACAGTTTTCCTTCTTACGTTTTTTGTTTAGCTATCCTTGACACACCATCCATGCAATTTAGATGATGATATCGAATTTCGTTTGTAAGATAGACGCAGAACCACCCAAGTCTCAAGAAATGCAAGGGTTAGCTATGACAAACCCATTACATGCCCACATGGAAGCAAATATTTCATGATCCATTTCATCTGCAGTCTTGTTTTTTACGTTGATTGTTAAGCTATCCTTGAAACACAATCCATGCAATTTAGATGATGATATCGAATTCTGTTTGAAAGATAGACGCAGAAGAATCCAAGCCTCAAGAAATACAAGGGTAAGCTATGTCAAACCCATTACATGTTCATATGGGAGCAAATATTTTATGACCCATAGCATCTACAACCTTCTTTCTTACGTTGTTTGTTAAGCTGTCTTTGACACATCATACATGCAATTTAGATGACGATATCGAATTCCGTTTGAAAGATAGACGCAGAAGCATCAAAATCTCAAGAAATACAAGGGTAAGCTTTGTCAAACCATATAGGAGCAAATATCTCATGACCCATTACATCTACAGTCTTCCTTCTTACTTTGTTTGTTAAACTATCCTTGACACACCATCCATGCAATTTAGATGATGATATCGAATTCCGTTTGAAAGATAGACGCAGACGCATCAAAGTCTCAAGAAATACAAGGGTAAGCTTTGTCAAACCCATTACATGTCCATATGGGAGCAAATATCTCATGACCCATTACATCTACAGTCGCCCTTCTTACGTTGTTTGTTAAGCTATCCTTGACACACCATCCATGCAATTTAGATGACGATATCGAATTCCGTTTGAAAGATAGACGCAGAAGCATCAAAGTCTCAAGAAATACAAGGGTAAGCTATGACAAACCCATTACATGTCCATATGGGAGCAAATATCTCATGGCCCATTACATCTACAGTCTTCCTTCTTACGTTGTTTGTTAAGCTATCCTTGACACACCATCCATGCAATTCAGATGATGATATCGAATTCCGTTTAAAAGATAGACGCAGAACCACCCAAGTCTCAAGAAATACAAGGGTAAGCTTTGTCAAACCCATTACATGTCCATATGGGAGCAAGTATCTCATGACCCATTACATCTACAGTCTTCCTTCTTACATTGTTTGTTAAGCTATCCTTGACACACCATCCATGCAATTTATATGATGATATCGAAATCCGTTTGAAAGATAGACGCAGAACCACCCAAGTCTCAAGAAATACAAGGGTAAGCTATGACAAACCCATTACATGTCCATATGGGAGCACGTATCTCATGACCCATTACATCTACAGTCTTCCTTATTACGTTGTTTGTTAAGCTATCATTGACACACAATTTAGATGATGATATCGAATTCCGTTTGAAAGATAGACGCAGAACCACCCAAGTCCGAAGAAATACAAGGGTAAGCTATGATAAACCCATTACATGTCCATATGGGAGCAAATATCTTATGACCCATTACATCTACAGTCTTCCTTCTTACGTTGTTTGTTTAGCTATCCTTGACACACCATCCATGCAATTTAGATGATGATATCGAATTCCGTTTGTAAGATAGACGCAGAACCACCCAAGTCTCAAGAAATGCAAGGGTAAGCTATGACAAACCCATTACATGCCCACATGGGAGCAAATATCTCATGACCCATTACATCTACAGTCTTCCTTCTTACGCTGTTTGTTAAGCTATCCTTGACACACCATCCATGCAATTAAGATGACGATATCGAAATCCGTTTGAATGATAGACGCAGAAGCATCAAAGTCTTAAGAAATACAAGGGTAAGCTATGACAAACTCATTACATGTCCATATGGGAGCAAATATCTCATGACCCATTACATCTACAGTCTTCCTTCTTACGTTGTCTGTTTAGCTATCCTTGACACACCATCCATGCAATTTAGATGATGATATCGAATTCCGTTTGTAAGATAGACGCAGAACCACACAAGTCTCAAGAAATGCAAGGGTAAGCTATGACAAACCCATTACATGCCCACATGGGAGCAAATATCTCATGACCCATTACATCTACAGTCTTCCTTCTTACGTTGTTTGTTAACCTATCCTTGACACACCATCCATGCAATTAAGATGACGATATCGAATTCCGTTTGAAAGATAGACGCAGAAGCATCAAAGTCTTAAGAAATACAAGGGTAAGCTATGACAAACTCATTACATGTCCATATGGGAGCAAATATCTCATGACCCATTACATCTACAGTCTTCCTTCTTACATTGTTTGTTAAGTTATCCTTGACACACCATCCATGCAATTTAGATGATGATATCGAATTCCGTTTGAAAGATAGACGCAGAACCACCCAAGTCTCAAGAAATAGAAGGGTAAGCTTTGTCAAACCCATTACATGTCGATATGGGAGCAAATATCTCATGACCCTTTACACTACAGTCTTCCTTCTTACGTTGTTTGTTAAGCTATCCTTGACAAACAATCCATGCAATTTAGATGATGATATCAAATTCCGTTTGAAAGATAGACGCAGAAGCATCCAAGTCTCAAGAAATACAAGGGTAAGCTATGACAAACCCATTACATGTCCATATGGGAGCACATATCTCATGACCCATTACATCTACAGTCTTCCTTATTACGTTGTTTGTTAAGCTATCCTTGACACACAATTTAGATGATGATATCGAATTGCGTTAGAAAGATAGACGCAGAACCACCCAAGTCTGAAGAAATACAAGGGTAAGCTATGACAAACCCATTACATGCCCACATGGGAGCAATATTTCATGATCCATTTCATCTGCAGTCTTGTTTTTTGCGTTGATTGTTAAGCTATCCTTGAAACACAATCCATGCAATTTAGATGATGATATCGAATTCTGTTTGAAAGATAGACGCAGAAGAATCCAAGTCTCAAGAAATACAAGGGTAAGCTCTGTCAAACCCATTACATGTTCATATGGGAGCAAATATTTTATGACCCATAGCATTTACAAATCAGAATCATCAAAGTCTCAAGAAATACAAGGGTAAGCTTTGTCAAACCCATTACATGTCCATATGGGAGCAAATATCTCATGACCCATTACATCTACAGTCTTCCTTCTTACGTTGTTTGTTAAACTATCCTTGACACACCATCCATGCAACTTAGATGATGATATCGAATTCCGTTTAAAAGATAGAGGCAGAACCACCCAAGTCTCAAGAAATACAAGGGTAAGATATGACAAACCCATTACATGTCCGTATGGGAGCAAATATCTCATGACCCATTACATGTGCAGTCTTCCTTCTTACTTTGTTTGTTAAGCTATCCTTGACACACAATCCATGCAATTTAGATGATGATATCGAATTCGGTTTGAAAGATAAACGCAGAAGCATCAAAGTCTCAAGAAATACAAGGGTAAGCTATGACAAACCCATTACATGTCCATATGGGAGCAAATATCTCATGACCCATTACATCTACAGTCTTCCTTCTTACGTTGTTTGTTAAGCTATCCTTGACACACCATCCATGCAATTTAGATGATGATATCGAACTCCGTTTGAAAGATAGACGCAGAAGCATCCAAGTCTCAAGAAATACAAGGGTATGCTATGTCAAACCCATTACATGTCCATATGGGAGCAAATATTTTATGACCCATAGCATCTACAACCTTCTTTCTTACGTTGTTTGTTAAGCTATCCTTGACACACCATCCATGCAATTTAGATGACGACATCGAATTCCGTTTGAAAGATAGACGCAGAAGCATCAAAGTTTCAAGATATTCAAGGGTAAGCTTTGTCAAACCCATTACATGTTCATATGGGAGCAAATATCTCATGACCCATTACATCTACAGTCTTCCTTCTTACGTTGTTTGTTAAGCTATCCTTGACACACCCTCCATGCAATTTAGATGATCATATCGAATTCCGTTTGAAAGATAGACGCAGAAGCATCCAAGTCTCAAGAAAAACAAGTGTAAGCTTTGTCAAACCCATTACATGTCCATATGAGAGCAAATATCTTACGACCCATAACATCTACAGTCTTGTTTCTTACGTTGTTTGTTAAGCTATCCTTGCCACACCGTCCATGCAATTTAGATGACGATATCGAATTCCGTTTGAAAGATAGACGCAGAAGCATCAAAGTCTCAAGAAATACAAGGGTAAGCTTTGTCAAACCCATTACATGTCCATATGGGAGCAAATATCTCATGACCCATTACATCTACAGTCTTCCTTCTTACGTTGTTTGTTAAGCTATCCTTGACACACCCTCCATGCAATTTAGATGACGATATCGAATCCCGTTTGAAAGATAGACGCAGAAGAATCCAAGTCTCAAGAAATACAAGGGTATGCAATGTCAAACCCATTACATGTCCATATGGGATCAAATATTGTATGACCCATAGCATCTACAACCTTCTTTCTTACGTTGTTTGTTAAGCTATCCTTGACACACCATCCATGCAATTTAGATGACGATATCGAATTCCGTTTGAAAGATAGACGCAGAAGCATCACAGTCTCAAGAAATACAAGGGTAAGCTTTGTCAAACCCATTACATGTCCACATGGGAGCAAATATCTCATGACCCATTACATCTACAGTCTTCCTTCTTTCGTTGTTTGTTATGCTATCCTTGACACACCATCCATGCAATTTAGATGATGATATCGAATTCCGTTTGAAAGATAGAGGCAGAACCACCCAAGTCTCAAGAAATACAAGGGTAAGCTATGACAAACCCATTACATGTCCATATGGGAGCAAATATCTCATGACCCATTACATGTGCAGGCTTCCTTCTTACGTTGTTTGTTAAGCTATCCTTGACACACAATCCATGCAATTTAGATGATGATATCGAATTCGGTTTGAAAGATAGACGCAGAAGCATCAAAGTCTCAAGAAATACAAGGGTAAGCTTTGTCAAACCCATTACATGTCCATAAGGGAGCAAATATCTCACGACCCATTACATCTACAGTCTTCCTTCTTACGTTGTTTGTTAAGCTACCTTGACACACCATCCATGCAATTTAGACGATGATATCGAATTTCGTTTGAAAGATAGACGCAGAAGCATCAAAGTCTCAAGAAATACAAGGGTAAGCTTTGTCAAACCCATTACATGTCCATATGGGAGCAAATAACTCATGACCCATTACATCTACAGTCTTCCTTCTTACGTCGTTTGTTAAACTATCCTTGACACACCATCCATGCAATTTAGATGATGATATCGAATTCCGTTTGAAAGATAGACGCAGAAGCATCAAAGTCTCAATATATACAAGGGTAAGCTTAGTCAAACCCATTACATGTCCATATGGGAGCAAATATTTTATGACCCATAGCATCTACAACCTTCTTTCTTACGTTGTTTGTTAAGCTATCCTTGACACACCATCCATGCAATTTAGATAACGATATCGAATTCCGTTTGAAAGATAGACGCAGAACCACCCAAGTCTGAAGAAATGCAAGGGTAAGCTATGACAAACCCATTACATGTCCATATGGGAGCAAATATCTCATGACCCATTACATCTACAGTCTTTCTTCTTACGTTGTTTGTTTAGCTATCCTTGACACACCATCCTTGCAATTTAGATGATGATATCGAATTCCGTTTGTAAGATAGACGCAAAACCACCCAAGTTTCAAGAAATGCAAGGGTAAGCTATGACAAACCCATTACATGCCCACATGGGAACAAATATTTCTTGATCCATTACATCTGCAGTCTTGTTTTTTACGTTGTTTGTTAAGCTATCCTTGACACACAATCCATGCAATTTAGATGACGATATCGAATTCCGTTTGAAAGATAGACGCAGAAGCAACAAAGTCTCAAGAAATACAAGGGTAAGCTTTGTCAAACCCATTACATGTCCATATGGGAGCAAATATCTCATGACCCATTACATCTACAGTCTTCCTTCTTACGTTTTTGTTAAACTATCCTTGACACACCATCCATGCAACTTAGATGATGATATCGAATTCCGTTTGAAAGATAGACGCAGAAGCATCAAAGTCTCAAGAAATACAAGGGTGAGCTTTGTCCAACCCATTACATGTCCATATGGGAGCAAATATTTTATGACCCATAGCATCTACAACCTTCTTTCTTACGTTGTTTGTTAAGCTATCCTTGACACACCATCCATGCAATTTAGATGACGATATCGAATTCCGTTTGAAAGATAGACGCAGAAGCATCAAAGTCTCAAGAAATACAAGGGTAAGCTTTGTCAAACCCATTACATGTCCACATGGGAGCAAATATCTCATGACCCATTACATCTACAGTCTTCCTTCTTTCGTTGTTTGTTATGCTATCCTTGACACACCATCCATGCAATTTAGATGATGATATCGAATTCCGTTTGAAAGATAGAGGCAGAACCACCCAAGTCTCAAGAAATACAAGGGTAAGCTATGACAAACCCATTACATGTCCATATGGGAGCAAAAATCTCATGACCCATTACATGTGCAGGCTTCCTTCTTACGTTGTTTGTTAAGCTATCCTTGACACACCATCCATGCAATTTAGATGATGATATCGAATTTCGTTTGAAAGATAGACGCAGAAGCATCAAAGTCTCAAGAAATACAAGGGTAAGCTTTGTCAAACCCATTACATGTCCATATGGGAGCAAATATCTCATGACCCATTACATCTACAGTCTTCCTTCTTACGTCGTTTGTTAAACTATCCTTGACACACCATCCATGCAATTTAGATGATGATATCGAATTCCGTTTGAAAGATAGACGCAGAAGCATCAAAGTCTCAATATATACAAGGGTAAGCTTTGTCAAACCCATTACATGTCCATATGGGAGCAAATATTTTATGACCCATAGCATCTACAACCTTCTTTCTTACGTTGTTTGTTAAGCTATCCTTGACACACCATCCATGCAATTTAGATAACGATATCGAATTCCGTTTGAAAGATAGACGCAGAACCACCCAAGTCTGAAGAAATACAAGGGTAAGCTATGACAAACCCATTACATGTCCATATGGGAGCAAATATCTCATGACCCATTACATATACAGTCTTTCTTCTTACGTTGCTTGTTTAGCTATCCTTGACACACCATCCTTGCAATTTAGATGATGATATCGAATTCCGTTTGTAAGATAGACGCAAAACCACCCAAGTTTCAAGAAATGCAAGGGTAAGCTATGACAAACCCATTACATGCCCACATGGGAACAAATATTTCTTGATCCATTACATCTGCAGTCTTGTTTTTTACGTTGTTTGTTAAGCTATCCGTGACACACAATCCATGCAATTTAGATGACGATATCGAATTCCGTTTGAAAGATAGACGCAGAAGCATCAAAGTCTCAAGAAATACAAGGGTAAGCTTTGTCAAACCCATTACATGTCCATATGGGAGCAAATATCTCATGACCCATTACATCTACAGTCTTCCTTCTTACGTTTTTGTTAAACTATCCTTGACACACCATCCATGCAACTTAGATGATGATATCGAATTCCGTTTGAAAGATAGACGCAGAAGCATCAAAGTCTCAAGAAATACAAGGGTAAGCTTTGTCCAACCCATTACATGTCCATATGGGAGCAAATATTTTATGACCCATAGCATCTACAACCTTCTTTCTTACGTTGTTTGTTAAGCTATCCTTGACACACCATCCATGCAATTTAGATGACGATATCGAATTCCGTTTGAAAGATAGACGCAGAAGCATCAAAGTCTCAAGAAATACAAAGGTAAGCTTTATCAAACCCATTACATGTCCATATAGGAGCAAATATCTCATGACCCATTACATCTACAGTCTTCCTTCTTACGTTGTTTGTTAAACTATCCTTGACACACCATCCATGCAATTTAGATGATGATATCGAATTCCGTTTGAAAGATAGACGCAGAGGCATCAAAGTCTCAAGAAATACAATGGCAAGCTATGACAAACCCATTACATGTCCATATGGGAGCAAATATCTCATGACCCATTACATCTACAGTCTTCCTTCTTACGTTGTTTGTTAAGCTATCCTTGACACACCATCCATGCAATTTAGATGATGATATCGAATTCCGTTTGAAAGATAGACGCAGAACCACCCAAGTCTCAAGAAATACAAGGGTAAGCTTTGTCAAACCCAAGCTATCCTTGACACACCATCCATGCAATTTAGATGATGATATCGAATTCCGTTTGAAAGATAGACGCAGAACCAGCCAAGTCTCAAGAAATACAAGGGTAAGCTTTGTCAAACCCATTACATGTCCATATGGGAGCAAATATCCTATGACCCATTACATCTACAGTCTTCCTTCTTACGTTGTTTGTTAAGCTATCCTTGACACACCATCCATGCAATTTAGATGATGATATCGAATTCCGTTTGAAAGATAGACGCAGAACCACCCAAGTCTCAAGAAATACAAGGGTAAGCTTTGTCAAACCCATTACATGTCCATATGGGAGCAAATATCCTATGACCCATTACATCTACAGTCTTCCTTCTTACGTTGTTTGTTAAGCTATCCTTGACACACCATCCATGCAGTTTAGATGATGATATCGAAATCCGTTTGAAAGAGAGACGCAGAACCACCCAAGTCTCAAGAAATACAAGGGTAAGCTATGACAAACCCATTACATGTCCATATGGGAGCACATATCTCATGACCCATTACATCTACAGTCTTCCTTATTACGTTGCTTGTTAAGCTATCATTGACACACAATTTAGATCATGTTATCGAATTCCGTTTGAAAGATAGACGCAGAACCACCCAAGTCCGAAGAAATACAAGGGTAAGCTATGATAAACTCATTACATGTCCATATGGGAGCAAATATCTCATGACCCATTACATCTACAGTCTTCCTTCTTACGTTGTTTGTTTAGCTATCCTTGACACACCATCCATGCAATTTAGATGATGATATCGAATTCCGTTTGTAAGATAGACGCAGAACCACCCAAGTCTCAAGTAAGCTATGACAAACCCATTACATGCCCACATGGGAGCAAATATCTCATGACTCATTACATCTACAGTCTTCCTTCTTACGTTGTTTGTTAAGCTATCCTTGACACACCATCCATGCAATTAAGATGACGATATCGAATTCCGTTTGAAAGATAGACGCAGAAGCATCAAAGTCTTAAGAAATACAAGGGTAAGCTATGACAAACCAATTACATGTCCATATGGGAGCAAATATCTCATGACCCATTACATCTACAGTCTTCCTTCTTACGTTGTGTGTTAAGTTATCCTTGACACACCATCCATGCAATTTAGATGATGATATCGAATTCCGTTTGAAAGATAGACGCAGAACCACCCAAGTCTCAAGAAATACAAGGGTAAGCTTTGTCAAACCCATTACATGTCCATATGGGAGCAAATATCTCATGACCCATTACATCTACAGTTTTCCTTCTTACGTTGTTTGTTTAGCTATCCTTGACACACCATCCATGCAATTTAGATGATGATATCGAATTTCGTTTGTAAGATAGACGCAGAACCACCCAAGTCTCAAGAAATGCAAGGGTTAGCTATGACAAACCCATTACATGCCCACATGGGAGCAAATATTTCATGATCCATTTCATCTGCAGTCTTGTTTTTTACGTTGATTGTTAAGCTATCCTTGAAACACAATCCATGCAATTTAGATGATGATATCGAATTCTGTTTGAAAGATAGACGCAGAAGAATCCAAGCCTCAAGAAATACAAGGGAAAGCTATGTCAAACCCATTACATGTTCATATGGGAGCAAATATTTTATGACCCATAGCATCTACAACCTTCTTTCTTACGTTGTTTGTTAAGCTATCCTTGACACATCATACATGCAATTTAGATGACGATATCGAATTCCGTTTGAAAGATAGACGCAGAAGCATCAAAGTCTCAAGAAATACAAGGGTAAGCTTTGTCAAACCATATAGGAGCAAATATCTCATGACCCATTACATCTACAGTCTTCCTTCTTACTTTGTTTGTTAAACTATCCTTGACACACCATATATGCAATTTAGATGATGATATCGAATTCCGTTTGAAAGATAGACGCAGACGCATCAAAGTCTCAAGAAATACAAGGGTAAGCTTTGTCAAACCCATTACATGTCCATATGGGAGCAAATATCTCATGACCCATTACATCTACAGTCGTCCTTCTTACGTTGTTTGTTAAGCTATCCTTGACACACCATCCATGCAATTTAGATGACGATATCGAATTCCGTTTGAAAGATAGACGCAGAAGCATCAAAGTCTCAAGAAATACAAGGGTAAGCTATGACAAACCCATTACATGTCCATATGGGAGCAAATATCTCATGACCCATTACATCTACAGTCTTCCTTCTTACGTTGTTTGTTAAGCTATCCTTGACACACCATCCATGCAATTCAGATGATGATATCGAATTCCGTTTAAAAGATAGACGCAGAACCACCCAAGTCTCAAGAAATACAAGGGTAAGCTTTGTCAAACCCATTACATGTCCATATGGGAGCAAGTATCTCATGACCCATTACATCTACAGTCTTCCTTCTTACGTTGTTTGTTAAGCTATCCTTGACACACCATCCATGCAATTTATATGATGATATCGAAATCCGTTTGAAAGATAGACGCAGAACCACCCAAGTCTCAAGAAATACAAGGGTAAGCTATGACAAACCCATTACATGTCCATATGGGAGCACGTATCTCATGACCCATTACATCTACAGTCTTCCTTATTACGTTGTTTGTTAAGCTATCATTGACACACAATTTAGATGATGATATCGAATTCCGTTTGAAAGATAGACGCAGAACCACCCAAGTCCGAAGAAATACAAGGGTAAGCTATGATAAACCCATTACATGTCCATATGGGAGCAAATATCTCATGACCCATTACATCTACAGTCTTCCTTCTTACGTTGTTTGTTTAGCTATCCTTGACACACCATCCATGCAATTTAGATGATGATATCGAATTCCGTTTGTAAGATAGACGCAGAACCACCCAAGTCTCAAGAAATGCAAGGGTAAGCTATGACAAACCCATTACATGCCCACATGGGAGCAAATATCTCATGACCCATTACATCTACAGTCTTCCTTCTTACGCTGTTTGTTAAGCTATCCTTGACACACCAGCCATGCAATTAAGATGACGATATCGAACTCCGTTTGAAAGATAGACGCAGAAGCATCAAAGTCTTAAGAAATACAAGGGTAAGCTATGACAAACTTATTACATGTCCATATGGGAGCAAATATCTCATGACCCATTACATCTACAGTCTTCCTTCTTACGTTGTTTGTTTAGCTATCCTTGACACACCATCCATGCAATTTAGATGATGATATCGAATTCCGTCTGTAAGATAGACGCAGAACCACCCAAGTCTCAAAAAATGCAAGGGTAAGCTATGACAAACCCATTACATGCCCTCATGGGAGCAAATATCTCATGACCCATTACATCTACAGTCTTCCTTCTTACGTTGTTTGTTAAGCTATCCTTGACACACCATCCATGAAATTAAGATGACGATATCGAATTCTGTTTGAAAGATAGACGCAGAAGCATCAAAGTCTTAAGAAATACAAGGGTAAGCTATGACAAACTCATTACATGTCCATATGGGAGCAAATATCTCATGACCCATTACATCTACAGTCTTCCTTCTTACGTTGTTTGTTAAGTTATCCTTGACACACCATCCATGCAATTTAGATGATGATATCGAATTCCGTTTGAAAGATAGACGCAGAACCACCCAAGTCTCAAGAAATAGAAGGGTAAGCTTTGTCAAACCCATTACATGTCGATATGGGAGCAAATATCTCATGACCCATTACATCTACAGTCTTCCTTCTTATGTTGTTTGTTAAGCTATCCTTGACACACCATCCATGCAATTTAGATGATGATATCGAAATCCGTTTGAAAGATAGACGCAGAACCACCCAAGTCTCAAGAAATACAAGGGTAAGCTATGACAAACCCATTACATGTCCATATGGGAGCACATATCTCATGACCCATTACATCTACAGTCTTCCTTATTACGTTGTTTGTTAAGCTATCCTTGACATACAATTTAGATGATGATATCGAATTGCGTTAGAAAGATAGACGCAGAACCACCCAAGTCTGAAGAAATACAAGGGTAAGCTATGACAAACCCATTACATGCCCACATGGGAGCAAATATTTCAAGATCCATTTCATCTGCAGCCTTGTTTTTTACGTTGATTGTTAAGCTATCCTTGAAACACAATCCATGCAATTTAGATGATGATATCGAATTCTGTTTGAAAGATAGACGCAGAAGAATCCAAGTCTCAAGAAATACAAGGGTAAGCTCTGTCAAACCCATTACATGTTCATATGGGAGCAAATATTTTATGACCCATAGCATTTACAAATCAGAATCATCAAAGTCTCAAGAAATACAAGGGTAAGCTTTGTCAAACCCATTGCATGTCCATATGGGAGCAAATATCTCATGACCCATTACATCTACAGTCTTCCTTCTTACGTTGTTTGTTAAACTATCCTTGACACACAATCCATGCAATTTAGATGATGATATCGAATTCGGTTTGAAAGATAAACGCAGAAGCATCAAAGTCTCAAGAAATACAAGGGTAAGCTATGACAAACCCATTACATGTCCATATGGGAGCAAATATCTCATGACCCATTACATCTACAGTCTTCCTTCTTACGTTGTTTGTTAAGCTATCCTTGACACACCATCCATGCAATTTAGATGATGATATCGAACTCCGTTTGAAAGATAGACGCAGAAGCATCCAAGTCTCAAGAAAAACAAGTGTAAGCTTTGCCAAACCCATTACATGTCCATATGAGAGCAAATATCTCACGACCCATAACATCTACAGTCTTGTTTCTTACGTTGTGTGTTAAGCTATCCTTGACACACCGTCCATGCAATTTAGATGACGATATCGAATTCCGTTTAAAAGATAGACGCAGAAGCATCAAAGTCTCAAGATATACAAGGGTAAGCTTTGTCAAACCCATTACATGTCCATATGGGAGGAAATATTTCATGACCCATTACATCGACAGTCTTCCTTCTTACGTTGTTTGTTAAGCTATCCTTGACACACCATCCATGCAGTTTAGATGACGATATCGAATTCCGTTTGAAAGATAGACGCAGAAGAATCCAAGTCTCAAGAAATACAAGGGTATGCTATGTCAAACCCATTACATGTCCATATGGGAGCAAATATTTTATGACCCATATCATCTACAACCTTCTTTCTTACGTTGTTTTTTAAGCTATCCTTGACACACCATCCATGCAATTTAGATGACGATATCGAATTCCGTTTGAAAGATAGACGCAGAAGCATCAAAGTCTCAAGAAATACAAGGGTAAGCTATGACAAACCCATTACATGTCCATATGGGAGCAAATATCTCATGACCCATTACATCTACAGTCTTCCTTCTTACGTTGTTTGTTAAGCTATCCTTGACACACCATCCATGCAATTCAGATGACGATATCGAATTCCGTTTAAAAGATAGACGCAGAACCACCCAAGTCTCAAGAAATACAAGGGTAAGCTTTGTCAAACCCATTGCATGTCCATATGGGAGCAAATATCTCATGACCCATTACATCTACAGTCTTCCTTCTTACGTTGTTTGTTAAACTATCCTTGACACACAATCCATGCAATTTAGATGATGATATCGAATTCGGTTTGAAAGATAAACGCAGAAGCATCAAAGTCTCAAGAAATACAAGGGTAAGCTATGACAAACCCATTACATGTCCATATGGGAGCAAATATCTCATGACCCATTACATCTACAGTCTTCCTTCTTACGTTGTTTGTTAAGCTATCCTTGACACACCATCCATGCAATTTAGATGATGATATCGAACTCCGTTTGAAAGATAGACGCAGAAGCATCCAAGTCTCAAGAAAAACAAGTGTAAGCTTTGCCAAACCCATTACATGTCCATATGAGAGCAAATATCTCACGACCCATAACATCTACAGTCTTGTTTCTTACGTTGTGTGTTAAGCTATCCTTGACACACCGTCCATGCAATTTAGATGACGATATCGAATTCCGTTTAAAAGATAGACGCAGAAGCATCAAAGTCTCAAGATATACAAGGGTAAGCTTTGTCAAACCCATTACATGTCCATATGGGAGGAAATATTTCATGACCCATTACATCGACAGTCTTCCTTCTTACGTTGTTTGTTAAGCTATCCTTGACACACCATCCATGCAGTTTAGATGACGATATCGAATTCCGTTTGAAAGATAGACGCAGAAGAATCCAAGTCTCAAGAAATACAAGGGTATGCTATGTCAAACCCATTACATGTCCATATGGGAGCAAATATTTTATGACCCATAGCATCTACAACCTTCTTTCTTACGTTGTTTGTTAAGCTATCCTTGACACACCATCCATGCAATTTAGATGACGATATCGAATTCCGTTTGAAAGATAGACGCAGAAGCATCAAAGTCTCAAGAAATACAAGGGTAAGCTATGACAAACCCATTACATGTCCATATGGGAGCAAATATCTCATGACCCATTACATCTACGGTCTTCCTTCTTACGTTGTTTGTTAAGCTATCCTTGACACACCATCCATGCAATTCAGATGACGATATCGAATTCCGTTTAAAAGATAGACGCAGAACCACCCAAGTCTCAAGAAATACAAGGGTAAGCTTTGTCAAACCCATTACATGTCCATATGGGAGCAAGTATCTCATGACCCATTACATCTACAGTCTTCCTTCTTAAGTTGTTTGTTAAGCTATCCTTGACACACCATCCATGCAATTTATATGATGATATCGAAATCCGTTTGAAAGATAGACGCAGAACTACCCAAGTCTCAAGAAATACAAGGGTAAGCTATGACAAACCCATTACATGTCCATATGGGAGCACGTATCTCATGACCCATTACATCTACAGTCTTCCTTATTACGTTGTTTGTTAAGCTATCATTGACACACAATTTAGATGATGATATCGAATTCCGTTTGAAAGATAGACGCAGAACCACCCAAGTCTCAAGAAATGCAAGGGTAAGCTATGACAAACCCATTACATGCCCACATGGGAGCAAATATCTCATGACCCATTACATCTACAGTCTTCCTTCTTACGCTGTTTGTTAAGCTATCCTTGACACACCATCCATGCAATTAAGATGACGATATCGAATTCCGTTTGAAAGATAGACGCAGAAGCATCAAAGTCTTAAGAAATACAAGGGTAAGCTATGACAAACTCATTACATGTCCATATGGGAGCAAATATCTCATGACCCATTACATCTACAGTCTTCCTTCTTACGTTGTTTGTTTAGCTATCCTTGACACACCATCCATGCAATTTAGATGATGATATCGAATTCCGTTTGTAAGATAGACGCAGAACCACCCAAGTCTCAAGAAATGCAAGGGTAAGCTATGACAAACCCATTGCATGCCCACATGGGAGCAAATATCTCATGACCCATTACATCTACAGTCTTCCTTCTTACGGTGTTTGTTAAGCTATCCTTGACACACCATCCATGCAATAAAGATGACGATATCGAATTTCGTTTGAAAGATAGACGCAGAAGCATCAAAGTCTTAAGAAATACAAGGGTAAGCTATGACAAACTCATTACATGTCCATATGGGACAAATATCTCATGACCCATTACATCTACAGTATTCCTTCTTACGTTGTTTGTTAAGTTATCCTTGACACACCATCCATGCAATTTAGATGATGATATCGAATTCCGTTTGAAAGATAGACGCAGAACCACCCAAGTCTCAAGAAATAGAAGGGTAAGCTTTGTCAAACCCATTACATGTCGATATGGGAGCAAATATCTCATGACCCATTACATCTACAGTCTTCCTTCTTATGTTGTTTGTTAAGCTATCCTTGACACACCATCCATGCAATTTAGATGATGATATCGAAATCCGTTTGAAAGATAGACGCAGAACCACCCAAGTCTCAAGAAATACAAGGGTAAGCTATGACAAACCCATTACATGTCCATATGGGAGCACATATCTCATGACCCATTACATCTACAGTCTTCCTTATTACGTTGTGTGTTAAGCTATCCTTGACACACAATTTAGATGATGATATCGAATTGCGTTAGAAAGATAGAAGCAGAACCACCCAAGTCTCAAGAAATACAAGTGTAAGCTTTGCCAAACCCATTACATGTCCATATGAGAGCAAATATCTCACGACCCATAACATCTACAGTCTTGTTTCTTACGTTGTGTGTTAAGCTATCCTTGACACACCGTCCATGCAATTTAGATGACGATATCGAATTCCGTTTAAAAGATAGAGGCAGAACCACCCAAGTCTCAAGAAATACAAGGGTAAGATATGACAAACCCATTACATGTCCATATGGGAGCAAATATCTCATGACCCATTACATGTGCAGTCTTCCTTCTTACTTTGTTTGTTAAGCTATCCTTGACACACAATCCATGCAATTTAGATGATGATATCGAATTCGGTTTGAAAGATAAACGCAGAAGCATCAAAGTCTCAAGAAATACAAGGGTAAGCTATGACAAACCCATTACATGTCCATATGGGAGCAAATATCTCATGACCCATTACATCTACAGTCTTCCTTCTTACGTTGTTTGTTTAGCTATCCTTGACACACCATCCATGCAATTTAGATGATGATATCGAATTCCGTTTGTAAGATAGACGCAGAACCACCCAAGTCTCAAGAAATGCAAGGGTAAGCTATGACAAACCCATTGCATGCCCACATGGGAGCAAATATCTCATGACCCATTACATCTACAGTCTTCCTTCTTACGGTGTTTGTTAAGCTATCCTTGACACACCATCCATGCAATAAAGATGACGATATCGAATTTCGTTTGAAAGATAGACGCAGAAGCATCAAAGTCTTAAGAAATACAAGGGTAAGCTATGACAAACTCATTACATGTCCATATGGGACAAATATCTCATGACCCATTACATCTACAGTATTCCTTCTTACGTTGTTTGTTAAGTTATCCTTGACACACCATCCATGCAATTTAGATGATGATATCGAATTCCGTTTGAAAGATAGACGCAGAACCACCCAAGTCTCAAGAAATAGAAGGGTAAGCTTTGTCAAACCCATTACATGTCGATATGGGAGCAAATATCTCATGACCCATTACATCTACAGTCTTCCTTCTTATGTTGTTTGTTAAGCTATCCTTGACACACCATCCATGCAATTTAGATGATGATATCGAAATCCGTTTGAAAGATAGACGCAGAACCACCCAAGTCTCAAGAAATACAAGGGTAAGCTATGACAAACCCATTACATGTCCATATGGGAGCACATATCTCATGACCCATTACATCTACAGTCTTCCTTATTACGTTGTTTGTTAAGCTATCCTTGACACACAATTTAGATGATGATATCGAATTGCGTTAGAAAGATAGAAGCAGAACCACCCAAGTCTCAAGAAATACAAGTGTAAGCTTTGCCAAACCCATTACATGTCCATATGAGAGCAAATATCTCACGACCCATAACATCTACAGTCTTGTTTCTTACGTTGTGTGTTAAGCTATCCTTGACACACCGTCCATGCAATTTAGATGACGATATCGAATTCCGTTTAAAAGATAGAGGCAGAACCACCCAAGTCTCAAGAAATACAAGGGTAAGATATGACAAACCCATTACATGTCCATATGGGAGCAAATATCTCATGACCCATTACATGTGCAGTCTTCCTTCTTACTTTGTTTGTTAAGCTATCCTTGACACACAATCCATGCAATTTAGATGATGATATCGAATTCGGTTTGAAAGATAAACGCAGAAGCATCAAAGTCTCAAGAAATACAAGGGTAAGCTATGACAAACCCATTACATGTCCATATGGGAGCAAATATCTCATGACCCATTACATCTACAGTCTTCCTTCTTACGTTGTTTGTTAAGCTATAATTGACACACCATCCATGCAATTTAGATGATGATATCGAACTCCGTTTGAAAGATAGACGCAGAAACATCCAAGTCTCAAGAAAAACAAGTGTAAGCTTTGCCAAACCCATTACATGTCCATATGAGAGCAAATATCTCACGACCCATAACATCTACAGTCTTGTTTCTTACGTTGTGTGTTAAGCTATCCTTGACACACCGTCCATGCAATTTAGATGACGATATCGAATTCCGTTTAAAAGATAGACGCAGAAGCATCAAAGTCTCAAGATATACAAGGGTAAGCTTTGTCAAACCCATTACATGTCCATATGGGAGGAAATATTTCATGACCCATTACATCGACAGTCTTCCTTCTTACGTTGTTTGTTAAGCTATAATTGACACACCATCCATGCAATTTAGATGATGATATCGAACTCCGTTTGAAAGATAGACGCAGAAACATCCAAGTCTCAAGAAAAACAAGTGTAAGCTTTGCCAAACCCATTACATGTCCATATGAGAGCAAATATCTCACGACCCATAACATCTACAGTCTTGTTTCTTACGTTGTTTGTTAAGCTATCCTTGACACACCATCCATGCAATTTAGATAACGACATCGAATTCCGTTTGAAAGATAGACGCAGAAGCATCAAAGTCTCAAGAAATACAAGGGTAAGCTTTGTCAAACCCATTACATGTCCATATGGGAGCAAATATCTCATGACCCATTACATCTACAGTCTTCCTTCTTACGTTGTTTGTTAAGCTATCCTTGACACACCCTCCATGCAATTTAGATGATCATACCGAATTCCGTTTGAAAGATAGACGCAGAAGCATCCAAGTCTCAAGAAAAACAAGTGTAAGCTTTGTCAAACCCATTACATGTCCATATGAGAGCAAATATCTCACGACCCATAACATCTACAGTCTTGTTTCTTACGTTGTTTGTTAAGCTATCCTTGACACACCGTCCATGCAATTTAGATGACGATATCGAATTCCGTTTAAAAGATAGACGCAGAAGCATCAAAGTCTCAAGAAATACAAGGGTAAGCTTTGTCAAAGCCGTTACATGTCCATATGAGAGCAAATATCTCAGGACCCATAACATCTACAGTCTTGTTTCTTACATTGGTTTTTAAGCTATCCTTGACACACCGTCCATGAAATTTAGATGACGATATCGAATTCCGTTTAAAAGATAGACGCAGAAGCATCAAAGTCTCAAGAAATACAAGGGTAAGCTTTGTCAAACCCATTACATGTCCATATTGGAGCAAATATTTCATGACCCATTACATCGACAGTCTTCCTTCTTACGTTGTTTGTTAAGCTATCCTTGACACACCATCCATGCAATTTAGATGACGATATCGAATTCCGTTTGAAAGATAGACGCAGAAGAATCCAAGTCTCAAGAAATACAAGGGTATGCTATGTCAAACCCATTACATGTCCATATGGGAGCAAATATTTTATGACCCATTACATCTACAGTCTTCCTTCTTAGGTTGTTTGTTAAGCTATCCTTGACACACCATCCATGCAATTTAGATGACGATATCGAATTCCGTTTGAAAGATAGACGCAGAAGAATCCAAGTCTCAAGAAATACAAGGGTATGCAATGTCAAACCCATTACATGTCCATATGTAATCAAATATTGTATGACACATAGCATCTACAACCTTCTTTCTTACGTTGTTTGTTAAGCTATCCTTGACACACCATCCATGCAATTTAGATGACGATATCGAATTCCGTTTGAAAGATAGACGCAGAAGCATCAAAGTCTCAAGAAATACAAGGGTATGCTATGTCAAACCCATTACATGTCCATATGGGAGCAAATATTTTATGACCCATAGCATCTACAACCTTCTTTCTTACGTTGTTTGTTAAGCTATCCTTGACACACCATCCATGCAATTTAGATGACGACATCGAATTCCGTTTGAAAGATAGACGCAGAAGCATCAAAGTCTCAAGAAATACAAGGGTAAGCTTTGTCAAACCCATTACATGTCCATATGGGAGCAAATATCTCATGACCCATTACATCTACAGTCTTCCTTCTTACGTTGTTTGTTAAGCTATCCTTGACACACCCTCCATGCAATTTAGATGATCATATCGAATTTCGTTTGAAAGATAGACGCAGAAGCATCCAAGTCTCAAGAAAAACAAGTGTAAGCTTTGCCAAACCCATTACATGTCCATATGAGAGCAAATATCTCACGACCCATAACATCTACAGTCTTGTTTCTTACGTTGTGTGTTAAGCTATCCTTGACACACCGTCCATGCAATTTAGATGACGATATCGAATTCCGTTTAAAAGATAGACGCAGAAGCATCAAAGTCTCAAGATATACAAGGGTAAGCTTTGTCAAACCCATTACATGTCCATATGGGAGGAAATATTTCATGACCCATTACATCGACAGTCTTGTTTCTTACGTTGTGTGTTAAGCTATCCGTGACACACCGTCCGTGCAATTTAGATGACGATATCGAATTCCGTTTAAAAGATAGAGGCAGAACCACCCAAGTCTCAAGAAATACAAGGGTAAGATATGACAAACCCATAACATGTCCATATGGGAGCAAATATCTCATGACCCATTACATGTGCAGTCTTCCTTCTTACTTTGTTTGTTAAGCTATCCTTGACACACAATCCATGCAATTTAGATGATGATATCGAATTCGGTTTGAAAGATAAACGCAGAAGCATCAAAGTCTCAAGAAATACAAGGGTAAGCTATGACAAACCCATTACATGTCCATATGGGAGCAAATATCTCATGACCCATTACATCTACAGTCTTCCTTCTTACGTTGTTTGTTAAGCTATCCTTGACACACCCTCCATGCAATTTAGATGATCATATCGAATTTCGTTTGAAAGATAGACGCAGAAGCATCCAAGTCTCAAGAAAAACAAGTGTAAGCTTTGCCAAACCCATTACATGTCCATATGAGAGCAAATATCTCACGACCCATAACATCTACAGTCTTGTTTCTTACGTTGTGTGTTAAGCTATCCTTGACACACCGTCCATGCAATTTAGATGACGATATCGAATTCCGTTTAAAAGATAGACGCAGAAGCATCAAAGTCTCAAGATATACAAGGGTAAGCTTTGTCAAACCCATTACATGTCCATATGGGAGCAAATATCTCATGACCCATTACATCTACAGTCTTCCTTCTTACGTTGTTTGTTAAGCTATCCTTGACACACCATCCATGCAATTTAGATGACGATATCGAATTCCGTTTGAAAGATAGACGCAGAAGAATCCAAGTCTCAAGAAATACAAGGGTATGCAATGTCAAACCCATTACATGTCCATATGGGATCAAATATTGTATGACCCATAGCATCTACAACCTTCTTTCTTCCGTTGTTTGTTAAGCTATCCTTGACACACCATCCATGCAATTTAGATGACGATATCGAATTCCGTTTGAAAGATAGACGCAGAAGCACCAAAGTCTCAAGAAATACAAGGGTAAGCTTTGTCAAACCCATTACATGTCCACATGGGAGCAAATATCTCATGACCCATTACATCTACAGTCTTCCTTCTTTCG
This sequence comes from Musca autumnalis, assembly GCF_047663935.1. Classification (NCBI taxonomy): domain Eukaryota; kingdom Metazoa; phylum Arthropoda; class Insecta; order Diptera; family Muscidae; genus Musca; species Musca autumnalis. Next base: position 162,549,859 of record NW_027411977.1, on the reverse strand, counting down.
TTGTTTGTTATGCTATCCTTGACACACCATCCATGCAATTTAGATGATGATATCGAATTCCGTTTGAAAGATAGAGGCAGAACCACCCAAGTCTCAAGAAATACAAGGGTAAGCTATGACAAACCCATTACATGTCCATATGGGAGCAAATATCTCATGACCCATTACATGTGCAGGCTTCCTTCTTACGTTGTTTGTTAAGCTATCCTTGACACACAATCCATGCAATTTAGATGATGATATCGAATTCGGTTTGAAAGATAGACGCAGAAGCATCAAAGTCTCAAGAAATACAAGGGTAAGCTTTGCCAAAACCCATTACATGTCCATAAGGGAGCAAATATCTCACGACCCATTACATCTACAGTCTTCCTTCTTACGTTGTTTGTTAAGCTATCCTTGACACACCATCCATGCAATTTAGATGATGATATCGAATTCCGTTTGTAAGATAGACGCAGAAGCATCAAAGTCTCAAGAAATAAAAGGGTAAGCTTTGTCAAACCCATTACATGTCCATATGGGAGCAAATATCTCATGACCCATTACATCTACAGTCTTCCTTCTTACGTTGTTTGTTAAACTATCCTTGACACACCATCCATGCAATTTAGATGATGATATCGAATTCCGTTTGAAAGATAGACGCAGAAGCATCAAAGTCTCAAGATATACAAGGGTAAGCTTTGTCAAACCCATTACATGTCCATATGGGAGCAAATATTTTATGACCCATAGCATCTACAACCTTCTTTCTTACGTTGTTTGTTAAGCTATCCTTGACACACCATCCATGCAATTTAGATAACGATATCGAATTCCGTTTGAAAGATAGACGCAGAACCACCCAAGTCTGAAGAACTACAAGGGTAAGCTATGACAAACCCATTACATGTCCATATGGGAGCAAATATCTCATGACCCATTACATCTACAGTCTTTCTTCTTACGTTGTTTGTTTACCTATCCTTGACACACCATCCTTGCAATTTAGATGATGATATCGAATTCCGTTTGTAAGATAGACGCAAAACCACCCAAGTTTCAAGAAATGCAAGGGTAAGCTATGACAAACCCATTACATGCCCACATGGGAACAAATATTTCTTGATCCATTACATCTGCAGTCTTGTTTTTTACGTTGTTTGTTAAGCTATCCTTGACACACAATCCATGCAATTTAGATGACGATATCGAATTCCGTTTGAAAGATAGACGCAGAAGCATCAAAGTCTCAAGAAATACAAGGGTAAGCTTTGTAAAACCCATTACATGTCCATATAGGAGCAAATATCTCATGACCCATTACATCTACAGTCTTCCTTCTTACGTTGTTTGTTAAACTATCCTTGACACACCATCCATGCAATTTAGATGATGATATCGAATTCCGTTTGAAAGATAGACGCAGAAGCATCAAAGTCTCAAGAAATACAATGGCAAGCTATGACAAACACATTACATGTCCATATGGGAGCAAATATCTCATGACCCATTACATCTACAGTCTTCCTTCTTACGTTGTTTGTTAAGCTATCCTTGACACACCATCCATGCAATTTAGATGATGATATCGAATTCCGTTTGAAAGATAGACGCAGAACCACCCAAGTCTCAAGAAATACAAGGGTAAGCTTTGTCAAACCCATTACATGTCCATATGGGAGCAAATATCCCATGACCCATTACATCTACAGTCTTCCTTCTTACGTTGTTTGTTAGGCTATCCTTGACACACCATCCATGCAATTTATATGATGATATCGAAATCCGTTTGAAAGATAGACGCAGAACCACCCAAGTCTCAAGAAATACAAGGGTAAGCTATGACAAACCCATTACATGTCCATATGGGAGCACATATCTCATGACCCATTACATCTACAGTCTTCCTTATTACGTTGCTTGTTAAGCTATCATTGACACACAATTTAGATGATGTTATCGAATTCCGTTTGAAAGATAGACGCAGAACCAACCAAGTCCGAAGAAATACAAGGGTAAGCTATGATAAACCCATTACATGTCCATATGGGAGCAAATATCTCATGACCCATTACATCTACAGTCTTCCTTCTTACGTTGTTTGTTTAGCTATCCTTGACACACCATCCATGCAATTTAGATGATGATATCGAATTCCGTTTGTAAGATAGACGCAGAACCACCCAAGTCTCAAGAAATGCAAGGGTAAGCTATGACAAACCCATTACATGCCCACATGGGAGCAAATATCTCATGACTCATTACATCCAGTCTTCCTTCTTACGTTGTTTGTTAAGCTATCCTTGACACACCATCCATGCAATTAAGATGACGATATCGAATTCCGTTTGAAAGATAGACGCAGAAGCATCAAAGTCTTAAGAAATACAAGGGTAAGCTATGACAAACCCATTACATGTCCATATGGGAGCAAATATCTCATGACCCATTACATCTACAGTCTTCCTTCTTACGTTGTTTGTTAAGTTATCCTTGACACACCATCCATGCAATTTAGATGATGATATCGAATTCCGTTTGAAAGATAGACGCAGAACCACCCAAGTCTCAAGAAATGCAAGGGTTAGCTATGACAAACCCATTACATGCCCACATGGGAGCAAATATTTCATGATCCATTTCATCTGCAGTCTTGTTTTTTACGTTGATTGTTAAGCTATCCTTGAAACACAATCCATGCAATTTAGATGATGATATCGAATTCTGTTTGAAAGATAGACGCAGAAGAATCCAAGCCTCAAGAAATACAAGGGTAAGCTATGTCAAACCCATTACATGTTCATATGGGAGCAAATATTTTATGACCCATAGCATCTACAACCTTCTTTCTTACGTTGTTGGTTAAGCTATCCTTGACACATCATACATGCAATTTAGATGACGATATCGAATTCCGTTTGAAAGATAGACGCAGAAGCATCAAAGTCTCAAGAAACACAAGGGTAAGCTTTGTCAAACCATATAGGAACAAATATCTCATGACCCATTACATCTACAGTCTTCCTTCTTACTTTGTTTGTTAAACTATCCTTGACACACCATCCATGCAATTTAGATGATGATATCGAATTCCGTTTGAAAGATAGACGCAGACGCATCAAAGTCTCAAGAAATACAAGGGTAAGCTTTGTCAAACCCATTACATGTCCATATGGGAGCAAATATCTCATGACCCATTACATCTACAGTCGTCTTTCTTACGTTGTTTGTTAAGCTATCCTTGACACACCATCCATGCAATTTAGATGACGATATCGAATTCCGTTTGAAAGATAGACGCAGAAGCATCAAAGTCTCAAGAAATACAATGGTAAGCTATGACAAACCCATTACATGTCCATATGGGAGCAAATATCTCATGACCCATTACATCTACAGTCTTCCTTCTTACGTTGTTTGTTAAGCTATCCTTGACACACCATCCATGCAATTCAGATGATGATATCGAATTCCGTTTAAAAGATAGACGCAGAACCACCCAAGTCTCAAGAAATACAAGGGTAAGCTTTGTCAAACCCATTACATGTCCATATGGGAGCAAGTATCTCATGACCCATTACATCTACAGTCTTCCTTCTTACGTTGTTTGTTAAGCTATCCTTGACACACCATCCATGCAATTTATATGATGATATCGAAATCCGTTTGAAAGATAGACGCAGAACAACCCAAGTCTAAGAAATACAAGGGTAAGCTATGACAAACCCATTACATGTCCATATGGGAGCACGTATCTCATGACCCATTACATCTACAGTCTTCCTTATTACGTTGTTTGTTAAGCTATCATTGACACACAATTTAGATGATGATATCGAATTCCGTTTGAAAGATAGACGCAGAACCACCCAAGTCCGAAGAAATACAAGGGTAAGCTATGATAAACCCATTACATGTCCATATGGGAGCAAATATCTCATGACCCATTACATCTACAGTCTTCCTTCTTACGTTGTTTGTTTAGCCATCCTTGACACACCATCCATGCAATTTAGATGATGATATCGAATTCCGTTTGTAAGATAGACGCAGAACCACCCAAGTCTCAAGAAATGCAAGGGTAAGCTATGACAAACCCATTACATGCCCACATGGGAGCAAATATCTCATGACCCATTACATCTACAGTCTTCCTTCTTACGCTGTTTGTTAAGCTATCCTTGACACACCATCCATGCAATTAAGATGACGATATCGAATTCCGTTTGAAAGATAGAAGCATCAAAGTCTTAAGAAATACAAGGGTAAGCTATGACAAACCCATTACATGCCCACATGGGAGCAAATATCTCATGACCCATTACATCTACAGTCTTCCTTCTTACGTTGTTTGTTAAGCTATCCTTGACACACCATCCATGCAATTAAGATGACGATATCGAATTCCGTTTGAAAGATAGACGCAGAACCACCCAAGTCTCAAGAAATACAAGGGTAAGCTTTGTCAAACCCATTACATGTCCATATGGGAGCAAATATCTCATGACCCATTACATCTACAGTCTTCCTTCTCACGTTGTTTGTTTAGCTATCCTTGACACACCATCCATGCAATTTAGATGATGATATCGAATTTCGTTTGTAAGACAGACGCAGAACCACCCAAGTCTCAAGAAATGCAAGGGTTAGCTATGACAAACCCATTACATGCCCACATGGGAGCAAATATTTCATGATCCATTTCATCTGCAGTCTTGTTTTTTACGTTGATTGTTAAACTATCCTTGAAACACAATCCATGCAATTCAGATGATGATATCGAATTCTGTTTGAAAGATAGACGCAGAAGAATCCAAGCCTCAAGAAATACAAGGGTAAGCTATGTCAAACCCATTACATGTTCATATGGGAGCAAATATTTTATGACCCATAGCATCTACAACCTTCTTTCTTACGTTGTTTGTTAAGCTATCCTTTTCCAATTTTTTTAATCGATTATAAAGCAGCATTCGACAGCCCTATACGTTCAAAGGTGTTCCAAGCCATGTCTGATTTTGGTATTCCTGCAAAGCTCATTCGACTTTGTAGAATGACATTAACTGAGACGAGATCCTCAGTTAAAATTGGAAAGAACCTCTCCGAAGAGTTTACTACCAAAAGAGGTTTCAGACAAGGAGACGGCCTGTCGTGTGATCTATTCAACATCTTGCTGGAAAAGGTCATACGAGACGCGAAGGTCAAAAGAAATGGAACGATATACACGAACAGCCACATGTTACTGGCTTATGCCGACGACATTGACATCATGGGTCGATCGGTAAAGGAAGTAACTGACACCTTTGCAAAAGTCGAAAGAGAATCTGCTAAAGTTGGTCTGGCAGTAAACGGCGTAAAAACCAAGTTGATGGTATCGACGCGTAATATGTCCATAAACACCGCACCATCTGTGAATGTTGGTACCTATAATTTTGAGGTAGTAAAGGACTTCGTCTACCTCGGCACCGCCATAAACACAACAAATAACATCAGTTGTGAAATACGAAGAAGAATAGTGTTGGCTAACAGATGCTACTTTGGGCTGAGTAAGCAGTTTAGGAATAAAGCCACCTCTCGTCAAACAAAAATAACACTGTACAAAACGCTGATACTACCCGTGCTAATGTATGGTTCCGAAGCATGGGTACTTGCTCAAGCAGATAAGGCAGTGCTTTGTGTGTTTGAGAGAAAAATTCTTCGAAAGATCTACGGGCCAATCTGTGTTGACGGCGAATATCGGCGTCGTATGAACATCGAGCTGTATCAACTATACAATGACATCAATATAGTTGAACGAATCGAGATACAACGATTGCGATGGCTAGGCCATGTTATAAGAATGAGTGATGATGAACCCGCTAAAAAGGCGTATAAATACGGGCCGCATGGAGGTTCTCGCAGATCTGGAAGGCCAAAGCTTCGTTGGAGCGAACAAGTGAAACGAGATATCACAAAGCTACATATCCCAGATTGGGAAAATACAGCAGCAAACAGAGAGGATTGGAGATTTTTTCTTAGTTCGGCTTATGGAACAAATGTTCTGTAAAAGGCCAGCTAAGTAAGTAAGTAAGCATTACATCTACAGTCTTCCTTATTACGTTGTTTGTTAAGCTATCATTGACACACAATTTAGATGATGATATCGAATTCCGTTTGAAAGATAGACGCAGAACCACCCAAGTCCGAAGAAATACAAGGGTAAGCTATGATAAACCCATTACATGTCCATATGGGAGCAAATATCTCATGACCCATTACATCTACAGTCTTCCTTCTTACGTTGTTTGTTTAGCTATCCTTGACACACCATCCATGCAATTTAGATGATGATATCGAATTCCGTTTGTAAGATAGACGCAGAACCACCCAAGTCTCAAGAAATGCAAGGGTAAGCTATGACAAACCCATTACATGCCCACATGGGAGCAAATATCTCATGACCCATTACATCTACAGTCTTCCTTCTTACGTTGTTTGTTAAGCTATCCTTGACACACCATCCATGCAATTAAGATGACGATATCGAATTCCGTTTGAAAGATAGACGCAGAACCACCCAAGTCTCAAGAAATACAAGGGTAAGCTTTGTCAAACCCATTACATGTCCATATGGGAGCAAATATCTCATGACCCATTACATCTACAGTCTTCCTTCTCACGTTGTTTGTTTAGCTATCCTTGACACACCATCCATGCAATTTAGATGATGATATCGAATTTCGTTTGTAAGACAGACGCAGAACCACCCAAGTCTCAAGAAATGCAAGGGTTAGCTATGACAAACCCATTACATGCCCACATGGGAGCAAATATTTCATGATCCATTTCATCTGCAGTCTTGTTTTTTACGTTGATTGTTAAACTATCCTTGAAACACAATCCATGCAATTCAGATGATGATATCGAATTCTGTTTGAAAGATAGACGCAGAAGAATCCAAGCCTCAAGAAATACAAGGGTAAGCTATGTCAAACCCATTACATGTTCATATGGGAGCAAATATTTTATGACCCATAGCATCTACAACCTTCTTTCTTACGTTGTTTGTTAAGCTATCCTTGACTCATCATACATGCAATTTAGATGACGATATCGAATTCCGTTTGAAAGATAGACGCAGAAGCATCAAAGTCTCAAGAAATACAAGGGTAAGCTTTGTCAAACCATATAGGAACAAATATCTCATGACCCATTACATCTACAGTCTTCCTTCTTACTTTGTTTGTTAAACTATCCTTGACACACCATCCATGCAATTTAGATGATGATATCGAATTCCGTTTGAAAGATAGACGCAGACGCATCAAAGTCTCAAGAAATACAAGGGTAAGCTTTGTCAAACCCATTACATGTCCATATGGGAGCAAATATCTCATGACCCATTACATCTACAGTCGTCCTTCTTACGTTGTTTGTTAAGCTATCCTTGACACACCATCCATGCAATTTAGATGACGATATCGAATTCCGTTTGAAAGATAGACGCAGAAGCATCAAAGTCTCAAGAAATACAAGGGTAAGCTTTGTCAAACCATATAGGAACAAATATCTCATGACCCATTACATCTACAGTCTTCCTTCTTACTTTGTTTGTTAAACTATCCTTGACACACCATCCATGCAATTTAGATGATGATATCGAATTCCGTTTGAAAGATAGACGCAGACGCATCAAAGTCTCAAGAAATACAAGGGCAAGCTTTGTCAAACCCATTACATGTCCATATGGGAGCAAATATCTCATGACCCATTACATCTACAGTCTTCCTTCTTACGTTGTTTGTTTAGCTATCCTTGACACACCATCCATGCAAGTTAGATGATGATATCGAATTCCGTTTGTAAGATAGACGCAGAACCACCCAAGTCTCAAGAAATGCAAGGGTAAGCTATGACAAACCCATTACATGCCCACATGGGAGCAAATATCTCATGACCCATTACATCTACAGTCTTCCTTCTTACGCTGTTTGTTAAGCTATCCTTGACACACCATCCATGCAATTAAGATGACGATATCGAATTCCGTTTGAAAGATAGACGGAGAAGCATCAAAGTCTCAAGAAATACAAGGGTAAGCTATGGCAAACCCATTACATGTCCATATGGGAGCAAATATCTCATGACCCATTACATCTACAGTCTTCCTTCTTACGTTGTTTGTTAAGCTATCCTTGACACACCATCCATGCAATTCAGATGATGATATCGAATTCCGTTTGTAAGATAGACGCAGAACCACCCAAGTCTCAAGAAATGCAAGGGTAAGCTATGACAAAACCATTACATGCCCACATGGGAGCAAATATCTCATGACCCATTACATCTACAGTCTTCCTTCTTACGTTGTTTGTTAAGCTATCCTTGACACACCATCCATGCAATTAAGATGACGATATCGAATTCCGTTTGAAAGATAGACGCAGAACCACCCAAGTCTCAAGAAATACAAGGGTAAGCTTTGTCAAACCCATTACATGTCCATATGGGAGCAAATATCTCATGACCCATTACATCTACAGTCTTCCTTCTTACGTTGTTTGTTTAGCTATCCCATCCATGCAATTTAGATGATGATATCGAATTTCGTTTGTAAGACAGACGCAGAACCACCCAAGTCTCAAGAAATGCAAGGGTTAGCTATGACAAACCCATTACATGCCCACATGGGAGCAAATATTTCATGATCCATTTCATCTGCAGTCTTGTTTTTTACGTTGATTGTTAAGCTATCCTTGAAACACAATCCATGCATTTTAGATGATGATATCGAATTCTATTTGAAAGATAGACGCAGAAGAATCCAAGCCTCAAGAAATACAAGGGTAAGCTATGTCAAACCCATTACATGTTCATATGGGAGCAAATATTTTATGACCCATAGCACCTACAACCTTGTTTCTTACGTTGTTTGTTAAGCTATCCTTGACACATCATACATGCAATTTAGATGACGATATCGAATTCCGTTTGAAAGATAGACGCAGAAGCATCAAAGTCTCAAGAAATACAAGGGTAAGCTTTGTCAAACCATATAGGAACAAATATCTCATGACCCATTACATCTACAGTCTTCCTTCTTACTTTGTTTGTTAAACTATCCTTGACACACCATCCATGCAATTTAGATGATGATATCGAATTCCGTTTGAAAGATAGACGCAGACGCATCAAAGTCTCAAGAAATACAAGGGTAAGCTTTGTCAAACCCATTACATGTCCATATGGGAGCAAATATTTTATGACCCATAGCATCTACAACCTTCTTTCTTACGTTGTTTGTTAAGCTATCCTTGACACATCATACATGCAATTTAGATGACGATATCGAATTCCGTTTGAAAGATAGACGCAGAAGCAGCAAAGTCTCAAGAAATACAAGGGTAAGCTTTGTCAAACCATATAGGAACAAATATCTCATGACCCATTACATCTACAGTCTTCCTTCTTACTTTGTTTGTTAAACTATCCTTGACACACCATCCATGCAATTTAGATGATGATATCGAATTCCGTTTGAAAGATAGACGCAGACGCATCAAAGTCTCAAGAAATACAAGGGTAAGCTTTGTCAAACCCATTACATGTCCATATGGGAGCAAATATCTCATGACCCATTACATCTACAGTCGTCCTTCTTACGTTGTTTGTTAAGCTATCCTTGACACACCATCCATGCAATTTAGATGACGATATCGAATTCCGTTTGAAAGATAGACGGAGAAGCATCAAAGTCTCAAGAAATACAAGGGTAAGCTATGACAAACCCATTACATGTCCATATGGGAGCAAATATCTCATGACCCATTATATCTACAGTCTTCCTTCTTACGTTGTTTGTTAAGCTATCCTTGACACACCATCCATGCAATTCAGATGATGATATCGAATTCCGTTTGTAAGATAGACGCAGAACCACCCAAGTCTCAAGAAATGCAAGGGTAAGCTATGACAAACCCATTACATGCCCACATGGGAGCAAATATCTCATGACCCATTACATCTACAGTCTTCCTTCTTACGTTGTTTGTTAAGCTATCCTTGACACACCATCCATGCAATTAAGATGACGATATCTAATTCCGTTTGAAAGATAGACGCAGAACCACCCAAGTCTCAAGAAATACAAGGGTAAGCTTTGTCAAACCCATTACATGTCCATATGGGAGCAAATATCTCATGACCCATTACATCTACAGTCTTCCTTCTTACGTTGTTTGTTTAGCTATCCTTGACACACCATCCATGCAATTTAGATGATGATATCGAATTTCGTTTGTAAGACAGACGCAGAACCACCCAAGTCTCAAGAAATGCAAGGGTTAGCTATGACAAACCCATTACATGTCCATATGGGAGCAAATATCTCATGACCCATTACATCTACAGTCTTCCTTCTTACGTTGTTTGTTTAGCTATCCTTGACACACCATCCATGCAATTTAGATGACGATATCTAATTCCGTTTGAAAGATAGACGCAGAACCACACAAGTCTCAAGAAATACAAGGGTAAGCTTTGTCAAACCCATTACATGTCCATATGGGAGCAAATATCTCATGACCCATTACATCTACAGTCTTCCTTCTTACGTTGTTTGTTTAGCTATCCGTGACACACCATCCATGCAATTTAGATGATGATATCGAATTTCGTTTGTAAGACAGACGCAGAACCACCCAAGTCTCAAGAAATACAAGGGTAAGCTTTGTCAAACCCATTACATGTCCATATGGGAGCAAATATCTCATGACCCATTACATCTACAGTCTTCCTTCTTACGTTGTTTGTTTAGCTATCCTTGACACACCATCCATGCAATTTAGATGATGATATCGAATTTCGTTTGTAAGACAGACGCAGAACCACCCAAGTCTCAAGAAATACAAGGGTAAGCTTTGTCAAACCCATTACATGTCCATATGGGAGCAAATATCTCATGACCCATTACATCTACAGTCTTCCTTCTCACGTTGTTTGTTTAGCTATCCTTGACACACCATCCATGCAATTTAGATGATGATATCGAATTTCGTTTGTAAGACAGACGCAGAACCACCCAAGTCTCAAGAAATGCAAGGGTTAGCTATGACAAACCCATTACATGCCCACATGGGAGCAAATATTTCATGATCCATTTCATCTGCAGTCTTGTTTTTTACGTTGATTGTTAAACTATCCTTGAAACACAATCCATGCAATTCAGATGATGATATCGAATTCTGTTTGAAAGATAGACGCAGAAGAATCCAAGCCTCAAGAAATACAAGGGTAAGCTATGTCAAACCCATTACATGTTCATATGGGAGCAAATATTTTATGACCCATAGCATCTACAACCTTCTTTCTTACGTTGTTTGTTAAGCTATCCTTGACTCATCATACATGCAATTTAGATGACGATATCGAATTCCGTTTGAAAGATAGACGCAGAAGCATCAAAGTCTCAAGAAATACAAGGGTAAGCTTTGTCAAACCATATAGGAACAAATATCTCATGACCCATTACATCTACAGTCTTCCTTCTTACTTTGTTTGTTAAACTATCCTTGACACACCATCCATGCAATTTAGATGATGATATCGAATTCCGTTGGAAAGATAGACGCAGACGCATCAAAGTCTCAAGAAATACAAGGGCAAGCTTTGTCAAACCCATTACATGTCCATATGGGAGCAAATATCTCATGACCCATTACATCTACAGTCGTCCTTCTTACGTTGTTTGTTAAGCTATCCTTGACACACCATCCATGCAATTTAGATGACGATATCGAATTCCGTTTGAAAGATAGACGCAGAAGCATCAAAGTCTCAAGAAATACAAGGGTAAACTTTGTCAAACCATATAGGAACAAATATCTCATGACCCATTACATCTACAGTCTTCCTTCTTACTTTGTTTGTTAAACTATCCTTGACACACCATCCATGCAATTTAGATGATGATATCGAATTCCGTTGGAAAGATAGACGCAGACGCATCAAAGTCTCAAGAAATACAAGGGTAAGCTTTGTCAAACCCATTACATGTCCATATGGGAGCAAATATCTCATGACCCATTACATCTACAGTCTTCCTTCTTACGTTGTTTGTTTAGCTATCCTTGACACACCATCCATGCAAGTTAGATGATGATATCGAATTCCGTTTGTAAGATAGACGCAGAACCACCCAAGTCTCAAGAAATGCAAGGGTAAGCTATGACAAACCCATTACATGCCCACATGGGAGCAAATATCTCCTGACCCATTACATCTACAGTCTTCCTTCTTACGCTGTTTGTTAAGCTATCCTTGACACACCATCCATGCAATTAAGATGACGATATCGAATTCCGTTTGAAAGATAGACGCAGAAGCATCAAAGTCTTAAGAAATACAAGGGTAAGCTATGACAAACTCATTTCATGTCCATATGGGAGCAAATATCTCATGACCCATTACATCTACAGTCTTCCTTCTTACGTTGTTTGTTTAGCTATCCTTGACACACCATCCATGCAATTTAGATGATGATATCGAATTCCGTTTGTAAGATAGACGCAGAACCACCCAAGTCTCAACAAATGCAAGGGTAAGCTATGACAAACCCATTACATGCCCACATGGGAGCAAATATCTCATGACCCATTACATCTACAGTCTTCCTTCTTACGTTGTTTGTTAAGCTATCCTTGACACACCATCCATGCAATTAAGATGACGATATCGAATTCCGTTTGAAAGATAGACGCAGAACCACCCAAGTCTCAAGAAATACAAGGGTAAGCTTTGTCAAACCCATTACATGTCCATATGGGAGCAAATATCTCATGACCCATTACATCTACAGTCTTCCTTCTTACGTTGTTTGTTTAGCTATCCTTGACACACCATCCATGCAATTTAGATGATGATATCGAATTTCGTTTGTAAGATAGACGCAGAACCACCCAAGTCTCAAGAAATGCAAGGGTTAGCTATGACAAACCCATTACATGCCCACATGGGAGCAAATATTTCATGATCCATTTCATCTGCAGTCTTGTTTTTTACGTTGATTGTTAAGCTATCCTTGAAACACAATCCATGCAATTTAGATGATGATATCGAATTCTGTTTGAAAGATAGACGCAGAAGAATCCAAGCCTCAAGAAATACAAGGGTAAGCTATGTCAAACCCATTACATGTTCATATGGGAGCAAATATTTTATGACCCATAGCATCTACAACCTTCTTTCTTACGTTGTTTGTTAAGCTATCCTTGACACATCATACATGCAATTTAGATGACGATATCGAATTCCGTTTGAAAGATAGACGCAGAAGCATCAAAGTCTCAAGAAATACAAGGGTAAGCTTTGTCAAACCATATAGGAACAAATATCTCATGACCCATTACATCTACAGTCTTCCTTCTTACTTTGTTTGTTAAACTATCCTTGACACACCATCCACGCAATTTAGATGATGATATCGAATTCCGTTTGAAAGATAGACGCAGACGCATCAAAGTCTCAAGAAATACAAGGGTAAGCTTTGTCAAACCCATTACATGTCCATATGGGAGCAAATATCTCATGACCCATTACATCTACAGTCGTCCTTCTTACGTTGTTTGTTAAGCTATCCTTGACACACCATCCATGCAATTTAGATGACGATATCGAATTCCGTTTGAAAGATAGACGGAGAAGCATCAAAGTCTCAAGAAATACAAGGGTAAGCTATGGCAAACCCATTACATGTCCATATGGGAGCAAATATCTCATGACCCATTACATCTACAGTCTTCCTTCTTACGTTGTTTGTTAAGCTATCCTTGACACACCATCCATGCAATTCAGATGATGATATCGAATTCCGTTTGTAAGATAGACGCAGAACCACCCAAGTCTCAAGAAATGCAAGGGTAAGCTATGACAAAACCATTACATGCCCACATGGGAGCAAATATCTCATGACCCATTACATCTACAGTCTTCCTTCTTACGTTGTTTGTTAAGCTATCCTTGACACACCATCCATGCAATTAAGATGACGATATCGAATTCCGTTTGAAAGATAGACGCAGAACCACCCAAGTCTCAAGAAATACAAGGGTAAGCTTTGTCAAACCCATTACATGTCCATATGGGAGCAAATATCTCATGATCCATTACATCTACAGTCTTCCTTCTTACGTTGTTTGTTTAGCTATCCCATCCATGCAATTTAGATGATGATATCGAATTTCGTTTGTAAGACAGACGCAGAACCACCCAAGTCTCAAGAAATGCAAGGGTTAGCTATGACAAACCCATTACATGCCCACATGGGAGCAAATATTTCATGATCCATTTCATCTGCAGTCTTGTTTTTTACGTTGATTGTTAAGCTATCCTTGAAACACAATCCATGCAATTTAGATGATGATATCGAATTCTATTTGAAAGATAGACGCAGAAGAATCCAAGCCTCAAGAAATACAAGGGTAAGCTATGTCAAACCCATTACATGTTCATATGGGAGCAAATATTTTATGACCCATAGCACCTACAACCTTGTTTCTTACGTTGTTTGTTAAGCTATCCTTGACACATCATACATGCAATTTAGATGACGATATCGAATTCCGTTTGAAAGATAGACGCAAAAGCATCAAAGTCTCAAGAAATACAAGGGTAAGCTTTGTCAAACCATATAGGAACAAATATCTCATGACCCATTACATCTACAGTCTTCCTTCTTACTTTGTTTGTTAAACTATCCTTGACACACCATCCATGCAATTTAGATGATGATATCGAATTCCGTTTGAAAGATAGACGCAGACGCATCAAAGTCTCAAGAAATACAAGGGTAAGCTTTGTCAAACCCATTACATGTCCATATGGGAGCAAATATTTTATGACCCATAGCATCTACAACCTTCTTTCTTACGTTGTTTGTTAAGCTATCCTTGACACATCATACATGCAATTTAGATGACGATATCGAATTCCGTTTGAAAGATAGACGCAGAAGCAGCAAAGTCTCAAGAAATACAAGGGTAAGCTTTGTCAAACCATATAGGAACAAATATCTCATGACCCATTACATCTACAGTCTTCCTTCTTACTTTGTTTGTTAAACTATCCTTGACACACCATCCATGCAATTTAGATGATGATATCGAATTCCGTTTGAAAGATAGACGCAGACGCATCAAAGTCTCAAGAAATACAAGGGTAAGCTTTGTCAAACCCATTACATGTCCATATGGGAGCAAATATCTCATGACCCATTACATCTACAGTCGTCCTTCTTACGTTGTTTGTTAAGCTATCCTTGACACACCATCCATGCAATTTAGATGACGATATCGAATTCCGTTTGAAAGATAGACGGAGAAGCATCAAAGTCTCAAGAAATACAAGGGTAAGCTATGACAAACCCATTACATGTCCATATGGGAGCAAATATCTCATGACCCATTATATCTACAGTCTTCCTTCTTACGTTGTTTGTTAAGCTATCCTTGACACACCATCCATGCAATTCAGATGATGATATCGAATTCCGTTTGTAAGATAGACGCAGAACCACCCAAGTCTCAAGAAATGCAAGGGTAAGCTATGACAAACCCATTACATGCCCACATGGGAGCAAATATCTCATGACCCATTACATCTACAGTCTTCCTTCTTACGTTGTTTGTTAAGCTATCCTTGACACACCATCCATGCAATTAAGATGACGATATCTAATTCCGTTTGAAAGATAGACGCAGAACCACCCAAGTCTCAAGAAATACAAGGGTAAGCTTTGTCAAACCCATTACATGTCCATATGGGAGCAAATATCTCATGACCCATTACATCTACAGTCTTCCTTCTTACGTTGTTTGTTTAGCTATCCTTGACACACCATCCATGCAATTTAGATGATGATATCGAATTTCGTTTGTAAGACAGACGCAGAACCACCCAAGTCTCAAGAAATGCAAGGGTTAGCTATGACAAACCCATTACATGCCCACGTGGGAGCAAATATTTCATGATCCATTTCATCTGCAGTCTTGTTTTTTACGTTGATTGTTAAGCTATCCTTGAAACACAATCCATGCAATTTAGATGATGATATCGAATTCTATTTTAAAGATAGACGCAGAAGAATCTAAGCCTCAAGAAATACAAGGGTAAGCTATGTCAAACCCATTACATGTTCATATGGGAGCAAATATTTTATGACCCATAGCATCTACAACCTTCTTTCTTACGTTGTTTGTTAAGCTATCCTTGACACATCATACATGCAATTTAGATGACGATATCGAATTCCGTTTGAAAGATAGACGCAGAAGCATCAAAGTCTCAAGAAATACAAGGGTAAGCTTTGTCAAACCATATAGGAACAAATATCTCATGACCCATTACATCTACAGTCTTCCTTCTTACTTTGTTTGTTAAACTATCCTTGACACACCATCCATGCAATTTAGATGATGATATCGAATTCCGTTTGAAAGATAGACGCAGACGCATCAAAGTCTCAAGAAATACAAGGGTAAGCTTTGTCAAACCCATTACATGTCCATATGGGAGCAAATATCTCATGACCCATTACATCTACAGTCGTCCTTCTTACGTTGTTTGTTAAGCTATCCTTGACACACCATCCATGCAATTTAGATGATGATATCGAATTCCGTTTGAAAGATAGACGCAGACGCATCAAAGTCTCAAGAAATACAAGGGTAAGCTTTGTCAAACCCATTACATGTCCATATGGGAGCAAATATCTCATGACCCATTACATCTACAGTCTTCCTTCTTACGTTGTTTGTTTAGCTATCCTTGACACACCATCCATGCAATTTAGATGATGATATCGAATTCCGTTTGTAAGATAGACGCAGAACCACCCAAGTCTCAACAAATGCAAGGGTAAGCTATGACAAACCCATTACATGCCCACATGGGAGCAAATATCTCATGACCCATTACATCTACAGTCTTCCTTCGTACGTTGTTTGTTAAGCTATCCTTGACACACCATCCATGCAATTAAGATGACGATATCGAATTCCGTTTGAAAGATAGACGCAGAACCACCCAAGTCTCAAGAAATACAAGGGTAAGCTTTGTCAAACCCATTACATGTCCATATGGGAGCAAATATCTCATGACCCATTACATCTACAGTCTTCCTTCTTACGTTGTTTGTTTAGCTATCCTTGACACACCATCCTTGCAATTTAGATGATGATATCGAATTTCGTTTGTAAGATAGACGCAGAACCACCCAAGTCTCAAGAAATGCAAGGGTTAGCTATGACAAACCCATTACATGCCCACATGGGAGCAAATATTTCATGATCCATTTCATCTGCAGTCTTGTTTTTTACGTTGATTGTTAAGCTATCCTTGAAACACAATCCATGCAATTTAGATGATGATATCGAATTCTGTTTGAAAGATAGACGCAGAAGAATCCAAGCCTCAAGAAATACAAGGGTAAGCTATGTCAAACCCATTACATGTTCATATGGGAGCAAATATTTTATGACCCATAGCATCTACAACCTTCTTTCTTACGTTGTTTGTTAAGCTATCCTTGACACATCATACATGCAATTTAGATGACGATATCGAATTCCGTTTGAAAGATAGACGCAGAAGCATCAAAGTCTCAAGAAATACAAGGGTAAGCTTTGTCAAACCATATAGGAACAAATATCTCATGACCCATTACATCTACAGTCTTCCTTCTTACTTTGTTTGTCAAACTATCCTTGACACACCATCCACGCAATTTAGATGATGATATCGAATTCCGTTTGAAAGATAGACGCAGACGCATCAAAGTCTCAAGAAATACAAGGGTAAGCTTTGTCAAACCCATTACATGTCCATATGGGAGCAAATATCTCATGACCCATTACATCTACAGTCGTCCTTCTTACGTTGTTTGTTAAGCTATCCTTGACACACCATCCATGCAATTTAGATGACGATATCGAATTCCGTTTGAAAGATAGACGGAGAAGCATCAAAGTCTCAAGAAATACAAGGGTAAGCTATGGCAAACCCATTACATGTCCATATGGGAGCAAATATCTCATGACCCATTACATCTACAGTCTTCCTTCTTACGTTGTTTGTTAAGCTATCCTTGACACACCATCCATGCAATTCAGATGATGATATCGAATTCCGTTTGTAAGATAGACGCAGAACCACCCAAGTCTCAAGAAATGCAAGGGTAAGCTATGACAAAACCATTACATGCCCACATGGGAGCAAATATCTCATGACCCATTACATCTACAGTCTTCCTTCTTACGTTGTTTGTTAAGCTATCCTTGACACACCATCCATGCAATTAAGATGACGATATCGAATTCCGTTTGAAAGATAGACGCAGAACCACCCAAGTCTCAAGAAATACAAGGGTAAGCTTTGTCAAACCCATTACATGTCCATATGGGAGCAAATATCTCATGACCCATTACATCTACAGTCTTCCTTCTTACGTTGTTTGTTTAGCTATCCCATCCATGCAATTTAGATGATGATATCGAATTTCGTTTGTAAGACAGACGCAGAACCACCCAAGTCTCAAGAAATGCAAGGGTTAGCTATGACAAACCCATTACATGTTCATATGGGAGCAAATATTTTAGGACCCATAGCACCTACAACCTTGTTTCTT
Source organism: Musca autumnalis (assembly GCF_047663935.1). Taxonomy (NCBI): domain Eukaryota; kingdom Metazoa; phylum Arthropoda; class Insecta; order Diptera; family Muscidae; genus Musca; species Musca autumnalis. Next base: position 162,531,219 of record NW_027411977.1, on the reverse strand, counting down.
ACGTTGTTTGTTAAGCTATCCTTGACACATCATACATGCAATTTAGATGACGATATCGAATTCCGTTTGAAAGATAGACGCAGAAGCATCAAAGTCTCAAGAAATACAAGGGTAAGCTTTGTCAAACCATATAGGAACAAATATCTCATGACCCATTACATCTACAGTCTTCCTTCTTACTTTGTTTGTTAAGCTATCCTTGACACACCATCCATGCAATTAAGATGACGATATCGAATTCCGTTTGAAAGATAGACGCAGAACCACCCAAGTCTCAAGAAATACAAGGGTAAGCTTTGTCAAACCCATTACATGTCCATATGGGAGCAAATATTTTATGACCCATAGCATCTACAACCTTCTTTCTTACGTTGTTTGTTAAGCTATCCTTGACACATCATACATGCAATTTAGATGACGATATCGAATTCCGTTTGAAAGATAGACGCAGAAGCAGCAAAGTCTCAAGAAATACAAGGGTAAGCTTTGTCAAACCATATAGGAACAAATATCTCATGACCCATTACATCTACAGTCTTCCTTCTTACTTTGTTTGTTAAACTATCCTTGACACACCATCCATGCAATTTAGATGATGATATCGAATTCCGTTTGAAAGATAGACGCAGACGCATCAAAGTCTCAAGAAATACAAGGGTAAGCTTTGTCAAACCCATTACATGTCCATATGGGAGCAAATATCTCATGACCCATTACATCTACAGTCGTCCTTCTTACGTTGTTTGTTAAGCTATCCTTGACACACCATCCATGCAATTTAGATGACGATATCGAATTCCGTTTGAAAGATAGACGGAGAAGCATCAAAGTCTCAAGAAATACAAGGGTAAGCTATGACAAACCCATTACATGTCCATATGGGAGCAAATATCTCATGACCCATTATATCTACAGTCTTCCTTCTTACGTTGTTTGTTAAGCTATCCTTGACACACCATCCATGCAATTCAGATGATGATATCGAATTCCGTTTGTAAGATAGACGCAGAACCACCCAAGTCTCAAGAAATGCAAGGGTAAGCTATGACAAACCCATTACATGCCCACATGGGAGCAAATATCTCATGACCCATTACATCTACAGTCTTCCTTCTTACGTTGTTTGTTAAGCTATCCTTGACACACCATCCATGCAATTAAGATGACGATATCTAATTCCATTTGAAAGATAGACGCAGAACCACCCAAGTCTCAAGAAATACAAGGGTAAGCTTTGTCAAACCCATTACATGTCCATATGGGAGCAAATATCTCATGACCCATTACATCTACAGTCTTCCTTCTTACGTTGTTTGTTTAGCTATCCTTGACACACCATCCATGCAATTTAGATGATGATATCGAATTTCGTTTGTAAGACAGACGCAGAACCACCCAAGTCTCAAGAAATGCAAGGGTTAGCTATGACAAACCCATTACATGCCCACATGGGAGCAAATATTTCATGATCCATTTCATCTGCAGTCTTGTTTTTTACGTTGATTGTTAAGCTATCCTTGAAACACAATCCATGCAATTTAGATGATGATATCGAATTCTATTTTAAAGATAGACGCAGAAGAATCCAAGCCTCAAGAAATACAAGGGTAAGCTATGTCAAACCCATTACATGTTCATATGGGAGCAAATATTTTATGACCCATAGCATCTACAACCTTCTTTCTTACGTTGTTTGTTAAGCTATCCTTGACACATCATACATGCAATTTAGATGACGATATCGAATTCCGTTTGAAAGATAGACGCAGAAGCATCAAAGTCTCAAGAAATACAAGGGTAAGCTTTATCAAACCATATAGGAACAAATATCTCATGACCCATTACATCTACAGTCTTCCTTCTTACTTTGTTTGTTAAACTATCCTTGACACACCATCCATGCAATTTAGATGATGATATCGAATTCCGTTTGAAAGATAGACGCAGACGCATCAAAGTCTCAAGAAATACAAGGGTAAGCTTTGTCAAACCCATTACATGTCCATATGGGAGCAAATATCTCATGACCCATTACATCTACAGTCGTCCTTCTTACGTTGTTTGTTAAGCTATCCTTGACACACCATCCATGCAATTTAGATGATGATATCGAATTCCGTTTGAAAGATAGACGCAGACGCATCAAAGTCTCAAGAAATACAAGGGTAAGCTTTGTCAAACCCATTACATGTCCATATGGGAGCAAATATCTCATGACCCATTACATCTACAGTCTTCCTTCTTACGTTGTTTGTTTAGCTATCCTTGACACACCATCCATGCAATTTAGATGATGATATCGAATTCCGTTTGTAAGATAGACGCAGAACCACCCAAGTCTCAAGAAATGCAAGGGTAAGCTATGACAAACCCATTACATGCCCACATGGGAGCAAATATCTCATGACCCATTACATCTACAGTCTTCCTTCTTACGCTGTTTGTTAAGCTATCCTTGACACACCATCCATGCAATTAAGACGACGATATCGAATTCCGTTTGAAAGATAGACGCAGAAGCATCAAAGTCTTAAGAAATACAAGGGTAAGCTATGACAAACTCATTTCATGTCCATATGGGAGCAAAAATCTCATGACCCATTACATCTACAGTCTTCCTTCTTACGTTGTTTGTTTAGCTATCCTTGACACACCATCCATGCAATTTAGATGATGATATCGAATTCCGTTTGTAAGATAGACGCAGAACCACCCAAGTCTCAAGAAATGCAAGGGTAAGCTATGACAAACCCATTACATGCCCACATGGGAGCAAATATCTCATGACCCATTACATCTACAGTCTTCCTTCTTACGTTGTTTGTTAAGCTATCCTTGACACACCATCCATGCAATTAAGATGACGATATCGAATTCCGTTTGAAAGATAGACGCAGAACCACCCAAGTCTCAAGAAATACAAGGGTAAGCTTTGTCAAACCCATTACATGTCCATATGGGAGCAAATATCTCATGACCCATTACATCTACAGTCTTCCTTCTTACTTTGTTTGTTAAGCTATCCTTGACACACCATCCATGCAATTTAGATGATGATATCGAATTCCGTTTGAAAGATAGACGCAGACGCATCAAAGTCTCAAGAAATACAAGGGTAAGCTTTGTCAAACCCATTACATGTCCATATGGAAGCAAATATCTCATGACCCATTACATCTACAGTCGTTCTTCTTACGTTGTTTGTTAAGCTATCCTTGACACACCATCCATGCAATTTAGATGACGATATCGAATTCCGTTTGAAAGATAGACGGAGAAGCATCAAAGTCTCAAGAAATACAAGGGTAAGCTATGACAAACCCATTACATGTCCATATGGGAGCAAATATCTCATGACCCATTACATCTACAGTCTTCCTTCTTACGTTGTTTGTTAAGCTATCCTTGACACACCATCCATGCAATTCAGATGATGATATCGAATTCCGTTTAAAAGATAGACGCAGAACTACCCAAGTCTCAAGAAATACAAGGGTAAGCTTTGTCAAACCCATTACATGTCCATATGGGAGCAAGTATCTCATGACCCATTACATCTACAGTCTTCCTTCTTACGTTGTTTGTTAAGCTATCCTTGACACACCATCCATGCAATTTATATGATGATATCGAAATCCGTTTGAAAGATAGACGCAGAACAACCCAAGTCTCAAGAAATACAAGGGTAAGCTATGACAAACCCATTACATGTCCAAATGGGAGCACGTATCTCATGACCCATTACATCTACAGTCTTCCTTATTACGTTGTTTGTTAAGCTATCATTGACACACAATTTAGATGATGATATCGAATTCCGTTTGAAAGATAGACGCAGAACCACCCAAGTCCGAAGAAATACAAGGGTAAGCTATGACAAACCCATTACATGTCCATATGGGAGCAAATATCTCATGACCCATTACATCTACAGTCTTCCTTCTTACGTCGTTTGTTTAGCTATCCTTGACACACCATCCATGCAATTTAGATGATGATATCAAATTCCGTTTGTAAGATAGACGCAGAACCACCCAAGTCTCAAGAAATGCAAGGGTAAGCTATGACAAACCCATTACATGCCCACATGGGAGCAAATATCTCATGACCCATTACATCTACAGTCTTCCTTCTTACGCTGTTTGTTAAGCTATCCTTGACACACCATCCATGCAATTAAGATGACGATATCGAATTTCGTTTGAAAGATAGACGCAGAAGCATCAAAGTCTTAAGAAATACAAGGGTAAGCTATGACAAGCTCATTTCATGTCCATATGGGAGCAAATATCTCATGACCCATTACATCTACAGTCTTCCTTCCTTGACACACCATCCATGCAATTAAGATGACGATATCGAATTCCGTTTGAAAGATAGACGCAGAAGCATCAAAGTCTCAAGAAATACAAGGGTAAGCTTTGTCAAACCCATTACATGTCCATATGGGAGCAAATATCTCATGACCCATTACATCTACAGTCTTCCTTCTTACGTTGTTTGTTAAGCTATCCTTGACACACCATCCATGCAATTTAGATGACGATATCGAATTCCGTTGGAAAGATAGACGCAGAAGAATCCAAGTCTCAAGAAATACTAGGGTATGCAATGTCAAACCCATTACATGTCCATATGGGATCAAATATTATATGACCCATAGCATCTACAACCTTCTTTCTTACGTTGTTTGTTAAGCTATCCTTGACACACCATCCATGCAATTTAGATGACGATATCGAATTCCGTTTGAAAGATAGACGCAGAAGCATCAAAGTCTCAAGAAATACAAGGGTAACCTTTGTCAAACCCATTACATGTCCATATGGGAGCAAATATCTAATGACCCATTACATGTGCAGTCTTCCTTCTTACGTTGTTTGTTAAGCTATCCTTGACACACAATCCGTGCAATTTAGATGATGATATCGAATTCGGTTTGAAAGATAGACGCAGAAGCATCAAAGTCTCAAGAAATACAAGGGTAAGCTATGACAAACCCATTACATGTCCATATGGGAGCAAATATCTCATGACCCATTACATCTACAGTCTTCCTTCTTACGTTGTTTGTTAAGCTATCCTTGACACACCATCCATGCAATTTAGATGATGATATCGAATTCCGTTTGAAAGATAGACGCAGAAGCATCCAAGTCTCAAGAAAAACAAGTGTAAGCTTTGCCAAACCCATTACATGTCCATATGAGAGCAAATATCTCACGACCCATAACATCTACAGTCTTGTTTCTTACGTTGTTTGTTAAGCTATCCTTGACACACCGTCCATGCAATTTAGATGACGATATCGAATTCCGTTTAAAAGATAGACGCAGAAGCATCAAAGTCTCAAGAAATACAAGGGTAAGCTTTGTCAAAGCCATTACATGTCTATATGAGAGCAAATATCTCAGGACCCATAACATCTACAGTCTTGTTTCTTACATTGGTTTTTAAGCTATCCTTGACACACCGTCCATGAAATTTAGATGACGATATCGAATTTCGTTTAAAAGATAGACGCAGAAGCATCAAAGTCTCAAGAAATACTAGGGTAAGCTTTGTCAAACCCATTACATGTCCATATTGGAGCAAATATTTCATGACCCATTACATCGACAGTCTTCCTTCTTACGTTGTTTGTTAAGCTATCCTTGACACACCATCCATGCAATTTAGATGACGATATCGAATTCCGTTTGAAAGATAGACGCAGAAGAATCCAAGTCTCAAGAAATACAAGGGTATGCTATGTCAAACCCATTACAGGTCCATATGGGAGCAAATATTTTATGACCCATAGCATCTACAACCTTCTTTCTTACGTTGTTTGTTAAGCTATCCTTGACACACCATCCATGCAATTTAGATGACGACATCGAATTCCGTTTGAAAGATAGACGCAGAAGCATCAAAGTCTCAAGAAATACAAGGGTAAGCTTTGTCAAACCCATTACATGTCCATATGGGAGCAAATATCTCATGACCCATTACATCTACAGTCTTCCTTCTTACGTTGTTTGTTAAGCTATCCTTGACACACCCTCCATGCAATTTAGATGATCATATCGAATTCCGCTTGAAAGATAGACGCAGAAGCATCCAAGTCTCAAGAAAAACAAGTGTAAGCTTTGTCAAACCCATTACATGTCCATATGAGAGCAAATATCTCACGACCCATAACATCTACAGTCTTGTTTCTTACGTTGTTTGTTAAGCTATCCCTGACACACCGTCCATGCAATTTAGATGACGATATCGAATTCCGTTTGAAAGATAGACGCAGAAGCATCAAAGTCTCAAGAAATACAAGGGTAAGCTTTGTCAAACCCATTACATGTCCATATGGGAGCAAATATCTCATGACCTATTACATCTACAGTCTTCCTTCTTACGTTGTTTGTTAAGCTATCCTTGACACACCATCCATGCAATTTAGATGACGATATCGAATTCCATTTGAAAGATAGACTCAGAAGAATCCAAGTCTCAAGAAATACAAGGGTATGCAATGTCAAACCCATTACATGTCCATATGGGATCAAATATTGTATGACCCATAGCATCTACAACCTTCTTTCTTACGTTGTTTGTTAAGCTATCCTTGACACACCATCCATGCAATTTAGATGACGATATCGAATTCCGTTTGAAAGATAGACGCAGAAGCATCAAAGTCTCAAGAAATACAAGGGTAAGCTTTGTCAAACCCATTACATGTCCACATGGGAGCAAATATCTCATGACCCATTACATCTACAGTCTTCCTTCTTTCGTTGTTTGTTATGCTATCCCTGACACACCATCCATGCAATTTAGATGATGATATCGAATTCCGTTTGAAAGATAGAGGCAGAACCACCCAAGTCTCAAGAAATACAAGGGTAAGCTATGACAAACCCATTACATGTCCATATGGGAGCAAATATCTCATGACCCATTACATGTGCAGGCTTCCTTCTTACGTTGTTTGTTAAGCTATCCTTGACACACAATCCATGCAATTTAGATGATGATATCGAATTCGGTTTGAAAGATAGACGCAGAAGCATCAAAGTCTCAAGAAATACAAGGGTAAGCTTTGTCAAACCCATTACATGTCCATAAGGGAGCAAATATCTCACGACCCATTACATCTACAGTCTTCCTTCTTACGTTGTTTGTTAAGCTATCCTTGACACACCATCCATGCAATTTAGATGATGATATCGAATTCCGTTTGACAGATAGACGCAGAAGCATCAAAGTCTCAAGAAATACAAGGGTAAGCTTTGTCAAACCCATTACATGTCCATATGGGAGCAAATATCTCATGACCCATTACATCTACAGTCTTCCTTCTTACGTTGTTTGTTAAACTATCCTTGACACGTCATCCATGCAATTTAGATGATTATATCGAATTCCGTTTGAAAGATAGACGCAGAAGCATCAAAGTCTCAAGATATACAAGGGTAAGCTTTGTCAAACCCATTACATGTCCATATGGGAGCAAATATTTTATGACCCATAGCATCTACAACCTTCTTTCTTACGTTGTTTGTTAAGCTATCCTTGACACACCATCCATGCAATTTAGATAACGATATCGAATTCCGTTTGAAATATAGACGTAGAACCACCCAAGTCTAAAGAAATACAAGGGTAAGCTATGACAAACCCATTACATGTCCATATGGGAGCAAATATCTCATGACCCATTACATCTACAGTCTTTCTTCTTACGTTGTTTGTTTAGCTATCCTTGACACACCATCCTTGCAATTTAGATGATGATATCGAATTCCGTTTGTAAGATAGACGCAAAACCACCCAAGTTTCAAGAAATGCAAGGGTAAGCTATGACAAACCCATTACATGCCCACATAGGAACAAATATTTCTTGATCCATTACATCTGCAGTCTTGTTTTTTACGTTGATTGGTAAGCTATCCTTGACACACAATCCATGCAATTTAGATGACGATATCGAATTCCGTTTGAAAGATAGACGCAGAAGCATCAAAGTCTCAAGAAATACAAGGGTAAGCTTTGTCAAACCCATTACATGTCCATATGGGAGCAAATATCTCATGACCCATTACATCTACAGTCTTCCTTCTTACGTTGTTTGTTAAACTATCCTTGACACACCATCCATGCAACTTAGATGATGATATCGAATTCCGTTTGAAAGATAGACGCAGAAGCATCAAAGTCTCAAGAAATACAAGGGTAAGCTTTGTCCAACCCATTACATGTCCATATGGGAGCAAATATTTTATGACCCATAGCATCTACAACCTTCTTTCTTACGTTGTTTGTTAAGCTATCCTTGACACACCATCCATGCAATTTTGATGACGATATCGAATTCCGTTTGAAAGATAGACGCAGAAGCATCAAAGTCTCAAGAAATACAAGGGTAAGCTTTGTCAAACCCATTACATGTCCATATAGGAGCAAATATCTCATGACCCATTACATCTACACTCTTCCTTCTTACGGTGTTTGTTAAACTATCCTTGACACACCATCCATGCAATTTAGATGATGATATCGAATTCCGTTTGAAAGATAGACGCAGAAGCATCAAAGTCTCAAGAAATACAATGGCAAGCTATGACAAACCCATTACATGTCCATATGGGAGCAAATATCTCATGACCCATTACATCTACAGTCTTCCTTCTTACGTTTTTTGTTAAGCTATCCTTGACACACCATCCATGCAATTTAGATGATGATATCGAATTCCGTTTGAAAGATAGACGCAGAACCACCCAAGTCTCAAGAAATACAAGGGTAAGCTTTGTCAAACCCATTACATATCCATATGGGAGCAAATATCCCATGACCCATTACATCTACAGTGTCCTTCTTACGTTGTTTGTTAAGCTATCCTTGACACACCATCCATGCAATTTAGATGATGATATCGAAATCCGTTTGAAAGATAGACGCAGAACCACCCAAGTCTAAAGAAATACAAGGGTAAGCTATGACAAACCCATTACATGTCCATATGGGAGCACATATCTCATGACCCATTACATCTACAGTCTTCCTTATTACGTTGCTTGTTAAGCTATCATTGACACACAATTTAGATGATGTTATCGAATTCCGTTTGAAAGATAGACGCAGAACCACCCAAGTCCGAAGAAATACAAGGGTAAGCTATGATAAACCCATTACATGTCCATATGGGAGCAAATATCTCATGACCCATTACATCTACAGTCTTCCTTCTTACGTTGTTTGTTTAGCTATCCTTGACACACCATCCATGCAATTTAGATGATGATATCGAATTCCGTTTGTAAGATAGACGCAGAACCACCCAAGTCTCAAGAAATGCAAGGGTAAGCTATGACAAACCCATTACATGCCCACATGGGAGCAAATATCTCATGACTCATTACATCTACAGTCTTCCTTCTTACGTTGTTTGTTAAGCTATCCTTGACACACCATCCATGCAATTAAGATGACGACATCGAATTCCGTTTGAAAGATAGACGCAGAAGCATCAAAGTCTTAAGAAATACAAGGGTAAGCTATGACAAACCCATTACATGTCCATATGGAAGCAAATATCTCATGACCCATTACATCTACAGTCTTCCTTCTTACGTTGTTTGTTAAGTTATCCTTGACACACCATCCATGCAATTTAGATGATGATATCGAATTCCGTTTGAAAGATAGACGCAGAACCACCCAAGTCTCAAGAAATACAAGGGTAAGCTTTGTCAAACCCATTACATGTCCATATGGGAGCAAATATCTCATGACCCATTACATCTACAGTCTTCCTTCTTACGTTGTTTGTTTAGCTATCCTTGACACACCATCCATGCAATTTAGATGATGATATCGAATTTCGTTTGTAAGATAGACGCAGAACCACCCAAGTCTCAAGAAATGCAAGGGTAAGCTATGACAAACCCATTACATGCCCACATGGGAGCAAATATTTCATGATCCATTTCATCTGCAGTCTTGTTTTTTACGTTGATTGTTAAGCTATCCTTGAAACACAATCCATGCAATTTAGATGATGATATCGAATTCTGTTTGAAAGATAGACGCAGAAGAATCCAAGCCTCAAGAAATACAAGGGTAAGCTATGTCAAACCCATTACATGTTCATATGGGAGCAAATATTTTATGACCCATTACATCTACAACCTTCTTTCTTACGTTGTTTGTTAAGCTATCCTTGACACATCATACATGCAATTTAGATGACGATATCGAATTCCGTTTGAAAGATAGACGCAGAAGCATCAAAGTCTCAAGAAATACAAGGGTAAGCTATGTCAAACCCATTACATGTTCATATGGGAGCAAATATTTTATGACCCATTACATCTACAGTCTTCCTTCTTACTTTGTTTGTTAAACTATCCTTGACACACCATCCATGCAATTTAGATGATGATATCGAATTCCGTTTGAAAGATAGACGCAGACGCATCAAAGTCTCAAGAAATACAAGGGTAAGCTTTGTCAAACCCATTACATGTCCATATGGGAGCAAATATCTCATGACCCATTACATCTACAGTCGTCCTTCTTACGTTGTTTGTTAAGCTATCCTTGACACACCATCCATGCAATTTAGATGACGATATCGAATTCCGTTTGAAAGATAGACGCAGAAGCATCAAAGTCTCAAGAAATACAAGGATAAGCTATGACAAACCCATTACATGTCCATATGGGAGGAAATATCTCATGACCCATTACATCTACAGTCTTCCTTCTTACGTTGTTAGTTAAGCTATCCTTGACATACCATCCATGCATTTCAGATGATGATATCGAATTCCGTTTAAAAGATAGACGCAGAACCAACCAAGTCTCAAGAAATACAAGGGTAAGCTTTGTCAAACCCATTACATGCCCATATGGGAGCAAGTATCTCATGACCCATTACATCTACAGTCTTCCTTCTTACGTTGTTTGTTAAGCTATCCTTGACACACCATTCATGCAATTTATATGATGATATCGAAATCTGTTTGAAAGATAGACGCAGAACCACCCAAGTCTCAAGAAATACAAGGGTAAGCTATGACAAACCCATTACATGTCCATATGGGAGCACGTATCTCATGACCCATTACATCTACAGTCTTCCTTATTACGTTGTTTGTTAAGCTATCATTGACACACAATTTAGATGATGATATCGAATTCCGTTTGAAAGATAGACGCAGAACCACCCAAGTCCGAAGAAATACAAGGGTAAGCTATGATAAACCCATTACATGTCCATATGGGAGCAAATATCTCATGACCCATTACATCTACAGTCTTCCTTCTTACGTTGTTTGTTTAGCTATCCTTGACACACCATCCATGCAATTTAGATGATGATATCGAATTCCGTTTGTAAGATAGACGCAGAACCACCCAAGTCTCAAGAAATGCAAGGGTAAGCTATGACAAACCCATTACATGCCCACATGGGAGCAAATATCTCATGACCCATTACATCTACAGTCTTCGTTCTTACGCTGTTTGTTAAGCTATCCTTGACACACCATCCATGCAATTAAGATGACGATATCGAATTCCGTTTGAAAGATAGACGCAGAAGCATCAAAGTCTTAAGAAATACAGGGGTAAGCTATGACAATCCCATTACATGTCCATATGGGAGCAAATATCTCATGACCCATTACATCTACAGTCTTCCTTCTTACGTTGTTTGTTTAGCTATCCTTGACACACCATCCATGCAATTTAGATGATGATATCGAATTCCGTTTGTAAGATAGACGCAGAACCACCCAAGTCTCAAGAAATGCAAGGGTAAGCTATGACAAACCCATTACATGTCCACATGGGAGCAAATATCTCATGACCCATTACATCTACAGTCTTCCTTCTGACGTTGTTTGTTAAGCTATCCTTGACACACCATCCATGCAATTAAGATGACGATATCGAATTCCGTTTGAAAGATAGACGCAGAAGCTTCAAAGTCTTAAGAAATACAAGGGTAAGCTATGACAAACTCATTACATGTCCATATGGGAGCAAATATCTCATGACCCATTACATCTACAGTCTTCCTTCTTACGTTGTTTGTTAAGTTATCCTTGACACACCATCCATGCAATTTAGATGATGATATCGAATTCCGTTTGAAAGATAGACGCAGAACCACCCAAGTCTCAAGAAATACAAGGGTAAGCTTTGTCAAACCCATTACATGTCGATATGGGAGCAAATATCTCATGACCCATTACATCTACAGTCTTCCTTCTTATGTTGTTTGTTAAGCTATCCTTGACACACCATCCATGCAATTTAGATGATGATATCGAAATCCGTTTGAAAGATAGACGCAGAACCACCCAAGTCCCAAGAAATACAAGGGTAAGCTATGACAAACCCATTACATGTCCATATGGGAGCACATATCTCATGACCCATTACATCTACAGTCTTCCTTATTACGTTGTTTGTTAAGCTATCCTTGACACACAATTTAGATGACGATATCGAATTGCGTTAGAAAGATAGACGCAGAACCACCCAAGTCTGAAGAAATACAAGGGTAAGCTATGACAAACCCATTACATGCCCACATGGGAGCAAATATTTCATGATCCATTTCATCTGCAGTCTTGTTTTTTACGTTGATTGTTAAGCTATCCTTGAAACACAATCCATGCAATTTAGATGATGATATCGAATTCTGTTTGAAAGATAGACGCAGAAGAATCCAAGTCTCAAGAAGTACAAGGGTAAGCTATGTCAAACCCATTACATGTTCATATGGGTGCATATATTTTATGACCCATAGCATTTACAACCTTCTTTCTTACGTTGTTTGTTAAGCTATCCTTGACACATCATCCACGCAATTTAGATGACGATATCGAATTCCGTTTGAAAGATAGACGCAGAAGCATCAAAGTCTCAAGAAATACAAGGGTAAGCTTTGTTAAACCCATTACATGTCCATATGGGAGCAAATATCTCATGACCCATTACATCTACAGTCTTCCTTCTTACGTTGTTTGTTAAGCTATCCTTGACACACCACCCACGCAATTTAGATGATCATATCGAATTCCGTTTGAAAGATAGACGCAGAAGCATCCAAGTCTCAAGAAAAACAAGTGTAAGCTTTGTCAAACCCATTACATGTCCATATGAGAGCAAATATCTCACGACCCATAACATCTACAGTCTTGTTTCTTACGTTGTTTGTTAAGCTATCCTCGACACACCGTCCATGCAATTTAGATGACGATATCGAATTCCGTTTGAAAGATAGACGCAGAAGCATCAAAGTCTCAAGTAATACAAGGGTAAGCTTTGTCAAACCCATTACATGTCCATATGGGAGCAAATATCTCATGACCCTTCACATCTGGAGTCTTGCTTCTTACGTTGTTTGTTAAGCTATCCTTTACACACCATCCATGCAGTTTAGATGACGATATCGAATTCCGTTTGAAAGATAGACGCAGAAGCATCAAAGTCTCAAGAAATACAAGGGTAAGCTTTGTCAAACCCATTACATGTCCATATGGGAGCAAATATCTCATGACCCATTACATCTACAGTCTTCCTTCTTTCGTTGTTTGTTAAGCTATCCTTGACACACTGTCCATGCAATTTAGATGACGATATCGAATTCCGTTTGAAAGGTAGACGCAGAAGAAACCAAGTCTCAAGTAATACAAAGGTAAGCAATGTCAAACCCATTACATGTCCATATGGGAGCAAATATTTTATGACCCATAGCATCTACAACCTTCTTTCTTACGTTGTTTATTAAGCTATCCTTGACACACCATCCATGCAAATTAGATGACGATATCGAATTCCGTTTGAAGGATAGACGCAGAAGCATCAAAGTCTCAAGAAATACAAGGGTAAGCTTTGTCAAACCCATTACATGTCCATATGGGAGCAAATATCTCATGACCCATTACATCTACAGTCGTCCTTCTTACGTTGTTTGTTAAGCTATCCTTGACACACCATCCATGCAATTTAGATGACGATATCGAATTCCGTTTGAAAGATAGGCGCAGAAGCATCAAAGTCTCAAGAAATACAAGGGTAAGCTATGACAAACCATATAGGAGCAAATATCTCATGACCCATTACATCTACAGTCTTCCTTCTTACTTTGTTTGTTAAACTATCCTTGACACACCATCCATGCAATTTAGATGATGATATCGAATTCCGTTTGAAAGATAGACGCAGACGCATCAAAGTCTCAAGAAATACAAGGGTAAGCTTTGTCAAACCCATTACATGTCCATATGGGAGCAAATATCTCATGACCCATTACATCTACAGTCGTCCTTCTTACGTTGTTTGTTAAGCTAGCCTTGACACACCATCCATGCAATTTAGATGACGATATCGAATTCCGTTTGAAAGATAGACGCAGAAGCATCAAAGTCTCAAGAAATACAAGGGTAAGCCATGACAGACCCATTACATGTCCATATGAGAGCAAATATCTCACGACCCATAACATCTACAGTCTTGTTTCTTACGTTGTTTGTTAAGCTATCCTCGACACACCGTCCATGCAATTTAGATGACGATATCGAATTCCGTTTGAAAGATAGACGCAGAAGCATCAAAGTCTCAAGTAATACAAGGGTAAGCTTTGTCAAACCCATTACATGTCCATATGGGAGCAAATATCTCATGACCCATTACATCTACAGTCTTCCTTCTTTCGTTGTTTGTTAAGCTATCCTTGACACATCGTCCATGCAATTTAGATGACGATATCGAATTCCGTCTGAAAGGTAGACGCAGAAGAAACCAAGTCTCAAGTAATACAAGGGTAAGCAATGTCAAACCCATTACATGTCCATATGGGAGCAAATATTTTATGACCCATAGCATCTACAACCTTCTTTCTTACGTTGTTTGTTAAGCTATCCTTGACACACCATCCATGCAAATTAGATGACGATATCGAATTCCGTTTGAAAGATAGACGCAGAAGCATCAAAGTCTCAAGAAATACAAGGGTAAGCTATGACAAACTCATTACATGTCCATATGGGAGCAAATATCTCATGACCCATTACATATACAGTCTTCCTTCTTACGTTGTTTGTTAAGTTATCCGTGACACACCATCCATGCAATTTAGATGATGATATCGAATTCCGTTTGAAAGATAGACGCAGAACCACCCAAGTCTCAAGAAATACAAGGGTAAGCTTTGTCAAACCCATTACATGTCGATATGGGAGCAAATATCTCATGACCCATTACATCTACAGTCTTCCTTCTTATGTTGTTTGTTAAGCTATCCTTGACACACCATCCATGCAATTTAGATGACGATATCGAAATCCGTTTGAAAGATAGACGCAGAACCACCCAAGTCTCAAGAAATACAAGGGTAAGCTATGACAAACCCATTACATGTCCATATGGGAGCACATATCTCATGACCCATTACATCTACAGTCTTCCTTATTACGTTGTTTGTTAAGCTATCCTTGACACACAATTTAGATGATGATATCGAATTGCGTTAGAAAGATAGACGCAGAACCACCCAAGTCTGAAGAAATACAAGGGTAAGCTATGACAAACCCATTACATGCCCACATGGGAGCAAATATTTCATGATTCATTTCATCTGCAGTCCTGTTTTTTACGTTGATTGTTAAGCTATCCTTGAAACACAATCCATGCAATTTAGATGATGATATCGAATTCTGTTTGAAAGATAGACGCAGAAGAATCCAAGTCTCAAGAAATACAAGGGTAAGCTATGTCAAACCCATTACATGTTCATATGGGAGCAAATATTTTATGACCCATAGCATTTACAACCTTCTTTCTTACGTTGTTTGTTAAGCTATCCTTGACACATCATCCACGCAATTTAGATGACGATATCGAATTCCGTTTGAAAGATAGACGCAGAAGCATCAAAGTCTCAAAAAAATACAAGGGTAAGCTTTGTCAAACCCATTACATGTCCATATGGGAGCAAATATCTCATGACCCATTACATCTACAGTCTTCCTTCTTACGTTGTTTGTTAAGCTATCCTTGACACACCACCCATGCAATTTAGATGATCATATCGAATTCCGTTTGAAAGATAGACGCAGAAGCATCCAAGTCTCAAGAAAAACAAGTGTAAGCTTTGTCAAACCCATTACATGTCCATATGAGAGCAAATATCTCACGACCCATAACATCTACAGTCTTGTTTCTTACGTTGTTTGTTAAGCTATCCTCGACACACCGTCCATGCAATTTAGATGACGATATCGAATTCCGTTTGAAAGATAGACGCAGAAGCATCAAAGTCTCAAGTAATACAAGGGTAAGCTTTGTCAAACCCATTACATGTCCATATGGGAGCAAATATCTCATGACCCTTCACATCTAGAGTCTTGCTTCTTACGTTGTTTGTTAAGCTATCCTTGACACACCATCCATGCAGTTTAGATGACGATATCGAATTCCGTTTGAAAGATAGACGCAGAAGCATCAAAGTCTCAAGAAATACAAGGGTAAGCTTTGTCAAACCCATTACATGTCCATATGTGAGCAAATATCTCATGACCCATTACATCTACAGTCTTCCTTCTTTCGTTGTTTGTTAAGCTATCCTTGACACACCGTCCATGCAATTTAGATGACGATATCGAATTCCGTTTGAAAGGTAGACGCAGAAGAAACCAAGTCTCAAGTAATACAAAGGTAAGCAATGTCAAACCCATTACATGTCCATATGGGAGCAAATATTTTATGACCCATAGCATCTACAACCTTCTTTCTTACGTTGTTTATTAAGCTATCCTTGACACACCATCCATGCAAATTAGATGACGATATCGAATTCCGTTTGAAAGATAGACGCAGAAGCATCAAAGTCTCATGAAATACAAGGGTAAGCTTTGTCAAACCCATTACATGTCCATATGGGAGCAAATATCTCATGACCCATTACATCTACAGTCGTCCTTCTTACGTTGTTTGTTAAGCTATCCTTGACACACCATCCATGCAATTTAGATGACGATATCGAATTCCGTTTGAAAGATAGGCGCAGAAGCATCAAAGTCTCAAGAAATACAAGGGTAAGCTTTGTCAAACCCATTACATGTCCATATGGGAGCAAATATCTCATGACCCATTACATCTACAGTCGTCCTTCTTACGTTGTTTGTTAAGCTAGCCTTGACACACCATCCATGCAATTTAGATGACGATATCGAATTCCGTTTGAAAGATAGACGCAGAAGCATCAAAGTCTCAAGAAATACAAGGGTAAGCTATGACAAACCCATTACATGTCCATATGGGAGCAAATATCTCATGACCCATTACATCTACAGTCTTCCTTCTTACGTTGTTTGTTTAGCTATCCTTGACACACCATCCATGCAATTTAGATGATGATATCGAATTCCGTTTGTAAGATAGACGCAGAACCACCCAAGTCTCAAGAAATGCAAGGGTATGCTATGACAAACCCATTACATGCCCACATGGGAGCAAATATCTCATGACCCATTACATCTACAGTCTTCCTTCTTACGCTGTTTGTTAAGCTATCCTTGACACACCATCCATGCAATTAAGATGACGATATCGAATTCCGTTTGAAAGATAGACGCAGAAGCATCAAAGTCTTAAGAAATACAAGGGTAAGCTATGACAATCCCATTACATGTCCATATGGGAGCAAATATCTCATGACCCATTACATCTACAGTCTTCCTTCTTACTTTGTTTGTTAAACTATCCTTGACACACCATCCATGCAATTTAGATGATGATATCGAATTCCGTTTGAAAGATAGACGCAGACGCATCAAAGTCTCAAGAAATACAAGGGTAAGCTTTGTCAAACCCATTACATGTCCATATGGGAGCAAATATCTCATGACCCATTACATCTACAGTCGTCCTTCTTACGTTGTTTGTTAAGCTAGCCTTGACACACCATCCATGCAATTTAGATGACGATATCGAATTCCGTTTGAAAGATAGACGCAGAAGCATCAAAGTCTCAAGAAATACAAGGGTAAGCTATGACAAACCCATTACATGTCCATATGTCAAGAAATACAAGGGTAAGCTTTGTCAAACCCATTACATGTCCATATGGGAGCAAGTATCTCATGACCCATTACATCTATAGTCTTCCTTCTTACGTTGTTTGTTAAGCTATCCTTGACACACCATCCATGCAATTTATATGATGATATCGAAATCCGTTTGAAAGATAGACGCAAAACCACCCAAGTCTTAAGAAATACAAAGGTAAGCTATGACAAACCCATTACATGTCCATATGGAAGCACGTATCTCATGACCCATTACATCTACAGTCTTCCTTTTTACGTTTTTTGTTAAGCTATCATTGACACACAATTTAGATGATGATATCGAATTCCGTTTGAAAGATAGACGCAGAACCACCCAAGTCCGAAGAAATACAAGGGTAAGCTATGATAAACCCATTACATGTCCATATGGGAGCAAATATCTCATGACCCATTACATCTACAGTCTTCCTTCTTACGTTGTTTGTTTAGCTATCCTTGACACACCATCCATGCAATTTAGATGATGATATCGAATTCCGTTTGTAAGATAGACGCAGAACCACCCAAGTCTCAAGAAATGCAAGGGTAAGCTATGACAAACCCATTACATGCCCACATGGGAGCAAATATCTCATGACCCATTACATCTACAGTCTTCCTTCTTACGCTGTTTGTTAAGCTATCCTTGACACACCATCCATGCAATTAAGATGACGATATCGAATTCCGTTTGAAAGATAGACGCAGAAGCATCAAAGTCTTAAGAAATACAAGGGTAAGCTATGACAATCCCATTACATGTCCATATGGGAGCAAATATCTCATGACCCATTACATCTACAGTCTTCCTTCTTACGTTGTTTGTTTAGCTATCCTTGACACACCATCCATGCAATTTAGATGATGATATCGAATTCCGTTTGAAAGATAGACGCAGAACCACCCAAGTCTCAAGAAATACAAGGGTAAGCTTTGTCAAACCCATTACATGTCGATATGGGAGCAAATATCTCATGACCCATTACATCTACAGTCTTCCTTCGTATGTTGTTTGTTAAGCTATCCTTGACACACCATCCATGCAATTTAGATGATGATATCGAAATCCGTTTGAAAGATAGACGCAGAACCACCCAAGTCTCAAGAAATACAAGGGTAAGCTATGACAAACCCATTACATGTCCATATGGGAGCACATATCTCATGACCCATTACATCTACAGTCTTCCTTATTACGTTGTTTGTTAAGCTATCCTTGACACACAATTTAGATGATGATATCGAATTGCGTTAGAAAGATAGACGCAGAACCACCCAAGTCTGAAGAAATACAAGGGTAAGCTATGACAAACCCATTACATGCCCACATGGGAGCAAATATTTCATAATCCATTTCATCTGCAGTCTTGTTTTTTACGTTGATTGTTAAGCTATCCTTGAAACACAATCCATGCAATTTAGATGATGATATCGAATTCTGTTTGAAAGATAGACGCAGAAGAATCCAAGTCTCAAGAAATACAAGGGTAAGCTATGTCAAACCCATTACATGTTCATATGGGAGCAAATATTTTATGACCCATAGCATTTACAACCTTCTTTCTTACGTTGTTTGTTAAGCTATCCTTGACACATCATCCACGCAATTTAGATGACGATATCGAATTCCGTTTGAAAGATAGACGCAGAAGCATCAAAGTCTCAAGAAATACAAGGGTAAGCTTTGTTAAACCCATTACATGTCCATATGGGAGCAAATATCTCATGACCCATTACATCTACAGTCTTCCTTCTTACGTTGTTTGTTAAGCTATCCTTGACACACCACCCATGCAATTTAGATGATCATATCGAATTCCGTTTGAAAGATAGACGCAGAAGCATCCAAGTCTCAAGAAAAACAAGTGTAAGCTTTGTCAAACCCATTACATGTCCATATGAGAGCAAATATCTCACGACCCATAACATCTACAGTCTTGTTTCTTACGTTGTTTGTTAAGCTATACTCGACACACCGTCCATGCAATTAAGATGACGATATCGAATTCCGTTTGAAAGATAGACGCAGAAGCATCAACGTCTCAAGAAATACAAGGGTAAGCTATGACAAACTCATTACATGTCCATATGGGAGCAAATATCTCATGACCCATTACATCTACAGTCTTCCTTCTTACGTTGTTTGTTAAGCTATCCTTGACACACCAGCCATGCAAATTAGATGACGATATCGAATTCCGTTTGACAGATAGACGCAGAAGCATCCAAGTCTCAAGAAAAACAAGTGTAAGCTTTGTCAAACCCATTACATGTCCATATGAGAGCAAATATCTCACGACCCATAACATCTACAGTCTTGTTTCTTACGTTGTTTGTTAAGCTATCCTTGACACACCACCCATGCAATTTAGATGATCATATCGAATTCCGTTTGAAAGATAGACGCAGAAGCATCCAAGTCTCAAGAAAAACAAGTGTAAGCTTTGTCAAACCCATTACATGTCCATATGGGAGCAAATATTTTATGACCCATAGCATCTACAACCTTCTTTCTTACGTTGTTTGTTAAGCTATCCTTGACACACCAGCCATGCAAATCAGATGACGATATCGAATTCCGTTTGACAGATAGACGCAGAAGCATCAACGTCTCAAGAAATACAAGGGTAAGCTATGACAAACTCATTACATGTCCATATGGGAGCAAATATCTCATGACCCATTACATCTACAGTCTTCCTTCTTACGTTGTTTGTTAAGTTATCCTTGACACACCATCCATGCAATTTAGATGATGATATCGAATTCCGTTTGAAAGATAGACGCAGAACCACCCAAGTCTCAAGAAATACCAGGGTAAGCTTTGTCAAACCCATTACATGTCGATATGGGAGCAAATATCTCATGACCCATTACATCTACAGTCTTCCTTCTTATGTTGTTTGTTAAGCTATCCTTGACACACCATCCATGCAATTTAGATGATGATATCGAAATCCGTTTGAAAGATAGACGCAGAACCACCCAAGTCTCAAGAAATACAAGGGTAAGCTATGACAAACCCATTACATGTCCATATGGGAGCACATATCTGATGACCCATTGCATCTACAGTCTTCCTTATTACGTTGTTTGTTTAGCTATCCTTGATGTTAGATGATCCTCTCCTAAGATCCTTGTATCTATTCCACGCAGTAAGAATTACCGTGAGTCCGCAAGTTCCCAAATTAAAAATTCCGTGGTGTACAAAACAATTACAAAAACGTTTATTGTAAATTAAAAAACAACAATACACGAAGGCTTTTCAAACAAGAATAACAAGAATAATATTTCAAAGAGTTTAAAAACGACAAAGAGCAATAAAATATTTTTCATTGATTGCTATGACTTGAAATAAAAAGTTTTAACAAAGTATTTGAATTGAAAAGTATAAATTCTACAACAATCGCCCTCTCAAATCAAATGCTTTCTAAAAATAACAAATTCAAACATTACATATCAAAATTTAAAAGTTTACAATTCTGGTGATGACGTTGTTTCCCCAATACTTTGGTTAGGATGTCTGCTGCATTTTTATCCGAAGGAATATATTCGATATCAATCTTATGGTCCTCATATTTTTCACGTACGTAGTGATATCGGATATCAATATGTTTGCTCTTCTTTTGAACTGTGGGATTCTTTACCAAAAATTGAGCTCCTTGGTTATCACAAAAAATTGAAGTTGGATATTTCACGTACATATTGAATTCTAACTCCTTAAGTAGTTCTCGATGGAAACAAACTTCTTTAGTGGCTTGACATAAGGCAATATATTCAGCTTCCATCGTGCTTAAAGCTACCACCGATTGCTTTCGAGATTCCCAGGCTACTGGGCTATCTCCCATAAACAAAACAAAACCTGAGTAGGACCTCCGATCATTTACATCGCATCCCCAATCAGCGTCCGCGAAACAATTAAGATTTCCTGAATTGGCTTTGAACGTAATTCGTCCGTCTGGAAAATTCTTCAGATATCTCAAGACATGCTTTGCTACTTGAAAGTGCTCGTTGTGTGGATGAGAATTGAATTGACACAATTTTGAAACTACATGCATCAAATCTGGTCTTGAAATTACCGCTAAATACATTAAAGCACCTGTCAAACTTTGATATGAATGAAGATCCAAGTCCTCACAATTTTTGTCACATTTGGTCAAAACAGCACCATTAGGCCATGGAGTACTTGCAGGCTTACACTCTGCCATTCCCCAACGCTTCAGTACCTCTTCACAGTACTTATTTTGATGGATAGTTATGTCACCTTTGGGTTCATCGCGTTCAACTTCCATGCCTAAATAAAATTTCACTGGACCACGATCTATAGCTTCGACATATTTATTCAAATTCGACACGATATCTTCCATTTCCCTCTCAGTTGAGCATGCTATTAACATATCATCGACATACAAAGCAATTAAGCTAACCTTCTTTCCTTCCCTTTTGACATACACACAAGTATCGGATTTGCATCTTTTGTAATTCATTTTCATTAAAATATCGTTGCCCTTTTTATTCCACTCACGGCCTGCTTGTTTTAAGCCGTATAAAGGTTTCTGTAATTTGCATACTTGGCTTGTGTTATTGTCAAACATAGGAGGTTGCAGCATATAGACTTCTTCATCCAAGTCCCCATTCAAATATGCCGCTACAATGTCGATGTGATTGACCAACAATTTATGTTAGGCAGCCAATGACAGGATTAATCGTATGACCGAATGTCGAACAACCGGAGCAAATGTCTCCTTGTAATCCACATTATACTTCTGAGAACACCCCTGTGCCACAAGTCTAGCCTTGTACTTTTCAACGGAACCATCTGGTTTGCGTTTCAGGGCAAACACCCACTTGCATCCAATGACATTCTTACCCTTGGGACGATTAACGAGAGTCCAAGTTTGATTTTTCATTAAGGTCTCATATTCCGCTGCCATGGCTTCCTTCCATTTATCAGAATTCTCAGAATTAAGTGCTTCGGCAATTGTTTGGGGATTTTCAATTACTGAGTTCAACATTTCCACACTTTCGACTACTCTTGATCTAAGAACTCTATCTGACTGAGGAGTAATACGTTTATGCCTTCTTTTATTATCAACTGTAACTGATTCTTCCATTTCTGAACCATTATCCACTTCTATTGGAACTACTGCTCCCGAAACAACATTTTCTGAGATATCATCAATTGAAACTTGACTAAATGAAGATGTATTAGGTATTGATACCCCTGCATGAGTATTGCCATTTTCTTCAATGTTTTCCAAATTTTTCTGCTTTAAAATTTCTGTACAAAACCATTCAGAGTTGTTTGACTCACCCGAAATCTTTTCAAAGGACTCTTCGTAAAATAAAACATCTCGAGCGACTTGAATTTGTCTTGATTTGGGATCCCATAACCGATATCCTTTTGATGAAGTGGAATAACCAACAAATTTCATTTTGATTCCTTTCGGCATAAATTTTCTTCCCTTTGATTTCGGACCTTTATGCAAAGCAATTGCATCACAGCCAAAAGTTTTGAAATGGAATACTGATGGTTTTCTGCCAACCCATTTCTCATAGGGAGTAACATCTCCAAGAACTTTAGTAGGAGCTCTGTTTCTTATGTAGGCAGCAGTATTGATTGCCTCACCCCACAAACTTTGTGGCAAACCAGACGAATGCAACATGCATCTGGCCATCTCCACTAAGGTTCTATTAGCCCTCTCGGCTACTCCATTCTGCTGAGGAGTGTAACACACTGTCGTTTGATGAACAATGCCTTTCTTTGCAAAGAAGTCTTGAAATTTGGCATTTACAAATTCTTTGCCGTTGTCACTACGAACAACCTTTATTTGGCGGCCTGTCTGCTTCTCCGCGATCGCAGCAAAATTTTGAAAGACTTCAAAAGCTTCAGATTTCTTCTTTAAGAAAAACACGGAAGTAAAACGAGAAAAATCATCTATAATGGTCATGAAATACGAAGATCCACCTATCGAATGAACATCCATAGGTCCGCATATATCCATATGCAACAATTCCAACACATCTTTTGTTTGCATATTAGGGTAGGCTTTAAATGGTTGGGCAGATATTTTACAAAGTCCACATGTGACACACTCTATGCTATCTGGAACTTTCAATTCCAATCCATTAACCATTTTCTTTGACACTAATTTACCCATATCGTGTGCATTTAAATGACCAAGTCTTTTATGCCATTTTTGAGCTGCGTCCTTGTCAATCGCAACATTCACCATCTGCACTACATGTTCCATTTTTAGCTTGGCTATAAACATGTCTTCCATCAAATCAGCCGTCAAAATATTAACGCCATCGGCACTTTTCATTACTGCTTTATTTCCGTTGAATATCACGGAATGCCCGGCTTTGATAATCTTGGAAATTGATAAAAAAATTTTAATGAAGTTGTGGTACATACCATACGTTTTGCAACGTCAGAGTTGTGGTAGACGTCTGCAATACAACATCTCCGATTCCTTCAGCAAAAATGCTTTCCCCAGACGCCAACACAATTTCCTGCCTAGATTCTGTCAATTAATGAAAAAACTTCTTGTTCCGGCACATATGCGATGTTGCCCCACTATCCAGAATCCATGATGTGGCAATTTTGGATTGATTATCGTACAGGGAACAGGCATAGTCGTTTCTTTTCCTCTCATTATCGCCATTTTTACATTGAGATCGAATGTGTCCCAACTTACCACAACGGAAACACTTCATATTTGCTACAGCCGATTTCTTCTCATTGGAATTTGGTCTTGATTGTTGATAATGTTTACCACTATTCGGATTACGGACATAATTTGCATCCTTGTATTGCTTTTTGTTGCCGCTCTTGGAGTTTGCAGCAAAAACAGTCTCACCATTATCCATATTCTTGTCGCCTTGTCGGTTTTCTTCCTCCAAAATCTTTGAAATCAAATTATGATATGTTGGCAGTTTGTCTCTGCTCTCAATAGCAATTACAAAACATTCCATTTTTTCAGGAAGACTGCAGAGCAATAAAATGGTCAACAAATCATCATTCAAAGTTACGCCAATTTCTTTTAGCTCATCAATTGTAGAACAAAATCATTAATTTGCACTGAAAATTTCTCACCATGCTTGAACTTGAACCGAACCAACTTCTTGAATAACTTCACCTTTCTGGATGCTGTGTCCGCCTTGTATAATGAATTAAGGACATCCCATGCTTCCTTACCAGTTGAACAATTCTTGATGTGTATTAACTCGCTTGCCTTCACAGTAAGGGTTATCGTTGCCAAAGCTTTTCTGTCATTATTCTGCCAAATTGCTTTTTCAGCAGCAGCCGCTGGACATTCAACTTCAATAGTATTCCATAAATCCAGCGTAATTAATAAGCTTTTAACCTGGATACACCACGTTCCATAATTTTCGCCGTTTAGCTTCTCTATACTAGCCACAGAATTAGCCATTTTTCTTCTTTTATTCACAAATGTCCAACTTGCACAAATTTGATTTGATAACTTCGGAAATCTGGGCCCATAACCCTTGTTAGATGATCCTCTCCTAAGATCCTTGTATCTATTCCACGCAGTAAGAATTACCGTGAGTCCGCAAGTTCCCAAATTAAAAATTCCGTGGTGTACAAAACAATTACAAAAACGTTTATTGTAAATTAAAAAACAACAATACACGAAGGCTTTTCAAACAAGAATAACAAGAATAATACAGTC
Organism: Musca autumnalis; assembly: GCF_047663935.1. Classification (NCBI taxonomy): domain Eukaryota; kingdom Metazoa; phylum Arthropoda; class Insecta; order Diptera; family Muscidae; genus Musca; species Musca autumnalis. The sequence continues at coordinate 162,505,412 of NW_027411977.1, read as the reverse complement.
GGACCTCCATTATCCGTGATGGTCGGGACCGGAGGCATTACGGATAATCGATTTTCACGGATAATGGAGGCAATGTTTTTATGCAGTTTTTGAACATATTTTTAAGTAAAAATGGCATAGTATAGTACAATAATAACAGAGTCAGTAATTTTTGTTATATTTCTAATGGTAATCTATAAAATTTTAGAAGAATACATAATACCATCATCAGATTCATCTGAATTGACTTTGTCCTATGGTTTTTGTGATACCATTAATATACAAATTGTGTAATATGGGAGAATTTCCAGTTTTATTTTGTTTACCTTTTGTTTGCTTAATCAAATTTATTGAAAAGTGTGCTTTTACTCCCGGATAATAAAGTTTATAACGAAAAATATAGGAAATGGAAAAAAGGCCAACATTTCTTTTCTATCCCGGATAATGGAGGTTCTCGGATAATCGATTCACGGAGGTTCAACTGTATTTCAAAGAGTTTAAAAACGACAAAGTGCAATAAAATATTAAAAAAATAAAAAGTTTTAACAAAGTATTTGAATTGAAAAGTATAAATTCTACAACACTTGACACACAATTTAGATGATGATATCGAATTGCGTTAGAAAGATAGACGCAGAACCACCCAAGTCTGAAGAAATACAAGGGTAAGCTATGACAAAGCCATTACATGCCCACATGGGACCAAATATTTCATGATCCATTTAATCTGCAGTCTTGTTTTTTACGTTGATTGTTAAGCTATCCTTGAAACACAATCCATGCAATTTAGATGATGATATCGATTTCTGTTTGAAAGATAGACGCAGAAGAATCCAAGTTTCAAGAAATACAAGGGTAAGCTATGTCAAACCCATTACATGTTCATATGGGAGCAAATATTTTATGACCCATAGCATTTACAACCTTCTTTCTTACGTTGTTTGTTAAGCTATCCTTGACACATCATCCACGCAATTTAGATGACGATATCGAATTCCGTTTGAAAGATAGACGCAGAAGCATCAAAGTCTCAAGAAATACAAGGGTAAGCTTTGTCAAACCCATTACATGTCCATATGGGAGCAAATATCTCATGACCCATTACATCTACAGTCTTCCTTCTTACGTTGTTTGTTAAGCTATCCTTGACACACCACCCATGCAATTTAGATGATCATATCGAATTCCGTTTGAAAGATAGACGCAGAAGCATCCAAGTCTCAAGAAAAACAAGTGTAAGCTTTGTCAAACCCATTACATGTCCATAGGAGAGCAAATATCTCACGACCCATAACATCTACAGTCTTGTTTCTTACGTTGTTTGTTAAGCTATCCTCGACACACCGTCCATGCAATTTAGATGACGATATCGAATTCCGTTTGAAAGATAGACGCAGAAGCATCAAAGTCTCAAGAAATACAAGGGTAAGCTTTGTCAAACCCATTACATGTGCATATGGGAGCAAATATCTCATGACCCTTCACATCTACAGTCTTGCTTCTTACGTTGTTTGTTAAGCTATCCTTGACACACCATCCATGCAGTTTAGATGACGATATCGAATTCCGTTTGAAAGATAGACGCAGAAGCATCAAAGTCTCAAGAAATACAAGGGCAAGCTTTGTCAAACCCATTACATGTCCATATGGGAGCAAATATCTCATGACCCATTACATCTACAGTCTTCCTTCTTTCGTTGTTTGTTAAGCTATCCTTGACACACCGTCCATGCAATTTAGATGACGATATCGAATTCCGTTTGAAAGGTAGACGCAGAAGAAACCAAGTCTCAAGTAATACAAAGGTAAGCAATGTCAAACCCATTACATGTCCATATGGGAGCAAATATTTTATGACCCATAGCATCTACAACCTTCTTTCTTACGTTGTTTGTTAAGCTATCCTTGACACACCATCCATGCAAATTAGATGACGATATCGAATTCCGTTTGAAAGATAGACGCAGAAGCATCAAAGTCTCAAGAAATACAAGGGCAAGCTTTGTCAAACCCATTACATGTCCATATGGGAGCAAATATCTCATGACCCATTACATATACAGTCTTCCTTCTTTCGTTGTTTGTTAAGCTATCCTTGACACACCATCCATGCAGTTTAGATGATGATATCGAATTCCGTTTGAAAGATAGACGCAAATATCTCACGACCCATTACATCTACAGTCTTCCTTCTTACGTTTTTTGTTAAGGTATCCTTGACACACCATCCATGCAATTTAGATGATGATATCGAATTCGGTTTGAAAGATAGACGCAGAAGCATCAAAGTCTCAAGAAATACAAGGGTAAGCTATGTCAAACCCATTACATGTCCATATGGGAGCAAATATTTTATGACCCATAGCATCTACAACCTTCTTTCTTACGTTGTTTGTTAAGCTATCCTTGACACACCATCCATGCAATTTAGATGACGATATCGAATTCCGTTTGAAAGATAGACGCAGAACCACCCAAGTGTCAAGAAATACAAGGGTAAGCTATGACAAACCCATTACATGTCAATATGGGAGCAAATATCTCACGACCCATTACATTTACAGTCTTCCTTCTTACATTGTTTGTTAAGCTATCCTTGACACACAATCCATGCAATTTAGATGATGACATCGAATTCCGTTTGAAAGATAGACGCAGAAGCATCAAAGTCTCAAGAAATACAAGGGTAAGTTTTGTCAAACCCATTACATGTCCATATGGGAGCAAATATTTTATGACCCATAGCATCTACAACCTTCTTTCTTACGTTGTCTGTTAAGCTATCCTTGACACACCATCCATGCAATTTAGATGACGATATCGAATTCCGTTTGAAAGATAGACGCAGAAGCATCAAAGTCTCAAGAAATACAAGGGTAAGCTTTGTCAAACCCATTACATGTCCATATGGGAGCAAATATCTCATGACCCATTACATCTACAGTCTTCCTTCTTTCGTTGTTTGTTAAGCTATCCTTGACACACCATCCATGCAGTTTAGATGATGATATCGAATTCCGTTTGAAAAATAGACGCAAATATCTCACGAACCATTACATCTACAGTCTTCCTTCTTACGTTGTTTGTTAAGGTATCCTTGACACACCGTCCATGCAATTTAGATGATGATATCGAATTCGGTTTGAAAGATAGACGCAGAAGCATCAAAGTCTCAAGAAATACAAGGGTAAGCTATGTCAAACCCATTACATGTCCATATGGGAGCAAATATTTTATGACCCATAGCATCTACAACCTTCTTTCTTACGTTGTTTGTTAAGCTATCCTTGACACACCATCCATGCAATTTAGATGACGATATCGCATTCCGTTTGAAAGATAGACGCAGAACCACCCAAGTGTCAAGAAATACAAGGGTAAGCTATGACAAACCCATTACATGTCAATATGGGAGCAAATATCTCACGACCCATTACATTTACAGTCTTCCTTCTTACATTGTTTGTTAAGCTATCCTTGACACACAATCCATGCAATTTAGATGATGACATCGAATTCCGTTTGAAAGATAGACGCAGAAGCATCAAAGTCTCAAGAAATACAAGGGTAAGTTTTGTCAAACCCATTACATGTCCATATGGGAGCAAATATTTTATGACCCATAGCATCTACAACCTTCTTTCTTACGTTGTCTGTTAAGATATCCTTGACACACCATCCATGCAATTTAGATGACGATATCGAATTCCGTTTGAAAGATAGACGCAGAAGCATCAAAGTCTCAAGAAACACAAGGGTAAGCTTTGTCAAACCCATTACATGTCAATATGGGAGCAAATATCTCACGACCCATTACATTTACAGTCTTCCTTCTTACATTGTTTGTTAAGCTATCCTTGACACACCATCCATGAAATTTAGATGATGATATCGAATTCCGTTTGAAAGATAGACGCAGACGCATCAAAGTCTCAAGAAATACAAGGTAAGCTTTGTCAAACCCATTACATGTCCATATGGGAGCAAATATCTCATGACCCATTACATCTACAGTCTTCCTTCTTACGTTGATTGTTAAGCTATCCTTGACACACCATCCATGCAATTTAGATGACGATATCGAATTCCGTTTGAAAGATAGACGCAGAAGCATCAAAGTCTCAAGAAATACAAGGGTAAGCTATGACAAACCCATTACATGTCCATATGGGAGCAAATATCTCATGACCCATAACATCTACAGTCTTCCTTCTTACGTTCTTTGTTAAGCTATCCTTGACACACCATCCATGCAATTTAGATGATGATATCGAATTCCGTTTGAAAGATAGACGCAGAACCACCCAAGTCTCAAGAAATACAAGGGTAAGCTATGACAAACCCATTACATGTCCATATGGGATCAAATATCTCATGACCCATTACATCTACAGTCTTCCTTATTACGTTGTTTGTTAAGTTATCCTTGACACACCAACCATGCAATTTAGATGATGATATCGAATTCCGTTTGAAAGATAGACGCAGAACCACCCAAGTCTCAAGAAATACAAGGGTAAGCTTTGTCAAACCCATTACATGTCCATATGGGAGCAAATATCTCATGACCCATTACATCTACAGTCTTCCTTCTTACGTTGTTTGTTAAGCTATCCTTGACACACCATCCATGCAATTTAGATGATGATATCGAAATCCGTTTGAAAGATAGACGCAGAACCACCCAAGTCTCAAGAAATACAAGGGTAAGCTATGACAAAGCCATTACATGTCCATATGGGAGCACATATCTCATGACCCATTACATCTACAGTCTTCCTTATTACGTTGTTTGTTAAGCTATCCTTGACACACAATTTAGATGATGATATAGAATTGCGTTAGAAAGATAGACGCAGAACCACCCAAGTCTGAAGAAATACAAGGGTAAGCTATGACAAACCCATTACGTGCCCACATGGGAGCAAATATTTCATGATCCATTTCATCTGCAGTCTTGTTTTTTACGTTGATTGTTAAGCTATCCTTGAAACACAATCCATGCAATTTATATGATGATATCGAATTCTGTTTGAAAGATAGACGCAGAAGAATCCAAGTCTCAAGAAATACAAGGGTAAGCTATGTCAAACCCATTACATGTTCATATGGGAGCAAATATTTTATGACCCATAGCAGTTACAACCTTCTTTCTTACGTTGTTTGTTAAACTATCCTTGACACATCATCCACGCAATTTAGATGACGATATCGAATTCCGTTTGAAAGATAGACGCAGAAGCATCAAAGTCTCAAGAAATACAAGGGTAAGCTTTGTCAAACCCATTACATGTCCATATGGGAGCAAATATCTCATGACCCATTACATCTACAGTCTTCCTTCTTACGTTGTTTGTTAAGCTATCCTTGACACACCACCCATGCAATTTAGATGATCATATCGAATTCCGTTTGAAAGATAGACGCAGAAGCATCCAAGTCTCAAGAAAAACAAGTGTAAGCTTTGTCAAACCCATTACATGTCCATATGAGAGCAAATATCTCACGACCCATAACATCTACAGTCTTGTTTCTTACGTTGTTTGTTAAGCTATCCTCGACACACCGTCCATGCAATTTAGATGACGATATAGAATTCCGTTTGAAAGATAGACGCAGAAGCATCAAAGTCTCAAGAAATACAAGGGTAAGCTTTGTCAAACCCATTACATGTCCATATGGGAGCAAATATCTCATGACCCATTACATCTACAGTCTTCCTTCTTACGTTGTTTGTTAAGCTATCCTTGACACACCATCCATGCAATTTAGATGACGATATCGAATTCGGTTTGAAAGATAGACGCGGAAGCATCAAAGTCTCAAGAAATACAAGGGTAAGCAATGTCAAACCCATTACATGTCCATATGGGAGCAAATATTTTATGACCCATAGCTTCTACAACCTTCTTTCTTACGTTGTTTGTTAAGCTATCCTTGACACACCATCCATGCAATTTAGATGACGATATCGAATTCCGTTTGAAAGATAGACGCAGAACCACCCAAGTCTCAAGAAATACAAGGGTAAGCTATGTCAAACCCATTACATGTCCATATGGGAGCAAATATTTTATGACCCATAGCATCTACAACCTTCTTTCTTACGTTGTTTGTTAAGCTATCCTTGGCACACCATCCATGCAATTTAGATGACGATATCGAATTCCGTTTGAAAGATAGACGCAGAAGCATCAAAGTCTCAAGAAATACAAGGGTAAGCTTTGTCAAACCCATTACATGTCCATATGGGAGCAAATATTTTATGACCCATAGCATCTACAACCTTCTTTCTTACGTTGTCTGTTAAGCTATCCTTGACACACCATCCATGCAATTTAGATGACGATATCGAATTCCGTTTGAAAGATAGACGCAGAAGCATCAAAGTCTCAAGAAACACAAGGGTAAGCTTTGTCAAACCCATTACATGTCCATATGGGAGCAAATATCTCATGACCCATTACATCTACAGCCTTCCTTCTTACGTTGTTTGTTAAACTATCCTTGACACACCATCCATGTAATTTAGATGATGATATCGAATTCCGTTTGAAAAATAGACGCAGAAGCATCAAAGTCTCAAGAAATACAAGGGTAAGCTTTGTCAAACCCATTACATGTCCATATGGGATCAAATATCTCATGACCCATTACATCTACAGTCTTCCTTATTACGTTGTTTGTTAAGCTATCCTTGACACACAATTTAGATGATGATATCGAATTCCGTTTGAAAGATAGACGCAGAACCACCCAAGTCTGAAGAAATACAAGGGTAAGCTATGACAAACCCATTACATGTCCATATGGGAGCAAATATCTCATGACCCATTACATCTACAGTCTTCCTTCTTACGTTGTTTGTTTAGCTATCCTTGACACACAATCCATGCAATTTAGATGATGATATCGAATTCCGTTTGTAAGATAGACGCAGAACCACCCAAGTCTCAAGAAATGCAAGGGTAAGCTATGACAAACCCATTACATGCCCACATGGGAGCAAATATTTCGTGATCCATTACATCTGCAGTCTTGTTTTTTACGTTGATTGTTAAGCTATCCTTGAAACACAATCCATGCAATTTAGATGATGATATCGAATTCCGTTTGAAAGATAGACGCAGAAGCATCCAAGTCTCAAGAAAAAGAAGTGTAAGCTTTGTTAAACCCATTACATGTCGATATGGGAGCAAATATCTCATGACCCATTACATCTACAGTCTTCCTTCTTATCTTGTTTGGTAAGCTATCCTTGACACACCATCCATGCAATTTAGATGATGATATCGAAATCCGTTTGAAAGATAGACGCAGAACCACCCAAGTCTCAAGAAATACAAGGGTAAGCTATGACAAACCCATTACATGTCCATATGGGAGCACATATCTCATGACCCATTACATCTACAGTCTTCCTTATTACGTTGTTTGTTAAGCTATCCTTGAAACACAATTTAGATGATGATATCGAATTGCGTTAGAAAGATAGACGCAGAACCACCCAAGTCTGAAGAAATACAAGGGTAAGCTATGACAAACCCATTACATGCCCACATGGGAGCAAATATTTCATGATCCATTTCATCTGCAGTCTTGTTTTTTACGTTGATTGTTAAGCTATCCTTGAAACACAATCCATGCAATTTAGATGATGATATCGAATTCTGTTTGAAAGATAGACGCAGAAGAATCCAAGTCTCAAGAAATACAAGGGTAAGCTATGTCAAACCCATTACATGTTCATATGGGAGCAAATATTTTATGACCCATAGCATTTACAACCTTCTTTCTTACGTTGTTTTTTAAGCTATTCTTGACACATCATCCACGCAATTTAGATGACGATATCGAATTCCGTTTGAAAGATAGACGCAGAAGCATCAAAGTCTCAAGAAATACAAGGGTAAGCTTTGTCAAACCCATTACATGTCCATATGGGAGCAAATATCTCACGACCCATTACATCTACAGTCTTCCTTCTTACGTTGTTTGTTAAGCTATCCTTGACACACCATCCATGCAATTTAGATGATGATATCGAATTCCGTTTGAAAGATAGACGCAGAACCATCCAAGTCTCAAGAAATACAAGGGTAAGCTATGACAAACCCATTACATGTCAATATGGGAGCAAATATCTCACGACCCATTACATCTACAGTCTTCCTTCTTACGTTGTTTGTTAAGCTATCCTTGACACACAATCCATGCAATTTAGATGATGATATCGAATTCCGTTTGAAAGATAGACGCAGAACCACCCAAGTCTCAAGAAATACAAGGGTAAGCTATGACAAACCCATTACATGTCCATATGGGATCAAATATCTCATGACCCATTACATCTACAGTCTTCCTTATTACGTTGTTTGTTAAGCTATCCTTGACACACAATTTAGATGATGATATCGAATTCCGTTTGAAAGATAGACGCAGAACCACCCAAGTCTGAAGAAATACAAGGGTAAGCTATGACAAACCCATTACATGTCCATATGGGAGCAAATATATCATGACCCATTACATCTACAGTCTTCCTTCTTACGTTGTTTGTTTAGCTATCCTTGACACACAATCCATGCAATTTAGATGATGATATCGAATTCCGTTTGAAAGATAGACGCAGAACCACCCAAGTCTGAAGAAATACAAGGGTAAGCTATGACAAACCCATTACATGTCCATATGGGAGCAAATATATCATGACCCATTACATCTACAGTCTTCCTTCTTACGTTGTTTGTTTAGCTATCCTTGACACACAATCCATGCAATTTAGATGATGATATCGAATTCCGTTTGAAAGATAGACGCAGAAGCATCCAAGTCTCAAGAAAAAGAAGTGTAAGCTTTGTTAAACCCATTACATGTCTATATGGGATCAAATATCTCATGACCCATTACATCTACAGTCTTCCTTATTACGTTGTTTGTTAAGCTATCCTTGACACACAATTTAGATGATGATATCAAATTCCGTTTGAAAGATAGACGCAGAACCACCCAAGTCTGAAGAAATACAAGGGTAAGCTATGACAAACCCATTACATGTCCATATGGGAGCAAATATATCATGACCCATTACATCTACAGTCTTCCTTCTTACGTTGTTTGTTTAGCTATCCTTGACACACAATCCATGCAATTTAGATGATGATATCGAATTCCGTTTGTAAGATAGACGCAGAACCACCCAAGTCTCAAGAAATGCAAGGGTAAGCTATGACAAACCCATTACATGCCCACATGGGAGCAAATATTTCGTGATCCATTACATCTGCAGTCTTGTATTTTACGTTGATTGTTAAGCTATCCTTGAAACACAATCCATGCAATTTAGATGATGATATCGAATTCCGTTTGAAAGATAGACGCAGAAGCATCCAAGTCTCAAGAAAAAGAAGTGTAAGCTTTGTTAAACCCATTACATGTCCATATGAGAGCATATATCTTTTGACCCATAGCATCTACAATCTTCCTTCTTACGTTGTTTGTTAAGCTATCCTTGACACACCATCCATGCAATTTAGATGATGATATCGAATTCCGTTTGAAAGATAGACGCAGAACCACCCAAGTCTCAAGAAATACAAGGGTAAGCTATGACAAACCATTACATGCCCATATGGGTGCAAATATTTCATGACCCATTACATCTACAGTCTTGTTTCTTACGCCGATTATTAAGTTATCCGTGAAACACAATCCATGCAATTTAGATGATGATATCGAATTCCGTTTGAAAGATAGACGCAGAAGCATCCAAGTCTCAAGAAATACAAGGGTAAGCTTTGTCAAACCCATTACATGTCTATATGGGAGCAAATATTTCATGACCCATTACATCTACAGTCTGGTTTCTTACGTTGCTTGCTAAGCTATCCTTGACACACAATATCTCATGACCCATTACATCTACAGTCTTCCTTCTTACTTTGTTTGTTAAGACATCCTTGACACACCCTCCATGCAATTTAGATGACGATATCGAATTCCGTTTGAAAGATAGACGCAGAAGCATCAAAGTCTCAAGAAATACAAGGGTAAGCTTTGTCAAACCTATTACATGTCCATATGGGAGCAAGTATCTCATGCCCATTACATCTACAGTCTTCCTTCTTACGTTGTTTGTTAAGCTATCCTTGACACACAATCTATGCAATTTAGATGATGATATCGAATTCCGTTTGAAAGATAGACACAGAAGCATCAAAGTCTCAAGAAATACAAGGGTAAGCTTTGTCAAACCCATTACATGTCCATATGGGAGCAAATATCTCATGACCCATTACATCTACAGTCTTCCTTCTTACGTTGTTTGTTAAGCTATCCTTGACACACAATCTATGCAATTTAGATGATGATATCGAATTCCGTTTGAAAAATAGACGCACAAGCATCCAAGTCTCAAGAAAAACAAGTGTAAGCTTTGTCAAACCCATTGCATGTCCATATGGGAGCAAATATGACCCATAGCATCTACAATCTTCATTCTTACGTTGTTTGTTAAGCTATCCTTGACACACCGTCCATGCAAGTTAGATGATGATATCGAATTCCGTTTGAAAGATAGACGCAGAAGCATCCAAGTCTCAAGAAATACAAGGGTAAGCTTTGTCAAACCCATTACATGTCCATATGGGAGCAAATATCTCATGACCCTTTACATCTACAGTCTTCCTTCTTTCGTTGTTTGTTAAGCTATCCTTGACACACCATCCATGCAATTTAGATGATGATATCGAATTCCGTTTGAAAGATAGACGCAAATATCTCACGACCCATTACATTTACAGTCTTCCTTCTTACGTTGTTTGTTAAGCTATCCTTGACACACCATCCATGCAATTTAGATGATGATATCGAATTCGGTTTGAAAGATAGACGCAGAAGCATCAAAGTCTCAAGAAATACAAGGGTAAGTTATGTCAAACCCATTACATGTCCATATGGGAGCAAATATTTTATGACCCATAGCATCTACAACCTTCTTTCTTACGTTGTTTGTTAAGCTATCCTTGACACACCATCCATGCAATTTAGATGACGAAATCGAATTCCGTTCGAAAGATAGACGCAGAACCACCCAAGTCTCAAGAAATACAAGGGTAAGCTATGACAAACCCATTACATGTCAATATGGGAGCAAATATCTCACGACCCATTACATCTACAGTCTTCCTTCTTACGTTGTTTGTTAAGCTATCCTTGACACACAATCCATGCAATTTAGATGATGATATCGAATTCCGTTTGAAAGATAGACGCAGCAGCATCAAAGTCTCAAGAAATACAAGGGTAAGCTTTGTCAAACCCATTACATGTCCATATGGGAGCAAATATCTCATGACCCATTACATCTACAGTCTTTCTTTCTTACGTTGTTTGTTAAACTCTCCTTGACACACCATCCATGCAATTTAGATGATGATATCGAATTCCGTTTGAAAGATAGACGCAGAAGCATCAAAGTCTCAAGAAATACAAGGGTAAGCTTTGTCAAACTCATTACATGTCCATATGGGAGCAAATATTTTATGACCCATAGCATCTACAACCTTCTTTCTTACGTTGTTTGTTAAGCTATCCTTGACACACCATCCATGCAATTTAGATGACGATATCGAATTCCGTTTGAAAGATAGACGCAGAAGCATCAAAGTCTCAAGAAATACAAGGGTAAGCTTTGTCAAACCCATTACATGTCCATATGGGAGCAAATATCTCATGACCCATAACATCTACAGTCTTCCTTCTTACGTTGTTTGTTAAACTATCCTTGACACACCATCCATGCAATGTAGATGATGATATCGAAATCCGTTTGAAAGATAGACGCAGAACCACCCAAGTCTCAAGAAATACAAGGGTAAGCTATGACAAACCCATTACATGTCCATATGGGAGCACGTATCTCATGACCCATTACATCTACAGTCTTCCTTATTACGTTGTTTGTTAAGCTGTCATTGACACACAATTTAGATGATGATATCGAATTCCGTTTGAAAGATAGACGCAGAACCACCCAAGTCCGAAGAAATACAAGGGTAAGCTATGACAAACTCATTACATGTCCATATGGGAGCAAATATCTCATGACCCATTACATCTACAGTCTTCCTTCTTACGTTGTTTGTTAAGTTATCCTTGACACACCATCCATGCAATTTAGATGATGATATCGAATTCCGTTTGAAAGAACCACCCAAGTCTCAAGAAATACAAGGGTAAGCTTTGTCAAACCCATTACATGTCGATATGGGAGCAAATATCTCATGACCTATTACATCTACAGTCTTCCTTCTTATGTTGTTTGTTAAGCTATCCTTGACACACCAGCCATGCAATTTAGATGATGATATCGAAATCCGTTTGAAAGAACCACCCAAGTCTCAAGAAATACAAGGGTAAGCTATGACCAACCCATTACATGTCCATATGGGAGCACATATCTCATGACTTATTACATCTACAGTCTTCCTTATTACGTTGTTTGTTAAGCTATCCTTGACACACAATTTAGATGATGATATCGAATTGCGTTAGAAAGATAGACGCAGAGCCACCCAAGTCTGAAGAAATACAAGGGTAAGCTATGACAAACCCATTACATGCCCACATGGGAGCAAATATTTCATGATCCATTTCATCTGCAGTCTTGTTTTTTACCTTTATTGTTAAGCTATCCTTGAAACACAATCCATGCAATTTAGATGATGATATCGAATTCTGTTTGAAAGATAGACGCAGAAGAATCCAAGTCTCAAGAAATACAAGGGTAACCTATGTCAAACCCATTACATGTTCATATGGGAGCAAATATTTTATGACCCGTAGCATTTACAACCTTCTTTCTTACGTTGTTTGTTAAACTATCCTTGACACACCATCCATGCAATTTAGACGACGATATCGAATTCCGTTTGAAAGATAGACGCAGAAGCATCAAAGTCTCAAGAAATACAAGGGTAAGCTTTGTCAAACCCATTACATGTCCATATGGGAGCAAATATCTCATGACCCATTACATCTACAGTCTTCCTTCTTACGTTGTTTGTTAAGCTATCCTTGACACACCACCCTTGCAATTTAGATGATCATATCGAATTCCGTTTGAAAGAAAGACGCAGAAGCATCCAAGTCTCAAGAAAAACAAGTGTAAGCTTTGCCAAACCCATTACATATCCATATGAGAGCAAATATCTCACGACCCATAACATCTACAGTCTTGTTTCTTACGTTGTTTGTTAAGCTATTCTCGACACACCGTCCATGCAATTTAGATGACGATATCGAATTCCGTTTGAAAAATAGACGCAGAAGCATCAAAGTCTCAAGAAATACAAGGGTAAGCTTTGTCAAACCCATTACATGTCCATGACCCATTACATCTACAGTCTTGCTTCTTACGTTGTTTGTTAAGCTATCCTTGACACACCATCCATGCAGTTTAGATGACGATATCGAATTCCGTTTGAAAGATAGACGCAGAAGCATCAAAGTCTCAAGAAATACAAGGGTAAGCTTTGTCAAACCCATTACATGTCCATATGGGAGCAAATATCTCATGACCCATTACATCTACAGTCTTCCTTCTTACGTTGTTTGTTAAACTATCCTTGACACACCATCCATGCAATTTAGATGATGATATCGAATTCCGTTTGAAAGATAGACGCAGAAGCATCAAAGTCTCAAGAAATACAAGGGTAAGCTATGACAAACCCATTACATGTCAATATGGGAGCAAATATCTCATGACCCATTACATCTACAGTCTTCCTTCTTACGTTGTTTGTTAAGCTATCCTTGACACACCATCCATGCAATTCAGATGATGATATCGAATTCCGTTTAAAAGATAGACGCAGAACCACCCAAGTCTCAAGAAATACAAGGGTAAGCTATGACAAACCCATTACATGTCCATATGGGAGCACGTATCTCATGACCCATTACATCTACAGTCTTCCTTATTACGTTGTTTGTTAAGCTGTCATTGACACACAATTTAGATGATGATATCGAATTCCGTTTGAAAGATAGACGCAGAACCACCCAAGTCCGAAGAAATACAAGGGTAAGCTATGACAAACTCATTACATGTCCATATGGGAGCAAATATCTCATGACCCATTACATCTACAGTCTTCCTTCTTACGTTGTTTGTTAAGTTATCCTTGACACACCATCCATGCAATTTAGATGATGATATCGAATTCCGTTTGAAAGATAGACACAGAACCACCCAAGTCTCAAGAAATACAAGGGTAAGCTTTGTCAAACCCATTACATGTCGATATGGGAGCAAATATCTCATGACCCATTACATCTACAGTCTTCCTTATTACGTTGTTTGTTAAGCTATCCTTGACACACCAGCCATGCAATTTAGATGATGATATCGAAATCCGTTTGAAAGAACCACCCAAGTCTCAAGAAATACAAGGGTAAGCTATGACAAACCCATTACATGTCCATATGGGAGCACATATCTCATGACCCATTACATCTACAGTCTTCCTTATTACGTTGTTTGTTAAGCTATCCTTGACACACAATTTAGATGATGATATCGAATTGCGTTAGAAAGATAGACGCAGAACCACCCAAGTCTGAAGAAATACAAGGGTAAGCTATGACAAACCCATTACATGCCCACATGGGAGCAAATATTTCATGATCCATTTCATCTGCAGTCTTGTTTTTTACGTTGATTGTTAAGCTATCCTTGAAACACAATCCATGCAATTTAGATGATGATATCGAATTCTGTTTGAAAGATAGACGCAGAAGAATCCAAGTCTCAAGAAATACAAGGGTAAGCTATGTCAAACCCATTACATGTTTATATGGGAGCAAATATTTTATGACCCATAGCATTTACAACCTTCTTTCTTACGTTGTTTGTTAAACTATCCTTGACACATCATCCATGCAATTTAGATGACGATATCGAATTCCGTTTGAAAGATAGACGCAGAAGCATCAAAGTCTCAAGAAATACAAGGGTAAGCTTTGTCAAACCCATTACATGTGCATATGGGAGCAAATATCTCATGACCCATTACATCTACAGTCTTCCTTCTTACGTTGTTTGTTAAGCTATACTTGACACACCACCCATGCAATTTAGATGATCATATCGAATTCCGTTTGAAAGATAGACGCAGAAACATCCAAGTCTTAAGAAAAACAAGTGTAAGCTTTGTCAAACCCATTACATGTCCATATGAGAGCAAATATCTCACGACCCATAACATCTACAGTCTTGTTTCTTACGTTGTTTGTTAAGCTATTCTCGACACACCGTCCATGCAATTTAGATGACGATATCGAATTCCGTTTGAAAGATAGACGCAGAAGCATCAAAGTCTCAAGAAATACAAGGGTAAGCTTTGTCAAACCCATTACATGTCCATATGGGAGCAAATATCTCATGACCCATTACATCTACAGTCTTGCTTCTTACGTTGTTTGTTAAGCTATCCTTGACACACCATCCATGCAGTTTAGATGACGATATCGAATTCCGTTTGAAAGATAGACGCAGAAGCATCAAAGTCTCAAGAAATACAAGGGTAAGCTTTGTCAAACCCATTACATGTCCATATGGGAGCAAATATCTCATGACCCATTACATCTACAGTCTTCTTTCTTTCGTTGTTTGTTAAGCTATCCTTGACACACCGTCCATGCAATTTAGATGACGATATCGAATTTCGTTTGAAAGGTAGACGCAGAAGAATCCAAGTCTCAAGTAATACAAGGGTAAGCAATGTCAAACCCATTACATGTCCATATGGGAGCAAATATTTTATGACCCATAGCATCTACAACCTTCTTTCTTACGTTGTTTGTTAAGCTATTCTTGACACACCATCCATGCAAATTAGATGACGATATCGAATTCCGTTTGAAGGATAGACGCAGAAGCATCAAAGTCTCAAGAAATACAAGGGTAAGCTTTGTCAAACCCATTACATGTCCATATGGGAGCAAATATCTCATGACCCATTACATCTACAGTCTTCATTCTTTCGTTGTTTGTTAAGCTATCCTTGACACACCATCCATGCAATTTAGATGATGATATCGAATTCCGTTTGAAAGATAGACGCAAATATCTCACGACCCATTACATCTACAGTCTTCCTTCTTACGTTGTTAGTTAAGCTATCCTTGACACACCATCCATGCAATTTAGATGATGACATCGAATTCGGTTTGAAAGATAGACGCAGAAGCATCAAAGTCTCAAGAAATACAAGGGTAAGCTATGTCAAACCCATTACATGTCCATATGGGAGCAAATATTTTATGACCCATAGCATCTACAACCTTCTTTCTTACGTTGTTTGTTAAGCTATCCTTGACACACCATCCATGCAATTTAGATGACGATATCGAATTCCGTTTGAAAGATAGGCGCAGAACCACCCAAGTCTCAAGAAATACAAGGGTAAGCTATGACAAACCCATTACATGTCAATATGGGAGCAAATATCTCACGACCCATTACATCTACAGTCTTCCTTCTTACGTTGTTTGTTAAGCTATCCTTGACACACAATCCATGCAATTTAGATGATGACATCGAATTCCGTTTAAAAGATAGACGCAGAAGCATCAAAGTCTCAAGAAATACAAGGGTAAGCTTTGTCAAACCCATTACATGTCCATATGGGAGCAAATAATTTATGACCCATAGCATCTACAACCTTCTTTCTTACGTTGTCTGTTAAGCTATCCTTGACACACCATCCATGCAATTTAGATGACGATATCGAATTCCGTTTGAAAGATAGACGCAGAAGCATCAAAGTCTCATGAAACACAAGGGTAAGCTTTGTCAAACCCATTACATGTCCATATGGGAGCAAATATCTCATGACCCATTACATCTACAGTCTTCCTTCTTACGTTGTTTGTTAAACTATCCTTGACACACCATCCATGCAATTTAGATGATGATATCGAATTCCGTTTGAAAGATAGACGCAGAAGCATCAAAGTCTCAAGAAATACAAGGGTAAGCTTTGTCAAACCCATTACATGTCCATATGGGAGCAAATATCTCATGACCCATTACATCTACAGTCTTCCTTCTTACGTTGATTGTTAAGCTATCCTTGACACACCATCCATGCAATTTAGATGATGATATCGAATTCCGTTTGAAAGATAGACGCAGAACCACCCAAGTCTCAAGAAATACAAGGGTAAGCTATGACAAACCCATTACATGTCCATATGGGAGCACATATCTCATGACCCATTACATCTACAGTCTTCCTTATTACGTTGTTTGTTAAGCTATCCTTGACACACAATTTAGATGATGATATCGAATTCCGTTTGAAAGATAGACGCAGAACCACCCAAGTCTGAAGAAATACAAGGGTAAGCTATGACAAACCCATTACATGTCCATATGGGAGCAAATATCTCATGACCCATTACATCTACAGTCTTCCTTCTTACGTTGTTTGTTTAGCTATCCTTGACACACAATCCATGCAATTTAGATGATGATATCGAATTCCGTTTGTAAGATAGACGCAGAACCACCCCAGTGTCAAGAAATGCAAGGGTAAGCTATGACAAACCCATTACATGCCCACATGGGAGCAAATATTTGGTGATCCATTACATCTGCAGTCTTGTTTTTTACGTTGATTGTTAAGCTATCCTTGGAACACAATCCATGCAATTTAGATGATGATATCGAATTCCGTTTGAAAGATAGACGCAGAAGCATCCAAGTCTCAAGAAAAAGAAGTGTAAGCTTTGTTAAACCCATTACATGTCCATATGAGAGCATATATCTCACGACCCATTACATCTACAGTCTTCCTTCTTACGTTGTCTGTTAAGCTATCCGTGACCACCATCCATGCAATTTAGATGACGATATCGAATTCCGTTTGAAAGATAGACGCAGAAGCATCAAAGTCTCAAGAAACACAAGGGTAAGCTTTGTCAAACCCATTACATGTCCATATGGGAGCAAATATCTCATGACCCATTACATCTACAGTCTTCCTTCTTACGTTGTTTGTTAAACTATCCTTGACACACCATCCATGCAATTTAGATGATGATATCGAATTCCGTTTGAAAGATAGACGCAGAAGCATCAAAGTCTCAAGAAATACAAGGGTAGGCTTTGTCAAACCCATTACATGTCCATATGGGAGCAAATATCTCATGACCCATTACATCTACAGTCTTCCTTCTTACGTTGATTGTTAAGCTATCCTTGACACAATCCATGCAATTTAGATGATGATATCGAATTCCGTTTGAAAGATAGACGCAGAACCACCCAAGTCTCAAGAAATACAAGGGTAAGCTATGACAAACCCATTACATGTCCATATGGGAGCACATATCTCATGACCCATTACATCTACAGTCTTCCTTATTACGTTGTTTGTTAAGCTATCCTTGAAACACAATTTAGATGATGATATCGAATTCCGTTTGAAAGATAGACGCAGAACGACCCAAGTCTGAAGAAATACAAGGGTAAGCTATGACAAACCCATTACATGTCCATATGGGAGCAAATATCTCATGACCCATTACATCTACAGTCTTCCTTCTTACGTTGTTTGTTAAGCTATCCTTGACACACAATCCATGCAATTTAGATGATGATATCGAATTCCGTTTGTAAGATAGACGCAGAACCACCCAACAAGTCTCAAGAAATGCAAGGGTAAGCAATGACAAACCCATTACATGTCCATATGGGAGCACATATCTCATGACCCATTACATCTACAGTCTTCCTTCTTACGTTGATTGTTAAGCTATCCTTGACACACCATCCATGCAATTTAGATGATGATATCGAATTCCGTTTGAAAGATAGACGCAGAACCACCCAAGTCTGAAGAAATACAAGGGTAAGCTATGACAAACCCATTACATGTCCATATGGGAGCAAATATCTCATGACCCATTACATCTACAGTCTTCTTCTTACGTTGATTGTTAAGCTATCCTTGACACACCATCTATGCAATTTAGATGATGATATCGAATTCCGTTTGAAAGATAGACGCAGAACCACCCAAGTCTCAAGAAATACAAGGGTAAGCTATGACAAACCCATTACATGTCCATATGGGAGCACATATCTCATGACCCATTACATCTACAGTCTTCCTTATTACGTTGTTTGTTAAGCTATCCTTGACACACAATTTAGATGATGATATCGAATTCCGTTTGAAAGATAGACAAAGAACCACCCAAGTCTGAAGAAATACAAGGGTAAGCTATGACAAACCCATTACATGCCCATATGGGAGCAAATATTTGGTGATCCATTACATCTGCAGTCTTGTTTTTTACGTTGATTGTTAAGCTATCCTTGGAACACAATCCATGCAATTTAGATGATGATATCGAATTCCGTTTGAAAGATAGACGCAGAAGCATCCAAGTCTCAAGAAAAAGAAGTGTAAGCTTTGTTAAACCCATTACATGTCCATATGAGAGCATATATCTCACGACCCATTACATCTACAGTCTTCCTTCTTACGTTGTTTGTTACGCTATCCTTGACACACCATCCATGCAATTTAGATGATGATATCGAATTCGGTTTGAAAGATAGACGCAGAAGCATCAAAGTCTCAAGAAATACAAGGGTAAGCTATGTCAAACCCATTACATGTCCATATGGGAGCAAATATTTTATGACCCATAGCATCTACAACCTTCTTTCTTACGTTCTTTGTTAAGCTATCCTTGACACACCATCCATGCAAAATAGATGACGATATCGAACTCCGTTTGAAAGATAGACGCAGAACCACCCAAGTCTCAAGAAATACAAGGGTAAGCTATGACAAACCCATTACATGTCAATATGGGAGCAAATATCTCACGACCCATTACATCTACAGTCTTCCTTCTTACGTTGTTTGTTAAGCTATCCTTGACACACAATCCATGCAATTTAGATGATGATATCGAATTCCGTTTGAAAGATAGACGCAGCAGCATCAAAATCTCAAGAAATACAAGGGTAAGCTTTGTCAAACCCATTACATGTCCATATGGGAGCAAATATCTCATGACCCATTACATCTACAGTCTTCCTTCTTACGTTGTTTGTTAAACTATCCTTGACACACCATCCATGCAATTTAGATGATGATATCGAATTCCGTTTGAAATATAGACGCAGAAGCATCAAAGTCTCAAGAAATACAAGGGTAAGCTTTGTCAAACTCATTACATGTCCATATGGGAGCAAATATTTTATGACCCATAGCATCTACAACCTTCTTTCTTACGTTGTTTGTTAAGCTATCCTTGACACACCATCCATGCAATTTAGATGACGATATCGAATTCCGTTTGAAAGATAGACGCAGAAGCATCAAGGTCTCAAGAAATACAAGGGTAAGCTATGGCAAACCCATTACATGTCCATATGGGAGCAAATATCTCATGACCCATTACATCTACAGTCTTCCTTCTTACGTTCTTTGTTAAGCTATCCTTGACACACCATCCATGCAATTTAGATGATGATATCGAATTCCGTTTGAAAGATACACGCAGAACCACCCAAGTCTCAAGAAATACAAGGGTAAGCTTTGTCAAACCCATTACATGTCCATATGGGAGCAAATATCTCATGACAAATTACATCTACAGTCTTCCTTCTTACGTTGTTTGTTAAGCTATCCTTGACACACCATCCATGCAATTTAGATGATGATATCGAAATCCGTTTGAAAGATAGACGCAGAACCACCCAAGTCTCAAGAAATACAAGGGTAAGCTATGACAAACCCATTACATGTCCATATGGGAGCACATATATCATGACCCATTACCTTTACAGTCTTCCTTATTACGTTGGTTGTTATGCTATCCTTGACACACAATTTAGATGATGATATTGAATTCCGTTTGAAAGATAGACGCAGAACCACCCAAGTCTGAAGAAATACAAGGGTAAGCTATGACAAACCCATTACATGTCCATATGGGAGCAAATATCTCATGACCCATTACATCTACAGTCTTCCTTCTTACGTTGTTTGTTTAGCTATCCTTGACACACAATCCATGCAATTTAGATGATGATATCGAATTCCGTTTGTAAGATAGACGCAGAACCACCCAAGTCTCAAGAAATGCAAATGTAAGCTATGACAAACCCATTACATGCCCACATGGGAGCAAATATTTCGTGATCCATTACATCTGCAGTATTGTTTTTTACGTTGATTGTTAAGCTATCCTTGAAACACAATCCATGCAATTTAGATGATGATATCGAATTCCGTTTGAAAGATAGACGCAGAAGCATCAAAGTCTCAAGAAAAAGAAGTGTAAGCTTTGTTAAACCCATTACATGTCCATATGAGAGCATATATCTCTTGACCCATAGCATCTACAATCTACAATCTTCCTTCTTACGTTGTTTGTTAAGCTATCCTTGACACACCATCCATGCAATTTAGATGATGATATCGAATTCCGTTTGAAAGATAGACGCAGAACCACCCAAATCTCAAGAAATGCAAGGGTAAGCTATGACAAACCCATTACATGCCCATATAGGTGCAAATATTTCATGACCCATTACATCTACAGTCTTGTTTCTTACGCTGATTGTTAAGTTATCCGTGAAACACAATCCATGCAATTTAGATGATGATATCGAATTCCGTTTGAAAGATAGACGCAGAAGCATCCAAGTCTCAAGAAATACAAGGGTAAGCTTTGTCAAACCCATTACATGTCAATATGGGAGCAAATATTTCATGACCCATTACATCTACAGTCTTCCTTCTTACGTTGTTTGTTAAGCTATCCCTGACACACAATCCATGCAATTTAGATGATGATAGCGAATTCCGTTTGAAAGATAGACGCAGAAGCATCAAAGTCTCAAGAAATACAAGGGTAAGCTTTGTCAAACCCATTACATGTCCATATGGGAGCAAATATCTCATGACCCATTACATCTACAGTCTTCCTTCTTACGTTGTTAGTTAAGCTATCCTTGACACACCATCCATGCAATTTAGATGATGATATCGAATTCGGTTTGAAAGATAGACGCAGAAGCATCAAAGTCTCAAGAAATACAAGGGTAAGCTTTGTCAAACTCATTACATGTCCATATGGGAGCAAATATTTTATGACCCATAGCATCTACAACCTTCTTTCTTACGTTCTTTGTTAAGCTATCCTTGACACACCATCCATGCAATTTAGATGACGATATCGAACTCCGTTTGAAAGATAGACGCAGAACCACCCAAGTCTGAAGAAATACAAGGGTAAGCTATGACAAACCCATTACATGTCCATATGGGAGCAAATATCTCATGACCCATTACATCTACAGTCTTCCTTCTTACGTTGTTTGTTTAGCTATCCTTGACACACAATCCATGCAATTTAGATGATGATATCGAATTCCGTTTGTAAGATAGACGCAGAACCACCCAAGTCTCAAGAAATGCAAATGTAAGCTATGACAAATCCATTACATGCCCACATGGGAGCAAATATTTCGTGATCCATTACATCTGCAGTATTGTTTTTTACGTTAATTGTTAAGCTATCCTTGAAACACAATCCATGCAATTTAGATGACGATATCCAATTCCGTTTGAAAGATAGACGCAGAAGCATCCAAGTCTCAAGAAAAAGAAGTGTAAGCTTTGTTAAACCCATTACATGTCCATATGAGAGCATATATCTCTTGACCCATAGCATCTACAATCTTCCTTCTTACGTTGTTTGTTAAGCTATCCTTGACACACCATCCATGCAATTTAGATGATGATATCGAATTCCGTTTGAAAGATAGACGCAGAACCACCCAAGTCTCAAGAAATGCAAGGGTAAGCTATGACAAACCCATTACATGCCCATATAGGTGCAAATATTTCATGACCCATTACATCTACAGTCTTGTTTCTTACGCTGATTGTTAAGTTATCCGTGAAACACAATCCATGCAATTTAGATGATGATATCGAATTCCGGTTGAAAGATAGACGCAGAAGCATCCAAGTCTCAAGAAATACAAGGGTAAGCTTTGTCAAACCCATTACATGTCCATATGGGAGCAAATATCTCATGACCCATTACATCTACAGTCTTCCTTCTTACGTTGTTTGTTAAACTATCCTTGACACACCATCCATGCAATTTAGATGGTGATATCGAATTCCGTTTGAAAGATAGACGCAGAAGCATCAAAGTCTCAAGAAATACAAGGGTAAGCTTTGTCAAACTCATTACATGTCCATATGGGAGCAAATATTTTATGACCCATAGCATCTACAACCTTCTTTCTTACGTTCGTTGTTAAGCTATCCTTGACACACCATCCATGCAATTTAGATGACGATATCGAACTCCGTTTGAAAGATAGACGCAGAACCACCCAAGTCTCAAGAAATACAAGGGTAAGCTATGACAAACCCATTACATGTCCATATGGGAGCAAATATCTCATGACCCATTACATCTACAGTCTTCCTTCTTACGTTGTTTGTTAAACTATCCTTGACACACCATCCATGCAATTTAGATGGTGATATCGAATTCCGTTTGAAATATAGACGCAGAAGCATCAAAGTCTCAAGAAATACAAGGGTAAGCTTTGTCAAACCCATTACATGTCCATATGGGAGCAAATATCTCATGACCCATTACATCTACAGTCTTCCTTCTTACGTTCTTTGCTAAGCTATCCTTGACACACCATCTATGCAATTTAGATGACGATATCGAACTCCTTTTGAAAGATAGACGCAGAACCACCCAAGTCTCAAGAAATACAAGGGTAAGCTATGACAAACCCATTACATGTCAATATGGGAGCAAATATCTCACGACCCATTACATCTACAGTCTTCCTTCTTACGTTGTTTGTTAAGCTATTCTTGACACACAATCCATGCAATTTAGATGATGATATCGAATTCCGTTTGAAAGATAGACGCAGCAGCATCAAAGTCTCAAGAAATACAAGGGTAAGCTTTGTCAAACCCATTACATGTCCATATGGGAGCAAATATCTCATGACCCATTAAATCTACAGTCTTCCTTCTTACGTTGTTTTTTAAACTATCCTTGACACACCATCCATGCAATTTAGATGATGATATCGAATTCCGTTTGAAAGATAGACGCAGAAGCATCAAAGTCTCAAGAAATACAAGGGTAAGCTTTGTCAAATTCATTACATGTCCATATGGGAGCAAATATTTTATGACCCATAGCATCAACAACCTTCTTTCTTACGTTGTTTGTTAAGCTATCCTTGACACACCATCCATGCAATTTAGATGACGATATCGAATTCCGTTTGAAAGATAGACGCAGAAGCATCAAGGTCTCAAGAAATACAAGGGTAAGCTATGACAAACCCATTACATGTCCATATGGGAGCAAATATCTCATGACCCATTACATCTACAGTCTTCCTTCTTACGTTCTTTGTTAAGCTATCCTTGACACACCATCCATGCAATTTAGATGATGATATCGAATTCCGTTTGAAAGATAGACGCAGAACCACCCAAGTCTCAAGAAATACAAGGGTAAGCTTTGTCAAACCCATTACATGTCCATATGGGAGCAAATATCTCATGACAAATTACATCTACAGTCTTCCTTCTTACGCTGTTTGTTAAGCTATCCTTGACACACCATCCATGCAATTTATATGATGATATCGAAATCCGTTGGAAAGATAGACGCAGAACCACCCAAGTCTCAAGAAATACAAGGGTAAGCTATGACAAACCCATTACATGTCCATATGGGAGCACATATATCATGACCCATTACCTTTACAGTCTTCCTTATTACGTTGGTTGTTATGCTATCCTTGACACACAATTTAGATGATGATATTGAATTCCGTTTGAAAGATAGACGCAGAACCACCCAAGTCTGAAGAAATACAAGGGTAAGCTATGACAAACCCATTACATGTCCATATGGGAGCAAATATCTCATGACCCATTACATCTACAGTCTTCCTTCATACGTTGTTTGTTAAGCTATCCTTGACACACAATCCATGCAATTTAGATGATGATATCGAATTCCGTTTGTAAGATAGACGCAGAACCACCCAAGTCTCAAGAAATGCAAATGTAAGCTATGACAAACCCATTACATGCCCACATGGGAGCAAATATTTCGTGATCCATTACATCTGCAGTCCTGTTTTTTACGTTGATTGTTAAGCTATCCTTGAAACACAATCCATGCAATTTAGATGATGATATCGAATTCCGTTTGAAAGATAGACGCAGAAGCATCCAAGTCTCAAGAAAAAGAAGTGTAAGCTTTGTTAAACCCATTACATGTCCATATGAGAGCATATATCTCTTGACCCATAGCATCTACAATCTTCCTTCATACGTTGTTTGTTAAGCTATCCTTGACACACCATCCATGCAGTTTAGATGATGATATCGAATTCCGTTTGAAAGATAGACGCAGAACCACCCCAGTGTCAAGAAATGCAAGGGTAAGCTATGACAAACCCATTACATGCCCATATAGGTGCAAATATTTCATGACCCATTACATCTACAGTCTTGTTTCTTACGCTGATTGTTAAGTTATCCGTGAAACACAATCCATGCAATTTAGATGATGATATCGAATTCCGTTTGAAAGATAGACGCAGAAGCATCAAAGTCTCAAGAAATACAAGGGTAAGCTTTGTCAAACCCATTACATGTCCATATGGGAGCAAATATCTCATGACCCATTACATCTACAGTCTTCCTTCTTACGTTGTTTGTTAAACTATCCTTGACACACCATCCATGCAATTTAGATGATGATATCGAATTCCGTTTGAAAGATAGACGCAGAAGCATCAAAGTCTCAAGAAATACAAGGGTAAGCTTTGTCAAACTCATTACATGTCCATATGGGAGCAAATATTTTATGACCCATAGCATCTACAACCTTCTTTCTTACGTTGTTTGTTAAGCTATCCTTGGCACACCATCCATGCAATTTAGATGACGATATCGAATTCCGTTTAAAAGATAGACGCAGAAGCATCAAAGTCTCAAGAAATACAAGGGTAAGCTTTGTCAAACCCATTACATGTCCATATGGGAGCAAATATCTCATGACCCATTACATCTACAGTCTTCCTTCTTACGTTGTTTGTTAAGCTATCCTTGACACACCATCCATGCAATTTAGATGACGATATCGAATTCCGTTTGAAAGATAGACGCAGAAGCATCAAGGTCTCAAGAAATACAAGGGTAAGCTATGACAAACCCATTACATGTCCATATGGGAGCAAATATCTCATGACCCATTACATCTACAGTCTTCCTTCTTACGTTGTTTGTTAAACTATCCTTGACACACCATCCATGCAATTTAGATGATGATATCGAATTCCGTTTGAAAGATAGACGCAGAAGCATCAAAGTCTCAAGAAATACAAGGGTAAGCTTTGTCAAATTCATTACATGTCCATATGGGAGCAAATATTTTATGACCCATAGCATCTACAACCTTCTTTCTTACGTTGTTTGTTAAGCTATCCTTGACACACCATCCATGCAATTTAGATGACGATATCGAATTCCGTTTGAAAGATAGACGCAGAAGCATCAAGGTCTCAAGAAATACAAGGGTAAGCTATGACAAACCCATTACATGCCCACATGGGAGCAAATATTTCGTGATCCATTACATCTGCAGTATTGTTTTTTACGTTGATTGTTAAGCTATCCTTGAAACACAATCCATGCAATTTAGATGATGATATCGAATTCCGTTTGAAAGATAGACGCAGAAGCATCCAAGTCTCAAGAAAAAGAAGTGTAAGCTTTGTTAAACCCATTACATGTCCATATGAGAGCATATATCTCTTGACCCATAGCATCTACAATCTTCCTTCTTACGTTGTTTGTTAAGCTATCCTTGACACACCATCCATGCAATTTAGATGATGATATCGAATTCCGTTTGAAAGATAGACGCAGAACCACCCAAATCTCAAGAAATGCAAGGGTAAGCTATGACAAACCCATTACATATAGGTGCAAATATTTCATGACCCATTACATCTACAGTCTTGTTTCTTACGCTGATTGTTAAGTTATCCGTGAAACACAATCCATGCAATTTAGATGATGATATCGAATTCCGTTTGAAAGATAGACGCAGAAGCATCCAAGTCTCAAGAAATACAAGGGTAAGCTTTGTCAAACCCATTACATGTCAATATGGGAGCAAATATTTCATGACCCATTACATCTACAGTCTTCCTTCTTACGTTGTTTGTTAAGCTATCCCTGACACACAATCCATGCAATTTAGATGATGATAGCGAATTCCGTTTGAAAGATAGACGCAGAAGCATCAAAGTCTCAAGAAATACAAGGGTAAGCTTTGTCAAACCCATTACATGTCCATATGGGAGCAAATATCTCATGACCCATTACATCTACAGTCTTCCTTCTTACGTTGTTAGTTAAGCTATCCTTGACACACCATCCATGCAATTTAGATGATGATATCGAATTCGGTTTGAAAGATAGACGCAGAAGCATCAAAGTCTCAAGAAATACAAGGGTAAGCTTTGTCAAACTCATTACATGTCCATATGGGAGCAAATATTTTATGACCCATAGCATCTACAACCTTCTTTCTTACGTTCTTTGTTAAGCTATCCTTGACACACCATCCATGCAATTTAGATGACGATATCGAACTCCGTTTGAAAGATAGACGCAGAACCACCCAAGTCTGAAGAAATACAAGGGTAAGCTATGACAAACCCATTACATGTCCATATGGGAGCAAATATCTCATGACCCATTACATCTACAGTCTTCCTTCTTACGTTGTTTGTTTAGCTATCCTTGACACACAATCCATGCAATTTAGATGATGATATCGAATTCCGTTTGTAAGATAGACGCAGAACCACCCAAGTCTCAAGAAATGCAAATGTAAGCTATGACAAATCCATTACATGCCCACATGGGAGCAAATATTTCGTGATCCATTACATCTGCAGTATTGTTTTTTACGTTAATTGTTAAGCTATCCTTGAAACACAATCCATGCAATTTAGATGACGATATCGAATTCCGTTTGAAAGATAGACGCAGAAGCATCCAAGTCTCAAGAAAAAGAAGTGTAAGCTTTGTTAAACCCATTACATGTCCATATGAGAGCATATATCTCTTGACCCATAGCATCTACAATCTTCCTTCTTACGTTGTTTGTTAAGCTATCCTTGACACACCATCCATGCAATTTAGATGATGATATCGAATTCCGTTTGAAAGATAGACGCAGAACCACCCAAGTCTCAAGAAATGCAAGGGTAAGCTATGACAAACCCATTACATGCCCATATAGGTGCAAATATTTCATGACCCATTACATCTACAGTCTTGTTTCCTACGCTGATTGTTAAGTTATCCGTGAAACACAATCCATGCAATTTAGATGATGATATCGAATTCCGGTTGAAAGATAGACGCAGAAGCATCCAAGTCTCAAGAAATACAAGGGTAAGCTTTGTCAAACCCATTACATGTCCATATGGGAGCAAATATCTCATGACCCATTACATCTACAGTCTTCCTTCTTACGTTGTTTGTTAAACTATCCTTGACACACCATCCATGCAATTTAGATGGTGATATCGAATTCCGTTTGAAAGATAGACGCAGAAGCATCAAAGTCTCAAGAAATACAAGGGTAAGCTTTGTCAAACTCATTACATGTCCATATGGGAGCAAATATTTTATGACCCATAGCATCTACAACCTTCTTTCTTACGTTCGTTGTTAAGCTATCCTTGACACACCATCCATGCAATTTAGATGACGATATCGAACTCCGTTTGAAAGATAGACGCAGAACCACCCAAGTCTCAAGAACTACAAGGGTAAGCTATGACAAACCCATTACATGTCCATATGGGAGCAAATATCTCATGACCCATTACATCTACAGTCTTCCTTCTTACGTTGTTTGTTAAACTATCCTTGACACACCATCCATGCAATTTAGATGGTGATATCGAATTCCGTTTGAAATATAGACGCAGAAGCATCAAAGTCTCAAGAAATACAAGGGTAAGCTTTGTCAAACCCATTACATGTCCATATGGGAGCAAATATCTCATGACCCATTACATCTACAGTCTTCCTTCTTACGTTCTTTGCTAAGCTATCCTTGACACACCATCTATGCAATTTAGATGACGATATCGAACTCCGTTTGAAAGATAGACGCAGCAGCATCAAAGTCTCAAGAAATACAAGGGTAAGCTTTGTCAAACCCATTACATGTCCATATGGGAGCAAATATCTCATGACCCATTAAATCTACAGTCTTCCTTCTTACGTTGTTTGTTAAACTATCCTTGACACACCATCCATGCAATTTAGATGATGATATCGAATTCCGTTTGAAAGATAGACGCAGAAGCATCAAAGTCTCAAGAAATACAAGGGTAAGCTTTGTCAAATTCATTACATGTCCATATGGGAGCAAATATTTTATGACCCATAGCATCTACAACCTTCTTTCTTACGTTGTTTGTTAAGCTATCCTTGACACACCATCCATGCAATTTAGATGACGATATCGAATTCCGTTTGAAAGATAGACGCAGAAGCATCAAGGTCTCAAGAAATACAAGGGTAAGCTATGACAAACCCATTACATGTCCATATGGGAGCAAATATCTCATGACCCATTACATCTACAGTCTTCCTTCTTACGTTCTTTGTTAAGCTATCCTTGACACACCATCCATGCAATTTAGATGATGATATCGAATTCCGTTTGAAAGATAGACGCAGAACCACCCAAGTCTCAAGAAATACAAGGGTAAGCTTTGTCAAACCCATTACATGTCCATATGGGAGCAAATATCTCATGACAAATTACATCTACAGTCTTCCTTCTTACGCTGTTTGTTAAGCTATCCTTGACACACCATCCATGCAATTTATATGATGATATCGAAATCCGTTGGAAAGATAGACGCAGAACCACCCAAGTCTCAAGAAATACAAGGGTAAGCTATGACAAACCCATTACATGTCCATATGAGAGCACATATATCATGACCCATTACCTTTACAGTCTTCCTTATTACGTTGGTTGTTATGCTATCCTTGACACACAATTTAGATGATGGTATTGAATTCCGTTTGAAAGATAGACGCAGAACCACCCAAGTCTGAAGAAATACAAGGGTAAGCTATGACAAACCCATTACATGTCCATATGGGAGCAAATATCTCATGACCCATTACATCTACAGTCTTCCTTCATACGTTGTTTGTTAAGCTATCCTTGACACACAATCCATGCAATTTAGATGATGATATCGAATTCCGTTTGTAAGATAGACGCAGAACCACCCAAGTCTCAAGAAATGCAAATGTAAGCTATGACAAACCCATTACATGCCCACATGGGAGCAAATATTTCGTGATCCATTACATCTGCAGTCTTGTTTTTTTACGTTGATTGTTAAGCTATCCTTGAAACACAATCCATGCAATTTAGATGATGATATCGAATTCCGTTTGAAAGATAGACGCAGAAGCATCCAAGTCTCAAGAAAAAGAAGTGTAAGCTTTGTTAAACCCATTACATGTCCATATGAGAGCATATATCTCTTGACCCATAGCATCTACAATCTTCCTTCATACGTTGTTTGTTAAGCTATCCTTGACACACCATCCATGCAGTTTAGATGATGATATCGAATTCCGTTTGAAAGATAGACGCAGAACCACCCCAGTGTCAAGAAATGCAAGGGTAAGCTATGACAAACCCATTACATGCCCATATAGGTGCAAATATTTCATGACCCATTACATCTACAGTCTTGTTTCTTACGCTGATTGTTAAGTTATCCGTGAAACACAATCCATGCAATTTAGATGATGATATCGAATTCCGTTTGAAAGATAGACGCAGAAGCATCAAAGTCTCAAGAAATACAAGGGTAAGCTTTGTCAAACCCATTACATGTCCATATGGGAGCAAATATCTCATGACCCATTACATCTACAGTCTTCCTTCTTACGTTGTTTGTTAAACTATCCTTGACACACCATCCATGCAATTTAGATGATGATATCGAATTCCGTTTGAAAGATAGACGCAGAAGCATCAAAGTCTCAAGAAATACAAGGGTAAGCTTTGTCAAACTCATTACATGTCCATATGGGAGCAAATATTTTATGACCCATAGCATCTACAACCTTCTTTCTTACGTTGTTTGTTAAGCTATCCTTGGCACACCATCCATGCAATTTAGATGACGATATCGAATTCCGTTTAAAAGATAGACGCAGAAGCATCAAAGTCTCAAGAAATACAAGGGTAAGCTTTGTCAAACCCATTACATGTCCATATGGGAGCAAATATCTCATGACCCATTACATCTACAGTCTTCCTTCTTACGTTGTTTGTTAAGCTATCCTTGACACACCATCCATGCAATTTAGATGACGATATCGAATTCCGTTTGAAAGATAGACGCAGAAGCATCAAGGTCTCAAGAGATACAAGGGTAAGCTATGACAAACCCATTACATGTCCATATGGGAGCAAATATCTCATGACCCATTACATCTACAGTCTTCCTTCTTACGTTGTTTGTTAAACTATCCTTGACACACCATCCATGCAATTTAGATGATGATATCGAATTCCGTTTGAAAGATAGACGCAGAAGCATCAAAGTCTCAAGAAATACAAGGGTAAGCTTTGTCAAATTCATTACATGTCCATATGGGAGCAAATATTTTATGACCCATAGCATCTACAACCTTCTTTCTTACGTTGTTTGTTAAGCTATCCTTGACACACCATCCATGCAATTTAGATGACGATATCGAATTCCGTTTGAAAGATAGACGCAGAAGCATCAAGGTCTCAAGAAATACAAGGGTAAGCTATGACAAACCCATTACATGTCCATATGGGAGCAAATATCTCATGACCCATTACATCTACAGTCTTCCTTCTTACGTTCTTTGTTAAGCTATCCTTGACACACCATCCATGCAATTTAGATGATGATATCGAATTCTGTTTGAAAGATAGACGCAGAACCACCCAAGTCTCAAGAAATACAAGGGTAAGCTTTGTCAAACCCATTACATGTCCATATGGGAGCTAATATCTCATGACAAATTACATCTACAGTCTTCCTTCTTACGTTGTTTGTTAAGCTATCCTTGACACACCATCCATGCAATTTATATGATGATATCGAAATCCGTTTGAAAGATAGACGCAGAACCACCCAAGTCTCAAGAAATACAAGGGTAAGCTATGACAAACCCATTACATGTCCATATGGGAGCACATATATCATGACCCATTACCTTTACAGTCTTCCTTATTACGTTGGTTGTTATGCTATCCTTGACACACAATTTAGATGATGATATTGAATTCCGTTTGAAAGATAGACGCAGAACCACCCAAGTCTGAAGAAATACAAGGGTAAGCTATGACAAACCCATTACATGTCCATATGGGAGCACATATATCATGACCCATTACATCTACAGTCTTCCTTCTTACGTTGTTTGTTAAGCTATCCTTGACACACAATCCATGCAATTTAGATGATGATATCGAATTCCGTTTGTAAGATAGACGCAGAACCACCCAAGTCTCAAGAAATGCAAATGTAAGCTATGACAAACCCATTACATGCCCACATGGGAGCAAATATTTCGTGATCCATTACATCTGCAGTCTTGTTTTTTACGTTGATTGTTAAGCTATCCTTGAAACACAATCCATGCAATTTAGATGATGATATCGAATTCCGTTTGAAAGATAGACGCAGAAGCATCCAAGTCTCAAGAAAAAGAAGTGTAAGCTTTGTTAAACCCATTACATGTCCATATGAGAGCATATATCTCTTGACCCATAGCATCTACAATCTTCCTTCTTACGTTGTTTGTTAAGCTATCCTTGACACACCATCCATGCAGTTTAGATGATGATATCGAATTCCGTTTGAAAGATAGACGCAGAACCACCCAAGTGTCAAGAAATGCAAGGGTAAGCTATGACAAACCCATTACATGCCCATATAGGTGCAAATATTTCATGACCCATTACATCTACAGTCTTGTTTCTTACGTTGTTTGTTTAGCTATCCAAATATTTCGTGATCCATTACATCTGCAGTCTTGTTTTTTACGTTGATTGTTAAGTTATCCGTGAAACACAATCCATGCAATTTAGATGATGATATGGAATTCCGTTTGAAAGATAGACGCAGAAGCATCAAAGTCTCAAGAAATACAAGGGTAAGCTTTGTCAAACCCATTACATGTCCATATGGGAGCAAATATCTCATGACCCATTACATCTACAGTCTTCCTTCTTACGTTGTTTGTTAAACTATCCTTGACACACCATCCATGCAATTTAGATGATGATATCGAATTCCGTTTGAAAGATAGACGCAGAAGCATCAAAGTCTCAAGAAATACAAGGGTAAGCTTTGTCAAACTCATTACATGTCCATATGGGAGCAAATATTTTATGACCCATAGCATCTACAACCTTCTTTCTTACGTTGTTTGTTAAGCTATCCTTGGCACACCATCCATGCAATTTAGATGACGATATCGAATTCCGTTTAAAAGATAAACGCAGAAGCATCAAAGTCTCAAGAAATACAAGGGTAAGCTTTGTCAAACCCATTACATGTCCATATGGGAGCAAATATCTCATGACCCATTACATCTACAGTCTTCCTTCTTACGTTGTTTGTTAAGCTATCCTTGACACACCATCCATGTAATTTAGATGACGATATCGAATTCCGTTTGAAAGATAGACGCAGAAGCATCAAGGTCTCAAGAAATACAAGGGTAAGCTATGACAAACCCATTACATGTCCATATGGGAGCAAATATCTCATGACCCATTACATCTACAGTCTTCCTTCTTACGTTGTTTGTTAAACTATCCTTGACACACCATCCATGCAATTTAGATGATGATATCGAATTCCGTTTGAAAGATAGACGCAGAAGCATCAAAGTCTCAAGAAATACAAGGGTAAGCTTTGTCAAATTCATTACATGTCCATATGGGAGCAAATATTTTATGACCCATAGCATCTACAACCTTCTTTCTTACGTTGTTTGTTAAGCTATCCTTGGCACACCATCCATGCAATTTAGATGACGATATCGAATTCCGTTTAAAAGATAAACGCAGAAGCATCAAAGTCTCAAGAAATACAAGGGTAAGCTTTGTCAAACCCATTACATGTCCATATGGGAGCAAATATCTCATGACCCATTACATCTACAGTCTTCCTTCTTACGTTGTTTGTTAAGCTATCCTTGACACACCATCCATGCAATTTAGATGACGATATCGAATTCCGTTTGAAAGATAGACGCAGAAGCATCAAGGTCTCAAGAAATACAAGGGTAAGCTATGACAAACCCATTACATGTCCATATGGGAGCAAATATCTCATGACCCATTACATCTACAGTCTTCCTTCTTACGTTCTTTGTTAAGCTATCCTTGACACACCATCCATGCAATTTAGATGATGATATCGAATTCCGTTTGAAAGATAGACGCAGAACCACCCAAGTCTCAAGAAATACAAGGGTAAGCTTTGTCAAACCCATTACATGTCCATATGGGAGCAAATATCTCATGACAAATTACATCTACAGTCTTCCTTCTTACGTTGTTTGTTAAGCTATCCTTGACACACCATCCATGCAATTTAGATGATGATATCGAAATCCGTTTGAAAGATAGACGCAGAACCACCCAAGTCTCAAGAAATACAAGGGTAAGCTATGACAAACCCATTACATGTCCATATGGGAGCACATATATCATGACCCATTACCTTTACAGTCTTCCTTATTACGTTGGTTGTTATGCTATCCTTGACACACAATTTAGATGATGATATTGAATTCCGTTTGAAAGATAGACGCAGAACCACCCAAGTCTGAAGAAATACAAGGGTAAGCTATGACAAACCCATTACATGTGAGCACATGGGAGCACATATCTCATGACCCATTACATCTACAGTCTTCCTTCTTACGTTGTTTGTTTAGCTATCCTTGACACACAATCCATGCAATTTAGATGATGATATCGAATTCCGTTTGTAAGATAGACGCAGAACCACCCAAGTCTCAAGAAATGCAAATGTAAGCTATGACAAACCCATTACATGCCCACATGGGAGCAAATATTTCGTGATCCATTACATCTGCAGTCTTGTTTTTTACGTTGATTTTTAAGCTATCCTTGAAACACAATCCACGCAATTTAGACGATGATATCGAATTCCGTTTGAAAGATAGACGCAGAAGCATCCAAGTCTCAAGAAAAAGAAGTGTAAGCTTTGTTAAACCCATTACATGTCCATATGAGAGCATATATCTCTTGACCCATAGCATCTACAATCTTCTTTCTTACGTTGTTTGTTAAGCTATCCTTGACACACCATCCATGCAATTTAGATGATGATATCGAATTCCGTTTGAAAGATAGACGCAGAAGCATCCAAGTCTCAAGAAATACAAGGGTAAGCTTTGTCAAACCCATTACATGTCAATATGGGAGCAAATATTTCATGACCCATTACATCTACAGTCTTCCTTCTTACGTTGTTTGTTAAGGTATCCCTGACACACAATCCATGCAATTTAGATGATGATATCGAATTCCGTTTGAAAGATAGACGCAGAAGCATCAAAGTCTCAAGAAATACAAGGGTAAGCTTTGTCAAACCCATTACATGTCCATATGGGAGCAAATATCTCATGACCCATTACATCTACAGTCTTCCTTCTTACGTTGTTTGTTAAACTATCCTTGACACACCATCCATGCAATTTAGATGATGATATCGAATTCCGTTTGAAAGATAGACGCAGAAGCATCAAAGTCTCAAGAAATACAAGGGTAAGCTTTGTCAAACTCATTACATGTCCATATGGGAGCAAATATTTTATGACCCATAGCATCTACAACCTTCTTTCTTACGTTGTTTGTTAAGCTATCCTTGGCACACCATCCATGCAATTTAGATGACGATATCGAATTCCGTTTGAAAGATAGACGCAGAAGCATCAAAGTCTCAAGAAATACAAGGGTAAGCTTTGTCAAACCCATTACATGTCCATATGGGAGCAAATATCTCATGACCCATTACATCTACAGTCTTCCTTCTTACGTTGTTTGTTAAGCTATCCTTGACACACCATCCATGCAATTTAGATGACGATATCGAATTCCGTTTGAAAGATAGACGCAGAAGCATCAAGGTCTCAAGAAATACAAGGGTAAGCTATGACAAACCCATTACATGTCCATATGGGAGCAAATATCTCATGACCCATTACATCTACAGTCTTCCTTCTTACGTTCTTTGTTAAGCTATCCTTGACACACCATCCATGCAATTTAGATGATGATATCGAATTCCGTTTGAAAGATAGACGCAGAACCACCCAAGTCTCAAGAAATACAAGGGTAAGCTTTGTCAAACCCATTACATGTCCATATGCGAGCAAATATCTCATGACA
Organism: Musca autumnalis; assembly: GCF_047663935.1. Lineage (NCBI taxonomy): Eukaryota > Metazoa > Arthropoda > Insecta > Diptera > Muscidae > Musca > Musca autumnalis. Next base: position 162,468,776 of record NW_027411977.1, on the reverse strand, counting down.
AATTACATCTACAGTCTTCCTTCTTACGTTGTTTGTTAAGCTATCCTTGACACACCATCCATGCAATTTAGATGATGATATCGAAATCCGTTTGAAAGATAGACGCCGAACCACCCAAGTCTCAAGAAATATAAGGGTAAGCTATGACAAACCCATTACATGTCCATATGGGAGCACATATCTCATGACCCATTACATCTACAGTCTTCCTTCTTACGTTGTTTGTTAAACTATCCTTGACACACAATCTATGCAATTTAGATGATGATATCGAATTCCGTTTGAAAAATAGACGCACAAGCATCCAAGTCTAAAGATGCTTGTCAAACCCATTACATGTCCATATGAGAGCATATATCTCATGACCCATAGCATCTACAATCTTCATTCTTACGTTGTTTGTTAAGCTAACCTTAACACACAATCCATGCAAGTTAGATGATGATATCGAATTCCGTTTGAAAGATAGACGCAGAACCACCCAAGTCTCAAGAAATACAAGGGTAAGCTATGACAAACCCATTACATGTCAATATGGGAGCAAATATCTCACGACCCATTACATCTACAGTCTTCCTTCTTACGTTGTTTGTTAAGCTATCCTTGACACACAATCCATGCAATTTAGATGATGATATCGAATTCCGTTTGAAAGATAGACGCAGCAGCATCAAAGTCTCAAGAAATACAAGGGTAAGCTTTGTCAAACCCATTACATGTCCATATGGGAGCAAATATCTCATGACCCATTACATCTACAGTCTTCCTTCTTACGTTCTTTGTTAAGCTATCCTTGACACACCATCTATGCAATTTAGATGACGATATCGAACTCCGTTTGAAAGATAGACGCAGAACCACCCAAGTCTCAAGAAATACAAGGGTAAGCTATGACAAACCCATTACATGTCAATATGGGAGCAAATATCTCACGACCCATTACATCTACAGTCTTCCTTCTTACGTTTTTTGTTAAGCTATCCTTGACACACAATCCATGCAATTTAGATGATGATATCGAATTCCGTTTGAAAGATAGACGCAGCAGCATTAAAGTCTCAAGAAATACAAGGGTAAGTTATGACAAACCCATTACATGTCCATATGGGAGCAAATATCTCACGACCCATTACATCTACAGTCTTCCTTCTTACGTTGTTTGTTAAGCTATCCTTGACACACAATCCATGCAATTTAGATGATGATATCGAATTCCGTTTGAAAGATAGACGCAGCAGCATCAAAGTCTCAAGAAATACAAGGGTAAGCTTTGTCAAACCCATTACATGTCCATATGGGAGCAAATATCTCATGACCCATTACATCTACAGTCTTCCTTCTTACGTTCTTTGTTAAGCTATCCTTGACACACCATCTATGCAATTTAGATGACGATATCGAACTCCGTTTGAAAGATAGACGCAGAAGCATCAAAGTCTCAAGAAATACAAGGGTAAGCTTTGTCAAACCCATTACATGTCCATATGGGAGCAAATATCTCATGACCCATTACATCTACAGTCTTCCTGCTTACGTTGTTTGTTAAGCTATCCTTGACACACCATCCATGTAATTTAGATGACGATATCGAATTCCGTTTGAAAGATAGACGCAGAAGCATCAAGGTCTCAAGAAATACAAGGGTAAGCTATGACAAACCCATTACATGTCCATATGGGAGCAAATATCTCATGACCCATTACATCTACAGTCTTCCTTCTTACGTTGTTTGTTAAACTATCCTTGACACACCATCCATGCAATTTAGATGATGATATCGAATTCCGTTTGAAAGATAGACGCAGAAGCATCCAAGTCTCAAGAAATACAAGGGTAAGCTTTGTCAAACCCATTACATGTCAATATGGGAGCAAATATTTCATGACCCATTACATCTACAGTCTTCCTTCTTACGTTGTTTGTTAAGGTATCCCTGACACACAATCCATGCAATTTAGATGATGATATCGAATTCCGTTTGAAAGATAGACGCAGAAGCATCAAAGTCTCAAGAAATACAAGGGTAAGCTTTGTCAAACCCATTACATGTCCATATGGGAGCAAATATCTCATGACCCATTACATCTACAGTCTTCCTTCTTACGTTGTTTGTTAAACTATCCTTGACACACCATCCATGCAATTTAGATGATGATATCGAATTCCGTTTGAAAGATAGACGCAGAAGCATCAAAGTCTCAAGAAATACAAGGGTAAGCTTTGTCAAACTCATTACATGTCCATATGGGAGCAAATATTTTATGACCCATAGCATCTACAACCTTCTTTCTTACGTTGTTTGTTAAGCTATCCTTGACACACCATCCATGCAATTTAGATGACGATATCGAATTCCGTTTGAAAGATAGACGCAGAAGCATCAAGGTCTCAAGAAATACAAGGGTAAGCTATGACAAACCCATTACATGTCCATATGGGAGCAAATATCTCATGACCCATTACATCTACAGTCTTCCTTCTTACGTTCTTTGTTAAGCTATCCTTGACACACCATCCATGCAATTTAGATGATGATATCGAATTCCGTTTGAAAGATAGACGCAGAACCACCCAAGTCTCAAGAAATACAAGGGTAAGCTTTGTCAAACCCATTACATGTCCATATGGGAGCAAATATCTCATGACAAATTACATCTACAGTCTTCCTTCTTACGTTGTTTGTTAAGCTATCCTTGACACACCATCCATGCAATTTATATGATGATATCGAAATCCGTTTGAAAGATAGACGCAGAACCACCCAAGTCTCAAGAAATACAAGGGTAAGCTACGACAAACCCATTACATGTCCATATGGGAGCACATATATCATGACCCATTACCTTTACAGTCTTCCTTATTACGTTGGTTGTTATGCTATCCTTGACACACAATCCATGCAATTTAGATGATGATATCGAATTCCGTTTGAAAGATAGACGCAGCAGCATCAAAGTCTCAAGAAATACAAGGGTAAGCTTTGTCAAACCCATTACATGTCCATATGGGAGCAAATATCTCATGACCCATTACATCTACAGTCTTCCTGCTTACGTTGTTTGTTAAGCTATCCTTGACACACCATCCATGTAATTTAGATGACGATATCGAATTCCGTTTGAAAGATAGACGCAGAAGCATCAAGGTCTCAAGAAATACAAGGGTAAGCTATGACAAACCCATTACATGTCCATATGGGAGCAAATATCTCATGACCCATTACATCTACAGTCTTCCTTCTTACGTTGTTTGTTAAACTATCCTTGACACACCATCCATGCAATTTAGATGATGATATCGAATTCCGTTTGAAAGATAGACGCAGAAGCATCCAAGTCTCAAGAAATACAAGGGTAAGCTTTGTCAAACCCATTACATGTCAATATGGGAGCAAATATTTCATGACCCATTACATCTACAGTCTTCCTTCTTACGTTGTTTGTTAAGGTATCCCTGACACACAATCCATGCAATTTAGATGATGATATCGAATTCCGTTTGAAAGATAGACGCAGAAGCATCAAAGTCTCAAGAAATACAAGGGTAAGCTTTGTCAAACCCATTACATGTCCATATGGGAGCAAATATCTCATGACCCATTACATCTACAGTCTTCCTTCTTACGTTGTTTGTTAAACTATCCTTGACACACCATCCATGCAATTTAGATGATGATATCGAATTCCGTTTGAAAGATAGACGCAGAAGCATCAAAGTCTCAAGAAATACAAGGGTAAGCTTTGTCAAACTCATTACATGTCCATATGGGAGCAAATATTTTATGACCCATAGCATCTACAACCTTCTTTCTTACGTTGTTTGTTAAGCTATCCTTGGCACACCATCCATGCAATTTAGATGACGATATCGAATTCCGTTTGAAAGATAGACGCAGAAGCATCAAAGTCTCAAGAAATACAAGGGTAAGCTTTGTCAAACCCATTACATGTCCATATGGGAGCAAATATCTCATGACCCATTACATCTACAGTCTTCCTTCTTACGTTGTTTGTTAAACTATCCTTGACACACCATCCATGCAATTTAGATGATGATATCGAATTCCGTTTGAAAGATAGACGCAGAAGCATCCAAGTCTCAAGAAATACAAGGGTAAGCTTTGTCAAACCCATTACATGTCAATATGGGAGCAAATATTTCATGACCCATTACATCTACAGTCTTCCTTCTTACGTTGTTTGTTAAGGTATCCCTGACACACAATCCATGCAATTTAGATGATGATATCGAATTCCGTTTGAAAGATAGACGCAGAAGCATCAAAGTCTCAAGAAATACAAGGGTAAGCTTTGTCAAACCCATTACATGTCCATATGGGAGCAAATATCTCATGACCCATTACATCTACAGTCTTCCTTCTTACGTTGTTTGTTAAACTATCCTTGACACACCATCCATGCAATTTAGATGATGATATCGAATTCCGTTTGAAAGATAGACGCAGAAGCATCCAAGTCTCAAGAAATACAAGGGTAAGCTTTGTCAAACCCATTATATGTCAATATGGGAGCAAATATTTCATGACCCATTACATCTACAGTCTTCCTTCTTACGTTGTTTGTTAAGGTATCCCTGACACACAATCCATGCAATTTAGATGATGATATCGAATTCCGTTTGAAAGATAGACGCAGAAGCATCAAAGTCTCAAGAAATACAAGGGTAAGCTTTGTCAAACCCATTACATGTCCATATGGGAGCAAATATCTCATGACCCATTACATCTACAGTCTTCCTTCTTACGTTGTTTGTTAAACTATCCTTGACACACCATCCATGCAATTTAGATGATGATATCGAATTCCGTTTGAAAGATAGACGCAGAAGCATCAAAGTCTCAAGAAATACAAGGGTAAGCTTTGTCAAACTCATTACATGTCCATATGGGAGCAAATATTTTATGACCCATAGCATCTACAACCTTCTTTCTTACGTTGTTTGTTAAGCTATCCTTGACACACCATCCATGCAATTTAGATGACGATATCGAATTCCGTTTGAAAGATAGACGCAGAAGCATCAAGGTCTCAAGAAATACAAGGGTAAGCTATGACAAACCCATTGCATGTCCATATGGGAGCAAATATCTCATGACCCATTACATCTACAGTCTTCCTTCTTACGTTCTTTGTTAAGCTATCCTTGACACACCATCCATGCAATTTAGATGATGATATCGAATTCCGTTTGAAAGATAGACGCAGAACCACCCAAGTCTCAAGAAATACAAGGGTAAGCTTTGTCAAACCCATTACATGTCCATATGGGAGCAAATATCTCATGACAAATTACATCTACAGTCTTCCTTCTTACGTTGTTTGTTAAGCTATCCTTGACACACCATCCATGCAATTTATATGATGATATCGAAATCCGTTTGAAAGATAGACGCAGAACCACCCAAGTCTCAAGAAATACAAGGGTAAGCTACGACAAACCCATTACATGTCCATATGGGAGCACATATATCATGACCCATTACCTTTACAGTCTTCCTTATTACGTTGGTTGTTATGCTATCCTTGACACACAATCCATGCAATTTAGATGATGATATCGAATTCCGTTTGAAAGATAGACGCAGCAGCATCAAAGTCTCAAGAAATACAAAGGTTAGCTTTGTCAAACCCATTACATGTCCATATGGGAGCAAATATCTCATGACCCATTACATCTACAGTCTTCCTGCTTACGTTGTTTGTTAAGCTATCCTTGACACACCATCCATGTAATTTAGATGACGATATCGAATTCCGTTTGAAAGATAGACGCAGAAGCATCAAGGTCTCAAGAAATACAAGGGTAAGCTATGACAAACCCATTACATGTCCATATGGGAGCAAATATCTCATGACCCATTACATCTACAGTCTTCCTTCTTACGTTGTTTGTTAAACTATCCTTGACACACCATCCATGCAATTTAGATGACGATATCGAATTCCGTTTGAAAGATAGACGCAGAAGCATCAAAGTCTCAAGAAATACAAGGGTAAGCTTTGTCAAACCCATTACATGTCCATATGGGAGCAAATATCTCATGACCCATTACATCTACAGTCTTCCTTCTTACGTTGTTTGTTAAGCTATCCTTGACACACCATCCATGCAATTTAGATGACGATATCGAATTCCGTTTGAAAGATAGACGCAGAAGCATCAAGGTCTCAAGAAATACAAGGGTAAGCTATGACAAACCCATTACATGTCCATATGGGAGCAAATATCTCATGACCCATTACATCTACAGTCTTCCTTCTTACGTTCTTTGTTAAGCTATCCTTGACACACCATCCATGCAATTTAGATGATGATATCGAATTCCGTTTGAAAGATAGACGCAGAACCACCCAAGTCTCAAGAAATACAAGGGTAAGCTTTGTCAAACCCATTACATGTCCATATGCGAGCAAATATCTCATGACAAATTACATCTACAGTCTTCCTTCTTACGTTGTTTGTTAAGCTATCCTTGACACACCATCCATGCAATTTAGATGATGATATCGAAATCCGTTTGAAAGATAGACGCCGAACCACCCAAGTCTCAAGAAATACAAGGGTAAGCTATGACAAACCCATTACATGTCAATATGGGAGCAAATATCTCACGACCCATTACATCTACAGTCTTCCTTCTTACGTTGTTTGTTAAGCTATCCTTGACACACAATCCATGCAAGTTAGATGATGATATCGAATTCCGTTTGAAAGATAGACGCAGAACCACCCAAGTCTCAAGAAATACAAGGGTAAGCTATGACAAACCCATTACATGTCAATATGGGAGCAAATATCTCACGACCCATTACATCTACAGTCTTCCTTCTTACGTTGTTTGTTAAGCTATCCTTGACACACAATCCATGCAATTTAGATGATGATATCGAATTCCGTTTGAAAGATAGACGCAGCAGCATCAAAGTCTCAAGAAATACAAGGGTAAGCTATGACAAACCCATTACATGTCAATATGGGAGCAAATATCTCACGACCCATTACATCTACAGTCTTCCTTCTTACGTTGTTTGTTAAGCTATCCTTGACACACAATCCATGCAATTTAGATGATGATATCGAATTCCGTTTGAAAGATAGACGCAGCAGCATCAAAGTCTCAAGAAATACAAGGGTAAGCTTTGTCAAACCCATTACATGTCCATATGGGAGCAAATATCTCATGACCCATTACATCTACAGTCTTCCTTCTTACGTTCTTTGTTAAGCTATCCTTGACACACCATCTATGCAATTTAGATGACGATATCGAACTCCGTTTGAAAGATAGACGCAGAACCACCCAAGTCTCAAGAAATACAAGGGTAAGCTATGACAAACCCATTACATGTCAATATGGGAGCAAATATCTCACGACCCATTACATCTACAGTCTTCCTTCTTACGTTGTTTGTTAAGCTATCCTTGACACACAATCCATGCAATTTAGATGATGATATCGAACTCCGTTTGAAAAATAGACGCACAAGCATCCAAGTCTAAAGATGCTTGTCAAACCCATTACATGTCCATATGAGAGCATATATCTCATGACCCATAGCATCTACAATCTTCATTCTTACGTTGTTTGTTAAGCTAACCTTAACACACAATCCATGCAAGTTAGATGATGATATCGAATTCCGTTTGAAAGATAGACGCAGAACCACCCAAGTCTCAAGAAATACAAGGGTAAGCTATGACAAACCCATTACATGTCAATATGGGAGCAAATATCTCACGACCCATTACATCTACAGTCTTCCTTCTTACGTTGTTTGTTAAGCTATCCTTGACACACAATCCATGCAATTTAGATGATGATATCGAATTCCGTTTGAAAGATAGACGCAGCAGCATCAAAGTCTCAAGAAATACAAGGGTAAGCTTTGTCAAACCCATTACATGTCCATATGGGAGCAAATATCTCATGACCCATTACATCTACAGTCTTCCTTCTTACGTTCTTTGTTAAGCTATCCTTGACACACCATCTATGCAATTTAGATGACGATATCGAACTCCGTTTGAAAGATAGACGCAGAACCACCCAAGTCTCAAGAAATACAAGGGTAAGCTATGACAAACCCATTACATGTCAATATGGGAGCAAATATCTCACGACCCATTACATCTACAGTCTTCCTTCTTACTTTGTTTGTTAAGCTATCCTTGACACACAATCCATGCAATTTAGATGATGATATCGAATTCCGTTTGAAAGATAGACGCAGCAGCATTAAAGTCTCAAGAAATACAAGGGTAAGCTATGACAAACCCATTACATGTCCATATGGGAGCAAATATCTCACGACCCATTACATCTACAGTCTTCCTTCTTACGTTGTTTGTTAAGCTATCCTTGACACACAATCCATGCAATTTAGATGATGATATCGAATTCCGTTTGAAAGATAGACGCAGCAGCATCAAAGTCTCAAGAAATACAAGGGTAAGCTTTGTCAAACCCATTACATGTCCATATGGGAGCAAATATCTCATGACCCATTACATCTACAGTCTTCCTTCTTACGTTCTTTGTTAAGCTATCCTTGACACACCATCTATGCAATTTAGATGACGATATCGAACTCCGTTTGAAAGATAGACGCAGAAGCATCAAAGTCTCAAGAAATACAAGGGTAAGCTTTGTCAAACCCATTACATGTCCATATGGGAGCAAATATCTCATGACCCATTACATCTACAGTCTTCCTGCTTACGTTGTTTGTTAAGCTATCCTTGACACACCATCCATGTAATTTAGATGACGATATCGAATTCCGTTTGAAAGATAGACGCAGAAGCATCAAGGTCTCAAGAAATACAAGGGTAAGCTATGACAAACCCATTACATGTCCATATGGGAGCAAATATCTCATGACCCATTACATCTACAGTCTTCCTTCTTACGTTGTTTGTTAAACTATCCTTGACACACCATCCATGCAATTTAGATGATGATATCGAATTCCGTTTGAAAGATAGACGCAGAAGCATCCAAGTCTCAAGAAATACAAGGGTAAGCTTTGTCAAACCCATTACATGTCAATATGGGAGCAAATATTTCATGACCCATTACATCTACAGTCTTCCTTCTTACGTTGTTTGTTAAGGTATCCCTGACACACAATCCATGCAATTTAGATGATGATATCGAATTCCGTTTGAAAGATAGACGCAGAAGCATCAAAGTCTCAAGAAATACAAGGGTAAGCTTTGTCAAACCCATTACATGTCCATATGGGAGCAAATATCTCATGACCCATTACATCTACAGTCTTCCTTCTTACGTTCTTTGTTAAGCTATCCTTGACACACCATCCATGCAATTTAGATGATGATATCGAATTCCGTTTGAAAGATAGACGCAGAAGCATCAAAGTCTCAAGAAATACAAGGGTAAGCTATGACAAACCCATTACATGTCAATATGGGAGCAAATATCTCACGACCCATTACATCTACAGTCTTCCTTCTTACGTTGTTTGTTAAGCTATCCTTGACACACAATCCATGCAATTTAGATGATGATATCGAATTCCGTTTGAAAGATAGACGCAGCAGCATTAAAGTCTCAAGAAATACAAGGGTAAGCTATGACAAACCCATTACATGTCCATATGGGAGCAAATATCTCACGACCCATTACATCTACAGTCTTCCTTCTTACGTTGTTTGTTAAGCTATCCTTGACACACAATCCATGCAATTTAGATGATGATATCGAATTCCGTTTGAAAGATAGACGCAGCAGCATCAAAGTCTCAAGAAATACAAGGGTAAGCTTTGTCAAACCCATTACATGTCCATATGGGAGCAAATATCTCATGACCCATTACATCTACAGTCTTCCTTCTTACGTTCTTTGTTAAGCTATCCTTGACACACCATCTATGCAATTTAGATGACGATATCGAACTCCGTTTGAAAGATAGACGCAGAAGCATCAAAGTCTCAAGAAATACAAGGGTAAGCTTTGTCAAACCCATTACATGTCCATATGGGAGCAAATATCTCATGACCCATTACATCTACAGTCTTCCTGCTTACGTTGTTTGTTAAGCTATCCTTGACACACCATCCATGTAATTTAGATGACGATATCGAATTCCGTTTGAAAGATAGACGCAGAAGCATCAAGGTCTCAAGAAATACAAGGGTAAGCTATGACAAACCCATTACATGTCCATATGGGAGCAAATATCTCATGACCCATTACATCTACAGTCTTCCTTCTTACGTTGTTTGTTAAGCTATCCTTGACACACCATCCATGCAATTTAGATGATGATATCGAATTCCGTTTGAAAGATAGACGCAGAAGCATCCAAGTCTCAAGAAATACAAGGGTAAGCTTTGTCAAACCCATTACATGTCAATATGGGAGCAAATATTTCATGACCCATTACATCTACAGTCTTCCTTCTTACGTTGTTTGTTAAGGTATCCCCGACACACAATCCATGCAATTTAGATGATGATATCGAATTCCGTTTGATAGATAGACGCAGAAGCATCAAAGTCTCAAGAAATACAAGGGTAAGCTTTGTCAAACCCATTACATGTCCATATGGGAGCAAATATCTCATGACCCATTACATCTACAGTCTTCCTTCTTACGTTGTTTGTTAAACTATCCTTGACACACCATCCATGCAATTTAGATGATGATATCGAATTCCGTTTGAAAGATAGACGCAGAAGCATCAAAGTCTCAAGAAATACAAGGGTAAGCTTTGTCAAACTCATTACATGTCCATATGGGAGCAAATATTTTATGACCCATAGCATCTACAACCTTCTTTCTTACGTTGTTTGTTAAGCTATCCTTGACACGCCATCCATGCAATTTAGATGACGATATCGAATTCCGTTTGAAAGATAGACGCAGAAGCATCAAGGTCTCAAGAAATACAAGGGTAAGCTATGACAAACCCATTACATGTCCATATGGGAGCAAATATCTCATGACCCATTACATCTACAGTCTTCCTTCTTACGTTCTTTGTTAAGCTATCCTTGACACACCATCCATGCAATTTAGATGATGATATCGAATTCCGTTTGAAAGATAGACGCAGAACCACCCAAGTCTCAAGAAATACAAGGGTAAGCTTTGTCAAACCCATTACATGTCCATATGGGAGCAAATATCTCATGACAAATTACATCTACAGTCTTCCTTCTTACGTTGTTTGTTAAGCTATCCTTGACACACCATCCATGCAATTTATATGATGATATCGAAATCCGTTTGAAAGATAGACGCAGAACCACCCAAGTCTCAAGAAATACAAGGGTAAGCTATGACAAACCCATTACATGTCCATATGGGAGCACATATATCATGACCCATTACCTTTACAGTCTTCCTTATTACGTTGGTTGTTATGCTATCCTTGACACACAATTTAGATGATGATATTGAATTCCGTTTGAAAGATAGACGCAGAACCACCCAAGTCTGAAGAAATACAAGGGTAAGCTATGACAAACCCATTACATGTCCATATGGGAGCAAATATCTCATGACCCATTACATCTACAGTCTTCCTTCTTACGTTGTTTGTTAAGCTATCCTTGACACACAATCCATGCAATTTAGATGATGATATCGAATTCCGTTTGTAAGATAGACGCAGAACCACCCAAGTCTCAAGAAAAAGAAGTGTAAGCTTTGTTAAACCCATTACATGTCCATATGAGAGCATATATCTCTTGACCCATAGCATCTACAATCTTCCTTCTTACGTTGTTTGTTAAGCTATCCTTGACACACCATCCATGCAGTTTAGATGATGATATCGAATTCCGTTTGAAAGATAGACGCAGAACCACCCAAGTGTCAAGAAATGCAAGGGTAAGCTATGACAAACCCATTACATGCCCATATAGGTGCAAATATTTCATGACCCATTACATCTACAGTCTTGTTTCTTACGCTGATTGTTATGTTATCCGTGAAACACAATCCATGCAATTTAGATGATGATATCGAATTCCGTTTGAAAGATAGACGCAGAAGCATCAAAGTCTCAAGAAATACAAGGGTAAGGTTTGTCAAACCCATTACATGTCCATATGGGAGCAAATATTTTATGACCCATAGCATCTACAACCTTCTTTCTTACGTTGTTTGTTAAGCTATCCTTGGCACACCATCCATGCAATTTAGATGACGATATCGAATTCCGTTTAAAAGATAGACGCAGAAGCATCAAAGTCTCAAGAAATACAAGGGTAAGCTTTGTCAAACCCATTACATGTCCATATGGGAGCAAATATCTCATGACCCATTACATCTACAGTCTTCCTTCTTACGTTTTTTGTTAAACTATCCTTGACACACCATCCATGCAATTTAGATGATGATATCGAATTCCGTTTGAAAGATAGACGCAGAAGCATCAAAGTCTCAAGAAATACAAGGGTAAGCTTTGTCAAACTCATTACATGTCCATATGGGAGCAAATATTTTATGACCCATAGCATCTACAACCTTCTTTCTTACGTTGTTTGTTAAGCTATCCTTGGCACACCATCCATGCAATTTAGATGACGATATCGAATTCCGTTTAAAAGATAGACGCAGAAGCATCAAAGTCTCAAGAAATACAAGGGTAAGCTTTGTCAAACCCATTACATGTCCATATGGGAGCAAATATCTCATGACCCATTACATCTACAGTCTTCCTTCTTACGTTGTTTGTTAAGCTATCCTTGACACACCATCCATGTAATTTAGATGACGATATCGAATTCCGTTTGAAAGATAGACGCAGAAGCATCAAGGTCTCAAGAAATACAAGGGTAAGCTATGACAAACCCATTACATGTCCATATGGGAGCAAATATCTCATGACCCATTACATCTACAGTCTTCCTTCTTACGTTGTTTGTTAAACTATCCTTGACACACCATCCATGCAATTTAGATGATGATATCGAATTCCGTTTGAAAGATAGACGCAGAAGCATCAAAGTCTCAAGAAATACAAGGGTAAGCTTTGTCAAATTCATTACATGTCCATATGGGAGCAAATATTTTATGACCCATAGCATCTACAACCTTCTTTCTTACGTTGTTTGTTAAGCTATCCTTGACACACCATCCATGCAATTTAGATGACGATATCGAATTCCGTTTGAAAGATAGACGCAGAAGCATCAAAGTCTCAAGAAATACAAGGGTAAGCTTTGTCAAATTCATTACATGTCCATATGGGAGCAAATATTTTATGACCCATAGCATCTACAACCTTCTTTCTTACGTTGTTTGTTAAGCTATCCTTGGCACACCATCCATGCAATTTAGATGACGATATCGAATTCCGTTTAAAAGATAGACGCAGAAGCATCAAAGTCTCAAGAAATACAAGGGTAAGCTTTGTCAAACCCATTACATGTCCATATGGGAGCAAATATCTCATGACCCATTACATCTACAGTCTTCCTTCTTACGTTGTTTGTTAAGCTATCCTTGACACACCATCCATGTAATTTAGATGACGATATCGAATTCCGTTTGAAAGATAGACGCAGAAGCATCAAGGTCTCAAGAAATACAAGGGTAAGCTATGACAAACCCATTACATGTCCATATGGGAGCAAATATCTCATGACCCATTACATCTACAGTCTTCCTTCTTACGTTGTTTGTTAAACTATCCTTGACACACCATCCATGCAATTTAGATGATGATATCGAATTCCGTTTGAAAGATAGACGCAGAAGCATCAAAGTCTCAAGAAATACAAGGGTAAGCTTTGTCAAATTCATTACATGTCCATATGGGAGCAAATATTTTATGACCCATAGCATCTACAACCTTCTTTCTTACGTTGTTTGTTAAGCTATCCTTGACACACCATCCATGCAATTTAGATGACGATATCGAATTCCGTTTGAAAGATAGACGCAGAAGCATCAAGGTCTCAAGAAATACAAGGGTAAGCTATGACAAACCCATTACATGTCCATATGGGAGCAAATATCTCATGACCCATTACATCTACAGTCTTCCTTCTTACGTTCTTTGTTAAGCTATCCTTGACACACCATCCATGCAATTTAGATGATGATATCGAATTCCGTTTGAAAGATAGACGCAGAACCACCCAAGTCTCAAGAAATACAAGGGTAAGCTTTGTCAAACCCATTACATGTCCATATGGGAGCAAATATCTCATGACAAATTACATCTACAGTCTTCCTTCTTACGTTGTTTGTTAAGCTATCCTTGACACACCATCCATGCAATTTAGATGATGATATCGAAATCCGTTTGAAAGATAGACGCAGAACCACCCAAGTCTCAAGAAATACAAGGGTAAGCTATGACAAGCCCATTACATGTCCATATGGGAGCACATATATCATGACCCATTACCTTTACAGTCTTCCGTATTACGTTGGTTGTTATGCTATCCTTGACACACAATTTAGATGATGATATTGAATTCCGTTTGAAAGATAGACGCAGAACCACCCAAGTCTGAAGAAATACAAGGGTAAGCTATGACAAACCCATTACATGTCCATATGGGAGCACATATCTCATGACCCATTACATCTACAGTCTTCCTTCTTACGTTGTTTGTTTGGCTATCCTTGACACACAATCCATGCAATTTAGATGATGATATCGAATTCCGTTTGTAAGATAGACGCAGAACCACCCAAGTCTCAAGAAATGCAAATGTAAACTATGACAAACCCATTACATGCCCACATGGGAGCAAATATTTCGTGATCCATTACATCTGCAGTCTTGTTTTTTACGTTGATTTTTAAGCTATCCTTGAAACACAATCCATGCAATTTAGACGATGATATCGAATTCCGTTTGAAAGATAGACGCAGAAGCATCCAAGTCTCAAGAAAAAGAAGTGTAAGCTTTGTTAAACCCATTACATGTCCATATGAGAGCATATATCTCTTGACCCATAGCATCTACAATCTTCCTTCTTACGTTGTTTGTTAAGCTATCCTTGACACACCATCCATGCAATTTAGATGATGATATCGAATTCCGTTTGAAAGATAGACGCAGAACCACCCAAGTCTCAAGAAATGCAAGGGTAAGCTATGACAAACCCATTACATGCCCATATAGGTGCAAATATTTCATGACCCATTACATCTACAGTCTTGTTTCTTACGCTGATTGTTAAGTTATCCGTAAAACACAATCCATGCAATTTAGATGATGATATCGAATTCCGTTTGAAAGATAGACGCAGAAGCATCCAAGTCTCAAGAAATACAAGGGTAAGCTTTGTCAAACCCATTACATGTCAATATGGGAGCAAATATTTCATGACCCATTACATCTACAGTCTTCCTTCTTACGTTGTTTGTTAAGGTATCCCTGACACACAATCCATGCAATTTAGATGATGATATCGAATTCCGTTTGAAAGATAGACGCAGAAGCATCAAAGTCTCAAGAAATACAAGGGTAAGCTTTGTCAAACCCATTACATGTCCATATGGGAGCAAATATCTCATGACCCATTACATCTACAGTCTTCCTTCTTACGTTGTTTGTTAAACTATCCTTGACACACCATCCATGCAATTTAGATGATGATATCGAATTCCGTTTGAAAGATAGACGCAGAAGCATCAAAGTCTCAAGAAATACAAGGGTAAGCTTTGTCAATCTCATTACATGTCCATATGGGAGCAAATATTTTATGACCCATAGCTTCTACAACCTTCTTTCTTACGTTGTTTGTTAAGCTATCCTTGGCACACCATCCATGCAATTTAGATGACGATATCGAATTCCGTTTGAAAAATAGACGCAGAAGCATCAAAGTCTCAAGAAATACAAGGGTAAGCTTTGTCAAACCCATTACATGTCCATATGGGAGCAAATATCTCATGACCCATTACATCTACAGTCTTCCTTCTTACGTTGTTTGTTAAGCTATCCTTGACACACCATCCATGCAATTTAGATGACGATATCGAATTCCGTTTGAAAGATAGACGCAGAAGCATCAAGGTCTCAAGAAATACAAGGGTAAGCTATGACAAACCCATTACATGTCCATATGGGAGCAAATATCTCATGACCCATTACATCTACAGTCTTCCTTCTTACGTTCTTTGTTAAGCTATCCTTGACACACCATCCATGCAATTTAGATGATGATATCGAATTCCGTTTGAAAGATAGACGCAGAACCACCCAAGTCTCAAGAAATACAAGGGTAAGCTTTGTCAAACCCACTACATGTCCATATGCGAGCAAATATCTCATGACAAATTACATCTACAGTCTTCCTTCTTACGTTGTTTGTTAAGCTATCCTTGACACACCATCCATGCAATTTAGATGATGATATCGAAATCCGTTTGAAAGATAGACGCCGAACCACCCAAGTCTCAAGAAATATAAGGGTAAGCTATGACAAACCCATTACATGTCCATATGGGAGCACATATCTCATGACCCATTACATCTACAGTCTACCTTCTTACGTTGTTTGTTAAGCTATCCTTGACACACAATCTATGCAATTTAGATGATGATATCGAATTCCGTTTGAAAAGTAGACGCACAAGCATCCAAGTCTAAAGATGCTTGTCAAACCCATTACATGTCCATATGAGAGCATATATCTCATGACCCATAGCATCTACAATCTTCATTCTTACGTTGTTTGTTAAGCTAACCTTAACACACAATCCATGCAAGTTAGATGATGATATCGAATTCCGTTTGAAAGATAGACGCAGAACCACCCAAGTCTCAAGAAATACAAGGGTAAGCTATGACAAACCCATTACATGTCAATATGGGAGCAAATATCTCATGACCCATTACATCTACAGTCTTCCTTCTTACGTTGTTTGTTAAGCTATCCTCGACACACAATCCATGCAATTTAGATGATGATATCGAATTCCGTTTGAAAGATAGACGCAGCAGCATCAAAGTCTCAAGAAATACAAGGGTAATCTTTGTCAAACCCATTACATGTCCATATGGGAGCAAATATCTCATGACCCATTACATCTACAGTCTTCCTTCTTACGTTCTTTGTTAAGCTATCCTTGACACACCATCTATGCAATTTAGATGACGATATCGAACTCCGTTTGAAAGATAGACGCAGAACCACCCAAGTCTCAAGAAATACAAGGGTAAGCTATGACAAACCCATTACATGTCAATATGGGAGCAAATATCTCACGACCCATTACATCTACAGTCTTCCTTCTTACGTTGTTTGTTAAGCTATCCTTGACACACAATCCATGCAATTTAGATGATGATATCGAATTCCGTTTGAAAGATAGGCGCAGCAGCATTAAAGTCTCAAGAAATACAAGGGTAAGCTTTGTCAAACCCATTACATGTCCATATAGGAGCAAATATCCCATGACCCATTACAACTACAGTCTTCCTTCTTACGTTGTTTGTTAAGCTATCCTTGACACACCATCCATGCAATTTAGATGACGATATCGAATTCCGTTTGAAAGATAGACGCAGAAGCATCAAAGTCTCAAGAAATACAAGGGTAAGCTTTGTCAAATCCATTACATGTCCATATGGGAGCAAATATCTCATGACCCATTACATCTACAGTCTTCCTTCTTACGTTGTTTGTTAAGCTATCCTTGACACACCCTCCATGCAATTTAGATGACGATATCGAATTCCGTTTGAAAGATAGACGCAGAAGCATCAAAGTCTCAAGAAATACAAGGGTAAGCTTTGTCAAACCCATTACATGTCCATATGGGAGCAAATATCTCATGACCCATTACATCTACAGTCTTCCTTCTTACGTTGTTTGTTAAGCTATCCTTGACACACAATCCATGCAATTTAGATGATGATATCGAATTCCGTTTGAAAGATAGACGCAGAACCACCCAAGTCCCAAGAAATACAAGGGTAAGCTATGACAAACCCATTACATGCCCATATGGGAGCAAATATTTCATGACCCATTACATCTACAGTCTTGTTTCTTACGTTGATTGTTAAGCTATACTTGAAACACAATCCATGCAATTTAGATGATGATATCGAATTCCGTTTGAAAGATAGACGCAGAACCATCCAAGTCTCAAGAAATACAAGGGTAAGCCATGTCAAACCCATTACATGTCCATATGGGAGCAAATTTTTCATGACCCATAACATCTACAATCTTCTTTCTTACGTTGTTTGTTAAGCTATCCTTTCACACACCATCCATGCAATTTAGATGACGATATCGAATTCCGTTTGAAAGATAGACGCAGAAGCAACAAAGTCTCAAGAAATACAAGGGTAAGCTTTGTCAAACCCATTACATGTCCATATGGGAGCAAATATCTCATGACCCATTACATCTACAGTCTTGTTTCTTACGTTGATTGTTAAGCTATCCTTGAAACACAATCCACGCAATTTAGACGATGATATCGAATTCCGTTTGAAAGATAGACGCAGAACCATCAAAGTCTCAAGAAATACAAGGGTAAGCTTTGTCAAATCCATTACATGTCCATATGAGAGCAAATATCTCATGACACATAATATCTACAGTCTCGTTTCTTACGTCTTTTGTTAATCAAACTTTCCGTTTCGAAAATAAATACAGAAGCATACAAGTGCCTAGAAATACAAGCGTAATCTTTCTCAAATCCATTACATGTCAATATGAGAGCAAATATCTCATGACCCATAACATCTACAGTTTTGTTTCTTACGTTATTTGTTAAGCTATATTTGACACACAATTTATGCAATTTAGATGATGATATCGAATTCCGTTTGCAAGATAGACGCAGAAGCATCCAAGTCTCAAGAAATACAAGGGTAAGCTTTGTCAAACCCATTACATGTCCATATGAGAGCAAATATCTCATGACCCATAATATCTACAGTCTCGTTTCTTACGTCGGTTGTTAAGCAACCTTTGACACACAATCCATGCAATTTATATGATGATATAGATTTCCTTTTCGAAGATAGATACAGAAGCATACAAGTGCCAAAAAATACAATGGTAACCTTGTCAAATCAATCATATATCCATCTGAGAGCAAATATCTCATGACCCATAACATGTACAGTCTTGTTTATTACGTTGTTTGTTAAGCTATATTTGACACACAATCTATGCAATTTAGATGATGATATCGAATTCCGTTTGCAAGATAGACGCAGAAGCATCCAAGTCTCAAGAAATACAAGGGTAAGCTTTGTCAAACCCATTACATGTCCATATGAGAGCAAATATCTCATGACCCATTACATCTACAGTCTTCTTTCTTACGTTGTTTGTTAAGCTATCCTTGACACACCATCCATGCAATTTAGATGATGATATCGAATTCCGTTTGAAAGATAGACGCAGAACCACCCAAGTCTCTAGAAATACAAGGGTAAGCTATGACAAACCCATTACATGTCCATATGGGAGCAAATATCTCATGACCCATTACATCTACAGTCTTCCTTCTCACGTTGTTGGTTAAGCTATCCTTGACACACCATCCATGCAATTTAGATGATGATATCGAATTCCGTTTGAAAGATAGACGCAGAAGCATCAAAGTCTCAAGAAATACAAGGGTAAGCTTTGTCAAATCCATTACATGTCCATATGGGAGCATATATCTCATGACCCATTACATCTACAGTCTTCCTTCTCACGTTGTTTGTTAAGCTATCCTTGACACACCATCCATGCAATTTAGATGACGATATCGAATTCCGTTTGAAAGATAGACGCAGAAGCATCAAAGTCTCAAGAAATACAAGGGTAAGCTTTGTCAAACCCATAACATGTCCATATGGGAGCAAATATCTCATGACCCATTACATCTACAGTCTTCCTTCTTACGTTGTTTGTTAAGCTATCCTTGACACACCATCCATGCAATTGAGATGATGATATCGAATTCCGTTTGAAAGATAGATGCAGAAGCATCCAAGTCTCAAGAAACACAAGTGTAAGCTTTGTCAAACCCATTACATGTCCATATGGGAGCAAATATCTCATGACCCATTACATATACAGTCTTCTTTCTTACGTTGTTTGTTAAGCTATCCTTGACACACAATCCATGCAATTTAGATGATGATATCGAATTCCGTTTGAAAGATAGACGCAGAAGCATCCAAGTCTCAAGAAACACAAGTGTAAGCTTTGTCAAACCCATTACATGTTCATATGAGAGCATATATCTCATGACCCATAGCATCTACAACCTTCTTTCTTACGCTGTTTGTTAAGCTATCCTTGACATACAATCCATGCAATTTAGATGACGATATCGAATTCCGTTTGAAAGATAGACGCAGAAGCATCAAAGTCTCAAGAAATAAAAGGGTAAGCTTTGTCAAACCCATTACATGTCCATATGGGAGCAAATATCTCATGACCCATTACATCTACAGTCTTCCTTCTCACGTTGTTTGTTAAGCAATCCTTGACACACCATCCATGCAATTTAGATGACGATATCGAATTCCGTTTGAAAGATAGACGCAGAAGCATCAACGTCTCAAGAAATACAAGGGTAAGCTTTGTCAAACCCATTACATGTCCATATGGGAGAAAATATCTCATGACCCATTACATCTACAGTCTTCCTTCTTACGTTGTTTGTTAAGCTATCCTTGACACACCATCCATGCAATTTAGATGATATCGAATTCCGTTTGAAAGATAGACGCAGAAGCATCCAAGTGTCAAGAAACACAAGTGTAAGCTTTGTCAAACCCATTACATGTCCATATGGGAGCAAATATCTCATGACCCATTACATCTACAGTCTTCTTTCTTACGTTGTTTGTTAAGCTATCCTTGACACACAACCCATGCAATTTAGATGACGATATCGAATTCCGTTTGAAAGATAGACGCAGAAGCATCCAAGTCTCAAGAAACACAAGTGTAAGCTTTGTCAAACCCATTACATGTCCATATGAGAGCAAATATCTCATGACCCATTACATCTACAGTCTTCTTTCTTACGTTGTTTGTTAAGCTATCCTTGACACACCATCCATGCAATTTAGATGATGATATCGAATTCCGTTTGAAAGATAGACGCAGAACCACCCAAGTCTCTAGAAATACAAGGGTAAGCTATGACAAACCCATTACATGTCCATATGGGAGCAAATATCTCATGACCCATTACATCTACAGTCTTCCTTCTCACGTTGTTGGTTAAGCTATCCTTGACACACCATCCATGCAATTTAGATGATGATATCGAATTCCGTTTGAAAGATAGACGCAGAAGCATCAAAGTCTCAAGAAATACAAGGGTAAGCTTTGTCAAATCCATTACATGTCCATATGGGAGCATATATCTCATGACCCATTACATCTACAGTCTTCCTTCTCACGTTGTTTGTTAAGCTATCCTTGACACACCATCCATGCAATTTAGATGACGATATCGAATTCCGTTTGAAAGATAGACGCAGAAGCATCAAAGTCTCAAGAAATACAAGGGTAAGCTTTGTCAAACCCATAACATGTCCATATGGGAGCAAATATCTCATGACCCATTACATCTACAGTCTTCCTTCTTACGTTGTTTGTTAAGCTATCCTTGACACACCATCCATGCAATTGAGATGATGATATCGAATTCCGTTTGAAAGATAGATGCAGAAGCATCCAAGTCTCAAGAAACACAAGTGTAAGCTTTGTCAAACCCATTACATGTCCATATGGGAGCAAATATCTCATGACCCATTACATATACAGTCTTCTTTCTTACGTTGTTTGTTAAGCTATCCTTGACACACAATCCATGCAATTTAGATGATGATATCGAATTCCGTTTGAAAGATAGACGCAGAAGCATCCAAGTCTCAAGAAACACAAGTGTAAGCTTTGTCAAACCCATTACATGTTCATATGAGAGCATATATCTCATGACCCATAGCATCTACAACCTTCTTTCTTACGCTGTTTGTTAAGCTATCCTTGATATAGACGCAGAAGCATCAAAGTCTCAAGAAATACAAGGGTAAGCTTTGTCAAACCCATAACATGTCCATATGGGAGCAAATATCTCATGACCCATTACATCTACAGTCTTCCTTCTTACGTTGTTTGTTAAGCTATCCTTGACACACCATCCATGCAATTGAGATGATGATATCGAATTCCGTTTGAAAGATAGATGCAGAAGCATCCAAGTCTCAAGAAACACAAGTGTAAGCTTTGTCAAACCCATTACATGTCCATATGGGAGCAAATATCTCATGACCCATTACATATACAGTCTTCTTTCTTACGTTGTTTGTTAAGCTATCCTTGACACACAATCCATGCAATTTAGATGATGATATCGAATTCCGTTTGAAAGATAGACGCAGAAGCATCCAAGTCTCAAGAAACACAAGTGTAAGCTTTGTCAAACCCATTACATGTTCATATGAGAGCATATATCTCATGACCCATAGCATCTACAACCTTCTTTCTTACGCTGTTTGTTAAGCTATCCTTGACATACAATCCATGCAATTTAGATGACGATATCGAATTCCGTTTGAAAGATAGACGCAGAAGCATCAAAGTCTCAAGAAATAAAAGGGTAAGCTTTGTCAAACCCATTACATGTCCATATGGGAGCAAATATCTCATGACCCATTACATCTACAGTCTTCCTTCTCACGTTGTTTGTTAAGCAATCCTTGACACACCATCCATGCAATTTAGATGACGATATCGAATTCCGTTTGAAAGATAGACGCAGAAGCATCAACGTCTCAAGAAATACAAGGGTAAGCTTTGTCAAACCCATTACATGTCCATATGGGAGAAAATATCTCATGACCCATTACATCTACAGTCTTCCTTCTTACGTTGTTTGTTAAGCTATCCTTGACACACCATCCATGCAATTTAGATGATATCGAATTCCGTTTGAAAGATAGACGCAGAAGCATCCAAGTGTCAAGAAACACAAGTGAAAGCTTTGTCAAACCCATTACATGTCCATATGGGAGCAAATATCTCATGACCCATTACATCTACAGTCTTCTTTCTTACGTTGTTTGTTAAGCTATCCTTGACACACAACCCATGCAATTTAGATGACGATATCGAATTCCGTTTGAAAGATAGACGCAGAAGCATCCAAGTCTCAAGAAACACAAGTGTAAGCTTTGTCAAACCCATTACATGTCCATATGAGAGCATATATCTCATGACCCATAGCATCTACAACCTTCTTTCTTACGCTGTTTGTTAAGCTATCCTCGACACACCATCCATGCAATTTAGATGACGATATCGAATTCCGTTTGAAAGATAGACGCAGAAGCATCAAAGTCTCAAGAAATACAAGGGTAAGCTTTGTCAAACCCATTACATGTCCATATGGGAGCAAATACCTCATGACCCATTACATCTACAGTCTTCCTTCTTACGTTGTTTGTTAAGCTGTCCTTGACACACAATCCATGCAATTTAGATGACGATATCGAATTCCGTTTGAAAGATAGACGCAGAAGCATCAAAGTCTCAAGAAATACAAGGGTAAGCTTTGTCAAACCCATTACATGTCCATATGGGAGCAAATACCTCATGACCCATTACATCTACAGTCTTCCTTCTTACGTTGTTTGTTAAGCTGTCCTTGACACACAATCCATGCAATTTAGATGACGATATCGAATTCCGTTTGAAAGATAGACGCAGAAGCATCAAAGTCTCAAGAAATACAAGGGTAAGCTTTGTCAAACCCATTACATGTCCATATGGGAGCAAATATCTCATGACCCATCACATCTACAGTCTTCCTTCTTACGTTGTTTGCTAAGCTATCCTTGACACACAATCTATGCAATTTAGATGACGATATCGAATTCCGTTTGAAAGATAGACGCAGAAGCATCAAAGTCTCAAGAAATACAAGGGTAAGCTTTGTCAAACCCATTACATGTCCATATGGGAGCAAATATTTCATGACCCATTACATCTACAGTATTCCTTCTTACGTTGTTTGTTAAGCTATCCTTGACACACCATAAATGCAATTTAGATGATGATGTCGAATTCCGTTTGAAAGATAGACGCAGAAGCATCCAAGTCTCAAGAAACACAAGTGTAAGCTTTGTCAAACCCATTACATGTCCATATGAGAGCATATATCTCATGACCCATAGCATCTACAATCTTCCCTCTTACGTTGTTTGTTAAGCTATCCTTGACACACCATCCATGCAATTTAGATGACGATATCGAATTCCGTTTGAAAGATAGACGCAGAAGCATCCAAGTCTCAAGAAACACAAGTGTAAGCTTTGTCAAACCCATTACATGTCCATATGGGAGCAAATATCTCATGACCCATTACATCTACAGTCTTCTTTCTTACGTTGTTTGTTAAGCTATCCTTGACACACAATCCATGCAATTTAGATGACGATATCGAATTCCGTTTGAAAGATAGAGGCAGAAGCATCAAAGTCTCAAGAAATACAAGGTAAGCTTTGTCAAATCCATTACATGTCCATATGGGAGCAAATATCTCATGACCCATTACATCTACAGTCTTCCTTCTTACGTTGTTTGTTAAGCTATCCTTGACACACAATCCATGCAATTTAGATGACGATATCGAATTCCGTTTGAAAGATAGACGCAGAAGCATCAAAGTCTCAAGAAATACAAGGGTAAGCTTTGTCAAACACATTACATGTCCATATGGGAGCAAATATCTCATGACCCATTACATCTACAGTCTTCCTTCTTACGTTGTTTGCTAAGCTATCCTTGGCACACAATCCATGCAATTTAGATGACGATATCGAATTCCGTTTGAAAGATAGACGCAGAAGCATCAAAGTCTCAAGAAATACAAGGGTAAGCTTTGTCAAACCCATTACATGTCCATATGGGAGCAAATATCTCATGACCCATTACATCTACAGTCTTCCTTCTTACGTTGTTTGTTAAGCTATCCTTGACACACAATCCATGCAATTTAGATGATGATATCGAATTCCGTTTGAAAGATAGACGCAGAAGCATCAAAGTCTCAAGAAATACAAGGGTAAGCTTTGTCAAATCCATTACATGTCCATATGGGAGCAAATATCTCATGACCCATTACATCTACAGTCTTCCTTCTCACGTTGTTTGTTAAGCTATCCTTGACACACCATCCATGCAATTTAGATGACGATATCGAATTCCGTTTGAAAGATAGACGCAGAAGCATCAAAGTCTGAAGAAATACAAGGGTAAGTTTTGTCAAACCCATTACATGTCCATATGAGAGCATATATCTCATGACCCATAGCATCTACAACCTTCTTTCTTACGCTGTTTGTTAAGCTTTCCTTGACACACCATCCATGCAATTTAGATGACGATATCGAATTCCGTTTGAAAGATAGACGCAGAAGCATCAAAGTCTCAAGAAATACAAGGGTGAGCTATGTCAAACCCATTACATGTCCATATGGGAGCAAATATCTCATGACCCATTACATCTACAGTCTTCCTTCTCACGTTGTTTGTTAAGCTATCCTTGACACACCATCCATGCAATTTAGATGACGATATCGAATTCCGTTTGAAAGATAGACGCAGAAGCATCAAAGTCTCAAGAAATACAAGGGTGAGCTATGTCAAACCCATTACATGTCCATATGGGAGCAAATATCTCATGACCCATTACATCTACAGTCTTCCTTCTCACGTTGTTTGTTAAGCTATCCTTGACACACCATCCATGCAATTTAGATGACGATATCGAATTCCGTTTGAAAGATAGACGCAGAAGCATCAAAGCCTGAAGAAATACAAGGGTAAGTTTTGTCAAACCCATTACATGTCCATATGAGAGCATATATCTCATGACCCATAGCATCTACAACCTTCTTTCTTACGCTGTTTGTTAAGCTTTCCTTGACACACCATTCATGCAATTTAGATGACGATATCGAATTCCGTTTGAAAGATAGACGCAGAAGCATCAAAGTCTCAAGAAATACAAGGGTGAGCTATGTCAAACCCATTACATGTCCATATGGGAGCAAATATCTCATGACCCATTACATCTACAGTCTTCCTTCTCACGTTGTTTGTTAAGCTATCCTTGACACACCATCCATGCAATTTAGATGACGATATCGAATTCCGTTTGAAAGATAGACGCAGAAGCATCAAAGTCTCAAGAAATACAAGGGTAAGCTTTGTCAAATCCATTACATGTCCATATGGGAGCAAATATCTCATGACCCATTACATCTACAGTCTTCCTTCTCACGTTGTTTGTTAAGATATCCTTGACACACCATCCATGCAATTTAGATGACGATATCGAATTCCGTTTGAAAGATAGACGCAGAAGCATCAAAGTCTCAAGAAATACAAGGGTAAGCTTTGTCAAACCCATTACATGTCCATATGGGAGCAAATATCTCATGACCCATTACATCTACAGTCTTCCTTCTTACGTTGTTTGTTAAGCTATCCTTGACACACCATCCGTGCAATTTAGATGATGATATCGAATTCCGTTTGAAAGATAGACGCAGAAGCATCCAAGTCTCAAGAAACACAAGTGTAAGCTTTGTCAAACCCATTACATGTCCATATGAGAGCATATATCTCATGACCCATAGCATCTACAACCTTCTTTCTTACGCTGTTTGTTAAGCTATCCTTGACACACCATTCATGCAATTTAGATGACGATATCGAATTCCGTTTGAAAGATAGACGCAGAAGCATCAAAGTCTCAAGAAATACAAGGGTAAGCTTTGTCAAACCCATTACATGTCCATATGGGAGCAAATATCTCATGACCCATTACATCTACAGTCTTCTTTCTTACGTTGTTTGTTAAGCTATCCTTGACACACAATCCATGCAATATAGATGACTATATCGAATTCCGTTTGAAAGATAAACGCAGAAGCATTAAAGTCTCAAGAAATACAAGGGTAAGCTTTGTCATATCCATTACATGTCCATGTGGGAGCAAATATCTCATGACCCATTACAGCTACAGTCTTCCTTCTTACGTTGTTTGTTAAGCTATCCTTGACACACAATCCATGCAATTTAGATGATATCGAATTCCGTTTGAAAGATAGACGCAGAAGCATCCAAGTCTCAAGAAAAACAAGTGTAAGCTTTGTCAAACCCATTACATGTCCATATGAGAGCATATATCTCATGACCCATAGCATCTACAATCTTCCCTCTTACCTTGTTTGTTAAGCTTTCCTTGACACACCATCCATGCAATTTAGATGATGATATCGAATTCCGTTTGAAAGATAGACGCAGAAGCATCAAAGTCTCAAGAAATACAAGGGTAAGCTTTGTCAAATCCATTACATGTCCATATGGGAGCAAATATCTCATGACCCATTACATCTACAGCCTTCCTTCTTACGTTGTTTGTTAAGCAATCCTTGACACGCCATCCATGCAATTTAGATGACGATATCGAATTCCGTTTGAAAGATAGACGCAGAAGCATCCAAGTCGCAAGAAAAACAAGTGTAAGCTTTGTCAAACCCATTACATGTCCATATGAGAGCATATATCTCATGACCCATAGCATCTACAAAGTTCCCTCTTACGTTGTTTGTTAAGCTATCCTTGACACACCATCCATGCAATTTAGATCACGATATCGAATTCCGTTTGAAAGATAGACGCAGAAGCATCAAAGTCTCAAGAAATACAAGGGTAAGTTTTGTCAAACCCATTACATTTCCATATGGGAGCAAATATCTCATGACCCATTACATCTACAACCTTCTTTCTTACGCTGTTTGTTAAGCTATCCTTGATACACCATCCATGGAATTTAGATGACGATATCGAATTCCGTTTGAAAGATAGACGCAGAAGCATCCAAGTCTCAAGAAACACAAGTGTAAGCTTTGTCAAACCCATTACATGTCCATATGAGAGCATATATCTCATGACCCATGGCATCTACAACCTTCTTTCTTACGCTGTTTGTTAAGCTATCCTTGACACACTATCCATGCAATTCAGATTATGATATCGAATTCCTTTTGAAAGATAGACGCAGAAGCATCCAAGTCTCAAGAAAAACAAGGGTAAGTTTTGTCAAACCCATTACATGTCCATATGGGAGCAAATATCTCATGACCCATTACAGCTACAGTCTTCCTTCTTACGTTGTTTGTTAAGCTATCCTTGACACACAATCCATGCAATTTAGATGATATCGAAGTCCGTTTGAAAGATAGACGCAGAAGCATCCAAGTCTCAAGAAAAACAAGTGTAAGCTTTGTCAAACCCATTACATGTCCATATGAGAGCATATATCTCATGACCCATAGCATCTACAATCTTCCCTCTTACCTTGTTTGTTAAGCTATCCTTGACACACCATCCATGCAATTTAGATGATGATATCGAATTCCGTTTGAAAGATAGACGCAGAAGCATCAAAGTCTCAAGAAATACAAGGGTAAGCTTTGTCAAATCCATTACATGTCCATATGGGAGCAAATATCTCATGACACATTACATCTACAGCCTTCCTTCTTACGTTGTTTGTTAAGCAATCCTTGACACGCCATCCATGCAATTTAGATGACGATATCGAATTCCGTTTGAAAGATAGACGCAGAAGCATCCAAGTCGCAAGAAAAACAAGTGTAAGCTTTGTCAAACCCATTACATGTCCATATGAGAGCATATATCTCATGACCCATAGCATCTACAATCTTCCCTCTTACGTTGTTTGTTAAGCTATCCTTGACACACCATCCATGCAATTTAGATCACGATATCGAATTCCGTTTGAAAGATAGACGCAGAAGCATCAAAGTCTCAAGAAATACAAGGGTAAGTTTTGTCAAACCCATTACATTTCCATATGGGAGCAAATATCTCATGACCCATTACATCTACAACCTTCTTTCTTACGCTGTTTGTTAAGCTATCCTTGATACACCATCCATGCAATTTAGATGACGATATCGAATTCCGTTTGAAAGATAGACGCAGAAGCATCCAAGTCTCAAGAAACACAAGTGTAAGCTTTGTCAAACCCATTACATGTCCATATGAGAGCATATATCTCATGACCCATAGCATCTACAACCTTCTTTCTTACGCTGTTTGTTAAGCTATCCTTGACACACTATCCATGCAATTCAGATTATGATATCGAATTCCTTTTGAAAGATAGACGCAGAAGCATCCAAGTCTCAAGAAAAACAAGGGTAAGTTTTGTCAAACCCATTACATGTCCATATGGGAGCAAATATCTCATGACCCATTCATCTACAGTCTTCTTTCTTACGTTGTTTGTTAAGCTATCCTTGACACACCATCCATGCAATTTAGATGACGATATCGAATTCCGTTTGAAAGATAGACGCAGAAGCATCAAAGTCTCAAGAAATACAAGGGTAAGCTTTGTCAAACCCATTACATGTCCTATGGGAGCAAATATCTCATGACCCATTACATCTACAGTCTTCCTTCTCACGTTGTTTGTTAAGCTAACCTAGACACACCATCCATGCAATTTAGATGACGATATCGAATTCCGTTTGAAAGATAGACGCAGAAGCATCCAAGTCTCAAGAAACACAAGTGTAAGCTTTGTCAAACCCATTACATGTCCATATGGGAGCAATTATCTCATGACCCATTACATCTACAGTCTTCCTTCTCACGTTGTTAGTTAAGCTATCCTTGACACACCATCCATGCAATTTAGATGACGATATCGAATTCCGTTTGAAAGATAGACGCAGAAGCATCAAAGTCTCAAGAAATACAAGGGTAAGTTTTGTCAAACCCATTACATGTCCATATGAGAGCATATATCTCATGACCCATAGCATCTACAGTCTTCTTTCTTACGCTGTTTGTTAAGCTATCCTTGACACACCATCCATGCAATTTAGATGATGATATCGAATTCCGTTTGAAAGATAGACGCAGAAGCATCCAAGTCTCAAGAAACCCAAGTGTAAGCTTTGTCAAACCCATTACATGTCAATATGAGAGCATATATCTCATGACCCATAGCATCTACAACTTCTTTCTTACGCTTTTTGTTAAGCTATCCTTGACACACCATCCATGCAATTTAGATGACGATATCGAATTCCGTTTGAAAGATAGACGCAGAAGCATCAAAGTCTCAAGAAATACAAGGGTAAGTTTTGTCAAACCCATTACATGTCCATATGGGAGCAAATATCTCATGACCCATTACATCTACAGTCTTCTTTCTTACGTTGTGTGTTAAGCTATCCTTGACACACAATCCATGCAATTTAGATGACGATATCGAATTCCGTTTGAAAGATAGACGCTGAAGCATCAAAGTCTCAAGAAATACAAGGGTAAGCTTTGTCAAATCCATTACATGTCCATATGGGAGCAAATATCTCATTACCCATTACATCTACAGTCTTCCTTCTTACGTTGTTTGTTAAGCTATCCTTGACACACAATCCATGCAATTTAGATGATGATATCGAATTCCGTTTGAAAGATAGACGCAGAAACATCCAAGTCTCAAGAAAAACAAGTGTAAGCTTTGTCAAACCCATTACATGTCCATATGAGAGCATATATCTCATGACCCATAGCATCTACAACCTTCTTTCTTACGCTGTTTGTTAAGCTATCCTTGACACACCATCCATGCAATTTAGATGACGATATCGAATTTCGTTTGAAAGATACACGCAGAAGCATCAAAGTCTCAAGAAATACAAGGGAAAGCTTTGTCAAATCCATTACATGTCCATATGGGAGCAAATATCTCATGACCCATTACATCTAGAGTCTTCCTTCTCACGTTGTTTGTTAAGCTATCCTTGACACACCATCCATGCAATTTAGATGACGATATCGAATTCCGTTTGAAAGATAGACGCAGAAGCATCCAAGTCTCAAGAAACACAAGTGTAAGCTTTGTCAAACCCATTACATGTCCATATGAGAGCATATATCTCATGACCCATAGCATCTACAACCTTCTTTCTTACGCTGTTTGTTAAGCTATCCTTGACACACCATCCATGCAATTTAGATGACGATATCGAGTTCCGGTTGAAAGATAGACGCAGAAGCATCAAAGTCTCAAGAAATACAAGGGTAAGCTTTGTGAAACCCATTACATGTCCATATGGGAGCAAATATCTCATGACCCATTACATCTACAGTCTTCTTTCTTACGTTGTGTGTTAAGCTATCCTTGACACACAATCCATGCAATTTAGATGACGATATCGAATTCCGTTTGAAAGATAAACGCTGAAGCATCAAAGTCTCAAGAAATACAAGGGTAAGCTTTGTCAAATCCATTACATGTCCATATGGGAGCAAATATCTCATTACCCATTACATCTACAGTCTTCCTTCTTACGTTGTTTGTTAAGCTATCCTTGACACACCATCCATGCAATTTAGATGATGATATCGAACTCCGTTTGAAAGATAGACGCAGAAGCATCCAAGTCTCAAGAAACACAAGTGTAAGCTTTGTCAAACCCATTACATGTCCATATGAGAGCATATATCTCATGACCCATAGCATCTACAACCTTCTTTCTTACGCTGTTTGTTAAGCTATCCTTGACACACCATCCATGCAATTCAGATGACGATATCGAATTTCGTTTGAAAGATACACGCAGAAGCATCAAAGTCTCAAGAAATACAAGGGAAAGCTTTGTCAAACCCATTACATGTCCATATGGGAGCAAATATTTCATGACCCATTACATCTACAGTCTTCCTTCTTACTTTGTTTGCTAAGCTATCCTTGACACACAATCCATGCAATTTAGATGACGATATCGAATTCCGTTTGAAAGATAGACGCAGAAGCATCAAAGTCTCAAGAAATACAAGGGTAAGCTTTGTCAAACCCATTACATGTCCATATGGGAGCAAATACCTCATGTCAAACCCATTACATGTCCATATGGGAGCAAATACCTCATGACCCATTACATCTACAATCTTCCCTCTTACGTTGTTTGTTAAGCTATCCTTGACACACCATCCATGCAATTTAGATGATGATATCGAATTCCGTTTGAAAGATAGACGCAGAAGCATCCAAGTCTCAAGAAACCCAAGTGTAAG
This sequence comes from Musca autumnalis, assembly GCF_047663935.1. Lineage (NCBI taxonomy): Eukaryota > Metazoa > Arthropoda > Insecta > Diptera > Muscidae > Musca > Musca autumnalis. The sequence goes on along the minus strand of NW_027411977.1, from coordinate 162,436,643 downwards.
CTTTGTCAAACCCATTACATGTCAATATGAGAGCATATATCTCATGACCCATAGCATCTACAACCTTCTTTCTTACGCTTTTTGTTAAGCTATCCTTTACACACCATCCATGCAATTTAGATGACGATATCGAAGCATCAAAGTCTCAAGAAATACAAGGGAAGCTTTGTCAAACCCATTACATGTCCATATGGGAGCAAATATCTCATGACCCATTACATCTACAGTCTTCCTGCTCACGTTGTTTGTTAAGCTATCCTTGACACACCATCCATGCAATTTAGATGACGATATCGAATTCCGTTTGAAAGATAGACGCAGAAGCATCAAAGTCTCAAGAAATACAAGGGTAAGTTTTGTCAAACCCAATACATGTCCATATGAGAGCATATATCTCATGACCCATAGCATCTACAACCTTCTTTCTTACGCTGTTTGTTAAGCTATCCTTGACACACCATCCATGCAATTTAGATGACGATATCGAATTCCGTTTGAAAGATAGACGCAGAAGCATCAAAGTCTCAAGAAATACAAGGGTGAGCTATGTCAAACCCATTACATGTCCATATGGGATCAAATATCTCATGACCCATTACATCTACAGTCTTCCTTCTCACGTTGTTTGTTAAGCTATCCTTGACACACCATTCATGCAATTTAGATGACGATATCGAATTCCGTTTGAAAGATAGACGCAGAAGCATCAAAGTCTCAAGAAAAACAAGGGTAAGCTTTGTCAAATCCATTACATGTCCATATGGGAGAAAATATCTCATGACCCATTACATCTAGAGTCTTCCTTCTCACGTTGTTTGTTAAGCTATCCTTGACACACCATCCATGCAATTTAGATGACGATATCGAATTCCGTTTGAAAGATAGACGCAAAAGCATCAAAGTCTCAAGAAATACAAGGGTAAGCTTTGTCAAACCCATTACATGTCCATATGGGAGCAAATATCTCATGACCCATTACATCTACAGTCTTCTTTCTTACGTTGTGTGTTAAGCTATCCTTGACACACAATCCATGCAATTTAGATGACGATATCGAATTCCGTTTAAAAGATAGACGCAGAAGCATCAAAGTCTCAAGAAATACAAGGGTAAGCTTTGTCAAATCCATTACATGTCCATATGGGAGCAAATATCTCATTACCCATTACATCTACAGTTTTCCTTCTTACGTTGTTTGTTAAGCTATCCTTGACACACAATCCATGCAATTTAGATGATGATATCGAATTCCGTTTGAAAGATAGTCGCAGAAGCATCCAAGTCTCAAGAAAAACAAGTGTAAGCTTTGTCAAACCCATTACATGTCCATATGAGAGCATATATCTCATGACCCATAGCATCTACAATCTTCCCTCTTACGTTGTTTGTTAAGCTATCCTTGACACACCATCCATGCAATTTAGATGATGATATCGAATTCCGTTTGAAAGATAGATGCAGAAGCATCCAAGTCTCAAGAAACACAAGTGTAAGCTTTGTCAAACCCATTACATGTCCATATGAGAGCATATATCTCATGACCCATAGCATCTACAACCTTCTTTCTTACGCTGTTTGTTAAGCTATCCTTGACACACCATCCATGCAATTTAGATGATGATATCGAATTCCGTTTGAAAGATAGACGCAGAAGCATCAAAGTCTCAAAAATACAAGGGTAAGCTTTGTCAAACCCATTACATGTCCATATGGGAGCAAATATCTCATGACCCATTACATCTAGAGTCTTCCTTCTCACGTTGCTTGTTAAGCTATCCTTGACACACCATCCATGCAATTTAGATGACGATATCGAATTCCGTTTGAAAGATAGACGCAGAAGCATCCAAGTCTCAAGAAACACAAGTGTAAGCTTTGTCAAACCCATTACATGTCCATATGAGAGCATATATCTCATGACCCATAGCATCTACAACCTTCTTTCTTACGTTGTTTGTTAAGCTATCCTTGACACACCATCCATGCAATTTAGATGATGATATCGAATTCCGTTTGAAAGATAGACGCAGAAGCATAAAAGTCTCAAAAAATACAAGGGTAAGCTTTGTCAAACCCATTACATGTCCATATGGGAGCAAATATCTCATGACCCATTACATCTACAGTCGTCCTTCTTACGTTGTTTGTTAAGCTATCCTTGACACACCAGCCATGCAATTTAGATGATGATACCGAATTCCGTTTGAAAGATAGACGCAGAAGCATCCAAGTCTCAAGAAACACAAGTGTAAGCTTTGTCAAACCCATTACATATCCATATGAGAGCATATATCTCATGACCCATAACATCTACAATCTTCCCTCTTACGTTGCTTGTTAAGCTATCCTTGACACACCATCCATGCAATTTAGACGATGATATCGAATTCCGTTTGAAAGATAGACGCAGAAGCATCCAAGTCTCAAGAAACACAAGTGTAAGCTTTGTCAAACCCATTACATGTCCATATGGGAGCAAATATCTCATGACCCATTACAACTACAGTCTTCTTCTTTCTTACGTTGTTTGTTAAGCTATCCTTGACACACCATCCATGCAATTTAGATGACGATATCGAATTCCGTTTGAAAGATAGACGCAGAAGCATCAAAGTCTCAAGAATACAAGGGTAAGCTTTGTCAAACCCATTACATGTCCATATGAGAGCATATATCTCATGACCCATAGCATCTACAACCTTCTTTCTTACGCTTTTTGTTAAGCTATCCTTGACACACCATCCATGCAATTTAGATGACGATATCGAATTCCGTTTGAAAGATAGACGCAGAAGCATCAAAGTCTCAAGAAATACAAGGGTAAGCTTTGTCAAACCCATTACATGTCCATATGGGAGCAAATATCTCATGACCCATTACATCTACAGTCTTCCTTCTCACGTTGTTTGTTAAGCTATCCTTGACACACCATCCATGCAATTTAGATGACGATATCGAATTCCGTTTGAAAGATAGACGCAGAAGCATCAAAGTCTCAAGAAATACAAGGGTAAGTTTTGTCAAACCCATTACATGTCCATATGAGAGCATATATCTCATGACCCATAGCATCTACAACCTTCTTTCTTACGCTGTTTGTTAAGCTATCCTTGACACACCATCCATGCCATTTAGATGACGATATCGAATTCCGTTTGAAAGATAGACGCAGAAGCATCAAAGTCTCAAGAAATACAAGGGTGAGCTATGTCAAACCCATTACATGTCCATATGGGAGCAAATATCTCATGACCCATTACATCTACAGTCTTCCTTCTCACGTTGTTTGGTAAGCTGTCCTTGACACACCATCCATGCAATTTAGATGACGATATCGAATTCCGTTTGAAAGATAGACGCAGAAGCATCAAAGTCTCAAGAAATACAAGGGTAAGCTTTGTCAAATCCATTACATGTCCAAATGGGAGCAAATATCTCATGACCCATTACATCTACAGTCTTCCTTCTCACGTTGTTTGTTAAGCTAACCTTGACACACCATCCATGCAATTTAGATGACGATATCGAATTCCGTTTGAAAGATAGACGCAGAAGCATCAAAGTCTCAAGAAATACAAGGGTAAGCTTTGTCAAACCCATTACAAGTCCATATGGGAGCAAATATCTCTTGACCCATTACATCTATAGTCTTCCTTCTTACGTTGTTTGTTAAGCTATCCTTGACACACCATCCATGCAATTTAGATGATGATATCGAATTCCGTTTGAAAGATAGACGCAGAAGCATCCAAGTCTCAAGAAACACAAGTGTAAGCTTTGTCAAACCCATTACATGTCCATATGAGAGCATATATCTCATGACCCATGGCATCTTCAACCTTCTTTCTTACGCTGTTTGTTAAGCTATCCTTGACACACCATCCATGCAATTTAGATGACGATATCGAATTCGGTTTGAAAGATAGACGCAGAAGCATCAAAGTCTCAAGAAATACAAGGGTAAGCTTTGTCAAACCCATTACATGTCCATATGGGACCAAATATCTCATGACCCATTACATCTACAGTCTTCTTTCTTACGTTGTGTGTTAAGCTATCCTTGACACACAATCCATGCAATTTAGATGACGATATCGAATTCCGTTTGAAAGATGGACGCAGAAGCATCAAAGTCTCAAGAAATACAAGGGTAAGTTTTGTCAAATCCATTACATGTCTATATGGGAGCAAATATCTCATTACCCATTATATCTACAGTCTTCCTTCTTACGTTGTTTGCTAAGCTGTCCTTGACACACAATCCATGCAATTTAGATGATATCGAATTCCGTTTGAAAGATAGAGGCAGAAGCATCCAAGTCTCAAGAAAAACAAGTGTAAGCTTTGTCAAACCCATTACATGTCCATATGAGAGCATATATCTCATGACCCATAGTGTTTATTCGGCCCGAAGCGACCAAATATTTAGTCCGCACTATAGGGACTTGGGGGGAACAAGTGTATCGAGGCTCCCCAATGGAGCCAGTACGCCCAATGCGTACGTTTGGCCGTCAATATAAAAAGAGAATAAGAAAATAAAATAAAACACAATAGTTTTATTAGTAAAAAGTTTGGCTCGATTGCCGTGTGTTTATTGATGGTAAACAATATTACCTTTAAGAATTAAGTACAACGATATGTACAAAGGCTTACGATAAAGCGCGGGAGTTGTTGCTTGCAAGTCAAGCTGTCGATCGATCTTGTTTATGTGTTTTTATTATGTTGTGTGTTGACATCTGCATAGATGCTTCAAAAGGGCGGTTGTCAAGTGAATATTCGTTGAAATCTCTCATACTATTACAGGGGTGTAATAAATAGGAATTAGGAGATTTCAACGAATATACCTATGCAATTCATAGGGCCAATTAAAAGTGGTAGAATCAATTCTAACTTAAACATTTGCCGCCTCCCTTGAAACATCCAGATGTTTTAACAAATACAATGTTAATCTATGAAGAATCAATGTAATTATTAATTATAAATATACGAAATAAAGCAATGGCATAGTGCAGGCGTGAGCAGTACCTTTTACATTTTTTCTTTCAATTTTTGATTTTTTTTTCCTTTTTAGCATATCATTTTTTTCAAAAACATTCTTACATGCTAAACGATGGGCCATTAGGGACCCCGGGCCATTAGGGACCCCGCGGTAAATATGGTCATGAGGGACCATGCGATAAGCTTACAAACTAAACGATGGGCCATTAGGGATCCCGGGCCATTAGGGACCCCGCGGTAAATATGGTCATAAGGGACCATTCAAGCGACTGGGCCATTAGGGACCCAGCTGTTGTGCAGATCACTATAGATCTGGCTAACGAAAGGGCCATTAGGGACCCTGCGAACGATAGTGCAACGTGAGCTAACGTTCGCCTTGTTTGGTTGGGCCGCTTTACAACGATTTTCCGTACCATTTACGAAAACGACAATTTATGTGACAGGGCCAGTAATGATCCACCCAAACGATGTATTTTGAGCGAGCAGCGAACCAGACGAAAGTCGAAGAGAATGATTTTTAATTATTTTCGGGTACAAGTCTGCTCCTATCAAAATATCTACGGGGCGCGATTCGCCGAACTGAGGATCTGCCAAGACTATATTCGACAAATCCGACTTAAGGTCCGAAGTGACTGAAAAGGTTGGAAGATTTCTCGATATGGAACCTACTACCAACGCCGAAGTCTCAAAAGTAGACGACCTGTCACCACGACTACGAAGTTTCAACGAACAAATTTTATGACATGTAGCTGTGAAAGTATCATTAGCTCCAGATATTGACGATTTATTGGATTGGACCTGGAGTCCCAGATCCTTCTGAAGTCGTTCCGAAACGAGGGACGACTCAGAAGCGGGGTCGATCAACGCCCTAGCAGGAAAAGAAACACCTTGGTGAACGATATTCACCAGTGCTGTTCCCAATAGAACTTTTCTTTTCTGCCTGACGTGGAAGGATTGTCGAACTACATTATCTACCGATGTCGAAGGAATGCTAGAAGCTGAGGAAGAAGTACAACTACCATTTAGAGTTCTAGGCCGAAAAGTGGAAGCTGAAGCAGACAACTTCGAACTTCTGGGAGTCACAGTTTGACTCGGATTGCTCAACATAGAGCGATCTCTGTGCAACAGAGTGTTATGTCTCTGGTTGCACTTTCGACAACAACGACTAGCACAATTTTTGACTTCGTGTCCCTTCTGAAGGCAATTCACACACAAACGATGCTTTTTGACTAATTTAAATCTTTCCAACGGCGTACAATTTACGAACCGCTGGCAAACATTTAATTTGTGTTGTTGCTCTGTACAAAGAACGCAACAAGTATTAGGAGACGAACGAAGAGGTGTCGAAAAGAGTTTGGGACTGGGAGAAGTGTGAGGAGAGGAAGTACAATATTTAGGAGACGCTTCACTGTTCGATTTATAACAAGTGCCAACACTTCTCATCTCATGCAAACACAGAAGAGTTCGAATTCTCTCTGTCAAGAATGCATCTAATTCTTTCCAAGTTGAAAGACGAGATTTATTTGTCACACTTTGCTCCCATAAAGCGTGTGTGATCTTAGGCAATTTTTGTAAACAAATGAAGACCACGATCGGATCCCAATTATCCGTTGGTACATCATAAATTGCCATTGCCGAAAGGCAACTATTGATCCCACGTTGTATTGACTTAAGTCCCGAACTATTCTCCTGATCCAACACAGGAAGCGAAAAGAGCGATTTCAATTGGCTGTGGACAAGCAAACGTGGATTATCGTATGTGGAGTTCAATTCATTCCACGCAAGGTTGAAACTCCGATGAGTCAACGGAAACTTCGAGACAATTTCTCGAGCCTCACCACTAGTTTTACTCACCAGATGACACAAGCGTTCAATATCTGTCAACTGGGAGTTATTTATATAAACCGCACTGAACAAATCTCTGAAAGTGGGCCAATTTAGAATATTTCCATCGAAAACCTCAACATCCAAAGGAGGTAACGCAAGATTATGAATGCTATCAAAATTTGAAGAGTCAACAAAAAAGCTCGAGCCTAATCTAGGATTCCCAATACCAAATATTGTGGAACTAGTTGCTTGGGTGCCCACATCTTGAGAGGTGTGATGCGGCGAACTCTTGTTTTTAACATGTATATCACAAGACTGTTTTTCAGAAGAAATATCGCCTGGATGTTCCGTTAAGGAATCTACCGAACTATTTTTCAATGAGTTCAGGGACAATTTAAAAGAAATATTAAACTTTGACAACAAACTATTTATCATTGAAGAACAACTTATATATTTATTATACGACTCCTCATATATGGAGTTAAGATTTTCAGGATTTTCTACAGACGAGAGGCATTTACTAAAAGTTTCCTGAAAGTTTTTCCACAATTTCTCAATTTCCTCACAATAAACTTCTAGGCCATAAAAGTCAAGTTCGTCTTCCTTTAATGTACTGAAGTGTTCAGCGAATGTCACGATAGACTTGGAAGCACGAATTAATAAATGTGGATGAGTGAAAGCCATATTAGTGAAAACTAGGAAAAACAAACCAACAAAATGGCGAATGACACAAAGTACAAAAAAATATAAAGCCGCAAAGAAGAATAAAAATAAAATATATTATTTTTCACAAAACCAGAAATGTTCAAGCTACCTATTGTAGCGAAACTTTCAATTCGGTAAAATGTACACTAAAATATATTATTTTCAACAAAGGATAAATTCTCAAATTACCAATTGTAGCGTCTAGCAAAAATTGCAATGGGAAATTTTTAAACAAAATTCAAAATTCCAAAAAATCTCTAAATTTTGCAAAGCAACTAAAAATAGAATTGACAACTCTAAGGGTCTAAGAACAACAAATTTGTCTAAGAATAACAATAGGAAATTTAAGATCCAAAAATTATGTATAATTTGTAAATTACCATTTAATTTACAAGATTATTACCAAAAACGATACGAGGCGATATTAATTTGCATTAAAAGCCAATAATAAATATCTGCTTTCGACCAAAATGACACGAACTAACTACCGATTGTAGTGTATTTGTGTCAAAAAATATAACTGGAAATTCGAACAATATCAGAATTCCAAAAAATTATAAAATTCGCAAATATATGTGTACAAAATGCCCTACACAAGAAAAAGACCAATAGTAGGGTGCATGCAATATCAAATTTATACAAATAGCCACCGAATGTAGTTTATTTGTGTCCAAAATTCAATGAAAGTTTCAAACTATATTGAAATTCCAATAGAATATAAAATCTACAAAATTCTGTTTAAATAACTCCCTACACAAGAAAAGGTCCAATTGACCGATTGTAGGGTGCACGCAATTCCAAAATGTCCAAAAATATTATTAAAAAGTTCCCTGACACCGATTTATTATATTTACTATAAAATATAATAATATGTGTCACAGTACTAATTTACTGACTGGGTACTGTGTAATAATACACCGGCGGGAGACTGTGCAATAAAAACGGACACGACAGAAAGAGGAATGTCCAAAAATGCAATATTTATGAGTACATGCGTGTGTGTATATATTTGCGTGCAAGCCACTTACTGACCGACTAGACGGTACGACAGAGCGACGATGCTGGAGTATGTAGCTATACAAGCGTGTGTGTATCAAACAGAAGGGACCACGAATAGGCCGTGCAGTGTAAATATGTAATCGATGTATTGATGAATATACGTTTGTATATTTACACTGCTAATGCTAGCGAAAACAAATCAATGCAAAATAGAAATATTTTTGGGAATATTTTCAACACTTTTTGCAACAACAATATAAAGTAGGTAAAGGACAATTTAGAAGAAATTGAACGAAAAATAATACGAAATATTTAGAAGAAAGTATTTATTATTTTTGTTTTGATTTTTCTATTCCCGTATGTATGCACGTCTGTCCACGATTTGGACTTTGATCGATTAACAAAAAAAAGGGAATCTATGGCGATGTAAAACGACCGCACAAACAAACGAACACTTGTTTTTCTTTTTATTTATTGCTCACTTTGCACTATACGTACCGATGGTAGTTGAAAGCTGCAATTATGTTGTGGACTGTATTTTAATTCCAAAATTATGCCAACTGGAATATCCGGCTCGATTGGATCAAATGTTTATCCGGCTCGAAGGACCAAATGTTTATTCGGCCTGAAGCGACCGAATGTTTAGTCCGCACTATAGGGACTTGGGGGGAACAAGTGTATCGAGGCTCCCCAATGGAGCCAGTACGCCCAATGCGTACGTTTGGCCGTCAATATAAAAAGAGAATAAGAAAATAAAATAAAACACAATAGTTTTATTAGTAAAAAGTTTGGCTCGATTGCCGTGTGTTTATTGATGGTAAACAATATTACCTTTAAGAATTAAGTACAACGATATGTACAAAGGCTTACGATAAAGCGCGGGAGTTGTTGCTTGCAAGTCAAGCTGTCGATCGATCTTGTTTATGTGTTTTTATTATGTTGTGTGTTGACATCTGCATAGATGCTTCAAAAGGGCGGTTGTCAAGTGAATATTCGTTGAAATCTCTCATACTATTACAGGGGTGTAATAAATAGGAATTAGGAGATTTCAACGAATATACCTATGCAATTCATAGGGCCAATTAAAAGTGGTAGAATCAATTCTAACTTAAACACATAGCATCTACAATCTTCCCTCTTACGTTGTTTGTTAAGCTATCCTTGACACACCATCCATGCAATTTAGATGATGATATCGGATTCCGTTTGAAAGATAGACGCAGAAGCATCCCAGTCTCAAGAAACACAAGTGTAAGCTTTGTCAAACCCATTACATGTCCATATGAGAGCATATATCTCATGACCCATAACATCTACAACCTTCTTTCTTACGCTGTTTGTTAAGCTATCCTTGACACACCATCCATGCAATTAAGATGACGATATCGAATTTCGTTTGAAAGATACACACAGAAGCATCAAAGTCTCAAGAAATACAAGGGTAAGCTTTGTCAAACCCATTACGTGTCCATATGGGAGCAAATATCTGATGACCCATTACATATACAGTCTTCCTTCTTACGTTGTTTGCTAAGCTATCCTTGACAAACAATCCATGCAATTTAGATGACGATATCGAATTCCGTTTGAAAGATAGACGCAGAAGCATCAAAGTCTCAAGAAATACAAGGGTAAGCTATGACAAACCCATTACATGTCCATATGGGAGCAAATATCTCATGACCCATTACATCTACAGTCTTCCTTCTCACGTTGTTTGTTAAGCTATCCTTGACACACCATCCATGCAATTTAGATGACGATATCGAATTCCGTTTGAAAGATAGACGCAGAAGCATCAAAGTCTCAAGAAATACAAGGGTAAGCTTTGTCAAATCCATTACATGTCCATATGGGAGCAAATATCTCATGACCCATTACATCTACAGTCTTCCTTCTTACGTTGTTTGTTAAGCTATCCTTGACACACAATTCATGCAATTTAGATGATGATATCGAATTCCGTTTGAAAGATAGACGCAGAAGCATCCAAGTCTCAAGAAAAACAAGTGTAAGCTTTGTCAAACCCATTACATGTCCATATGAGAGCATATATCTCATGACCCATAGCATCTACAATCTTCCATCTTACGTTGTTTGTTAAGCTATCCTTGACACACCATCCATGCAATTTAGATGATGATATCGAATTCCGTTTGAAAGATAGACGCAGAAGCATCCAAGTCTCAAGAAACACAAGAGTAAGCTTTGTCAAACCCATTACATGTCCATATGAGAGCATATATCTCATGACCCATAGCATCTACAACCATGTTTCTTACGCTGTTTGTTAAGCTATCCTTGACACACCATCCATGCAATTTAGATGACGATATCGAATTCCGTTTGAAAGATAGACGCAGAAGCATCAAAGTCTCAAAAAATACAAGGGTAAGCTTTGTCAAACCCATTACATGTCCATATGGGAGCAAATATCTCATGACCCATTACATCTACAGTCTTCCTTCTTACGTTGTTTGCTAAGCTATCCTTGACACACAATCCATGCAATTTAGATGACGATATCGAATTCCGTTTGAAAGATAGACGCAGAAACATCAAAGTCTCAAGAAATACAAGGGTAAGCTATGACAAACCCATTACATGTCCATATGGGAGCAAATATCTCATGACCCATTACATATACAGTCTTCCTTCTCACGTTGTTTCTTAAGCTATCCTTCCATCCATGCAATTTAGATGACGATATCGAATTCCGTTTGAAAGATAGACGCAGAAGCATCAAAATCTCAAGAAATACAAGGGTAAGTTTTGTCAAACCCATTACATGTCCATATGGGAGCAAATATCTCATGACCCATTACATCTACCGTCTTCTTTCTTACGCTGTTTGTTAAGCTATCCTTGACACACAATCCATGCAATTTAGATGACGATATCGAATTCCGTTTGATAGATAGACGCAGAAGCATCAAAGTCTCAAGAAATACAAGGGTAAGCTTTGTCAAATCCATTACATGTCCATATGGGAGCAAATATCTCATGACCCATTACATCTACAGTCTTCCTTCTTACGTTGTTTGCTAAGCTATCCTTGACACACAATCCATGCAATTTAGGTGACTATATCGAATTCCGTTTGAAAGATAGACGCAGAAACATCAAAGTCTCAAGAAATACAAGGGTAAGCTATGACAAACCCATTACATGTCCATATGGGAGCAAATATCTCATGACCCATTACATATACAGTCTTCCTTCTCACGTTGTTTCTTAAGCTATCCTTGACGCACCATCCATGCAATTTAGATGACGATATCGAATTCCGTTTGAAAGATAGACGCAGAAGCATCCAAGTCTCAAGAAACACAAGTGTAAGCTTTGTCAAACCCATTACATGTCCATATGAGAGCATATATCTCATGACCCATTACATCTACAGTCTTCTTTCTTACGCTGTTTGTTAAGCTATCCTTGACACACCATCCATGCAATTTAGATGACGATATCGAATTCCGTTTGAAAGATAGACGCAGAAGCATCAAAGTCTCAAGAAATACAAGGGTAAGCTTGGTCAAACCCATTACATGTCCATATGGGAGCAAATATCTCATGACCCATTACATCTACAATCTTCCCTCTTACGTTGTTTGTTAAGCTATCCTTGACACACCATCCATGCAATTTAGATGATGATATCGAATTCCGTTTGAAAGATAGACGCAGAAGCATCCAAGTCTCAAGAAAAACAAGTGTAAGCTTTGTCAAACCCATTACATGTCCATATGAGAGCATATATCTCATGACCCATAGCATCTACAATCTTCCCTCTTACGTTGTTTGTTAAGCTATCCTTGACACACCATCCATGCAATTTAGATGATGATATCGAATTTCGTTTGAAAGATAGACGCAGAAGCATCCAATTCTCAAGAAACACAAGTGTAAGCTTTGTCAAACCCATTACATGTCCATATGAGAGCATATATCTCATGACCCATAGCATCTGCAACCTTCTTTCTTACGCTGTTTGTTAAGCTATCCTTGACACACCATCCATGCAATTTAGATGACGATATCGAATTTCGTTTGAAAGATAGACGCAGAAGCATCAAAGTCTCAAGAAATACAAGGGTAAGCTTTGTCAAACCCATTAAATGTCCATATGGGAGCAAATATCTCATGACCCATTACATCTACAGTCTTCCTTCTTACGTTGTTTGCTAAGCTATCCTTGACACACAATCCATGCAATTTAGATGACGATATCGAATTCCGTTTGAAAGATAGACGCAGAAGCATCAAAGTCTCAAGAAATACAAGGGTAAGCTATGACAAACCCATTACATGTCCATATGGGAGCAAATATCTCATGACCCATTACATCTACAGTCTTCCTTCTTACGTTGTTTGTTAAGCTATCCTTGACACACCATCCATGCAATTTAGATGACGATATCGAATTCCGTTTGAAAGATAGACGCAGAAGCATCAAAGTCTCAAGAAATACAAGGGTAAGTTTTGTCAAACCCATTACATGTCCATATGGGAGCAAATATCTCATGACCCATTACATCTACAGTCTTCTTTCTTACGTTGTTTGTTAAGCTATCCTTGGCACACAATCCATGCAATTTAGATGACGATATCGATTTTCGTTTGAAAGATAGACGCAGAAGCATCAAAGTCTCAAGAAATACAAGTGTAAGCTTTGTCAAACCCATTACATGTCCATATGAGAGCATATATCTCATGACCCATAGCATCTACAACCTTCTTTCTTACGCTGTTTGTTAAGCTATCCTTGACACAACATCCATGCAATTTAGATGACGATATCGAATTCCGTTTGAAAGATAGACGCAGAAGCATCAAAGTCTCAAGAAACACAAGTGTAAGCTTTGTCAAACCCATTACATGTCCATATGAGAGCATATATCTCATGACCCATAGCATCTACAACCTTCTTTCTTACGCTGTTTGTTAAGCTATCCTTGACACACCATCCATGCAATTTAGATGATGATATCGAATTCCGTTTGAAAGATAGACGCAGAAGCATCCAAGTCTCAAGAAACACAAGTGTAAGCTTTGTCAAACCCATTACATGTCCATATGAGAGCATATATCTCATGACCCATAGCATCTACAACCTTCTTTCTTACGCTGTTTGTTAAGCTATCCTTGACACAACATCCATGCAATTTAGATGACGATATCGAATTCCGTTTAAAAGATAGACGCAGAAGCATCAAAGTCTCAAGAAATACAAGGGTAAGCTTTGTCAAACCCATTACATGTCCATATGGGAGCAAATATCTCATGACCCATTACATCTACAATCTTCCCTCTTACGTTGTTTGTTAAGCGATCCTTGACACACCATCAGTAGAATGTAGAGGTATTTTCTGGCCCAAAGGGATGCCGCGTTCAAAATCGATTTAACATTCGAAAACAATTAAAAATCCATTCGAAAACAATTAAAATCCATTCGAAAACAATTAAAATCCATTCAAACCGATTTAATCCGTTCAAAACAATAAAAAATGTCAATTGGTGTCAAATAAATAACAATGTGTGTGTGTGTCCGTCCGTCTGTCCGTCCGTTGATATGGATATTATCACACGTGTTTTTCCCCCATCCACCTGTTACATTGTATGATAATATTGTCATAGGCTCATGATCATGAGCCTTTGCTTATCCCTTTACCGTTGCCAATGATGCACGTGTTTAACCCATGTCATTGACACTTGTGTGTATTTTTCCATGGGAATGTGGTTTTCATAGGAATGTTCGTGGGCATTTTTTTGTTTAACTTGTGTGATAATATTGCACATAAATGATCGTGAGCCTAGTTTTGTCAGACATGAATGATGCATGTGTTTAACCTATATCATTGACACCTGTGCGCATTTTTATAAAGGAATGGGGTTGAAGATCAAAAATCAGTTTTCGTGGGCATTTTTGTTTGTCAGTCCTTTGGTTTTTTATGCTAGCTGGGTGGTGAATGTGGCATTTACCTTTTTGTTGTGTTCACCCTTCCATCGGTACATTGTTTAATAATATTGTAAACGATATTGGGTCTTGATTTTCCCCCATCCACCTGTTTACATTGTATTTGATTTTTGTACACATCTTGGATTGTCTGCTGGGTGGTGTATGTGGTATATTGTTGTTGTTTCTAATATGAACAAAAATTTTCATAGCATATTGTTGTTATTGTTTTGTGTTCATTCATACGATCGCATTGTACGCATTTTTGTTGTTGTTCTTATGCTTCATAAAGTCAGGCTGCATGTTTCTGTGCTCAAGATGAATACATCTATCCTTACAGTGGATGTTCTTAGCATATTGTATGCATTGCTGTTGTTTTTGTTCTTATGTTTCCTCAAGTCAGGCTATATGTTTCTATGATCAGTATAAATGCATCTACCCTTCCTTGTGTGTTGTTTTGTTGCATACATTAAGTTATGTTGTCGCATATTTTCACCCATTCCTTTGCCCTTGGCGCTATATTTCGCAGTTATTTTCACCCTTCCCTAAACACCTGCGAACCATAATATTTCATAAGATTGTGAAATACATGTACTTGATCCTCAGATATGTGGTTGCCCAAAAATATACTTGTGCCTTTTTCCCTTCGCCCTCCATGTGATCATATTAGATTTGTTTATTTTTTGAAGTCGCCTTGTTATCAGAGTTTCGAACCCACACTATTCTTTGTATGTTTACATCAAAAATAAATATAAAAAGTCATTATGGTCAAAACAATATTGGTTGGTGGGTTAGATAAAAAACACAATTATTATAAAAAATCATATGTATAAAAGTGCATTTGGATAGTGACAAAATATTCAGTAGCAAACATACTGTCAATCGATTCGAATATGGATTCCCAAAACTTCATCGTCAAATGCATCGGAGAAGAGGCATCTTTGGAATGGAATGATCGTGAAACAGACAACTATCTCGCAACAATAGCTGATCAAATTGAAAGAAATTACAATGCGAATAAAATGATGGACAATGACTCGAAAAGGATGCCACAACTTTTCAAGGAAGTGTACGCTAATCTTGTTGGAGTGTACTTTCCAGAAAATAATGATACGTTAATGAGACTCATAGATGATGAAGAAGATTATCCATATATACCGGAAGCACAAAACGTATGGGAATTGGATGAAAACGATCCATGGTTTTTAGATTAGCTGGAAGATGACTTTGAAGCTCCTGATATGTGCAGCAGAGATTGCAATAGTCGTTTATATAAGATTGCTACTGTATTTTTCTTTTTTTGAAACTGTTATTTTGCATTGGCATGTAAATAAATATACTAATATTGTTCGATTACAAAAAATATAATGTAATTTTTCCTTTTTCATTTATTACCTTAGTATTAATTGAATGAATTATTTTATATTATTATTTTTTATAGATGTTAGTTTTAAACCACCTCTTTATGTAAAAATTTTAATGTAAACCAGATATGAATTTAATAAAATAATAATGATAATAATGTACTTTTATTCTGCGATAATGTATCTTGATAAACAAGTTAGTTTTGTGTTTTATGTTTTTTTGATAGTAATATACTTGCTCACGAAATTATTCACGTTTAAACAACCAAAAATATGGGGTTTTTTTTTCTTCATTGATACGGGCATAAAAGACTATTTTAATATACAAAAGCATCCATACCAAGCTTCTACTTAAGTCAAACTTTATGAACTTTTAAAGAGGAATGAAAACATTATTGAGTTATTTGTGCAACTAAAAAGTTACAAAATGCAGTCAGGGAAGCTGTTATCTTATATTTACTTCCCCTCAAAATATTGAAAATAATGGAACAAGTTACAGATGAAGACGATGCAATAAGCATGGGAGAAATTTATATGCAATTGATAATAAGTATATTTTCAGACCGATATGAACAAACCTTCAAGGAAGAGTTTCCTATAAGGGATCCTTACAACCTAATGGACTACATACTATCGGTGCATCCCAAAATAAAATGTTATATTTTATTATTTCAAATCTTAAAACTAAATTTCTAGGCTTTTTATTAAATAAATTTGTGGTAATGAGAATAATGCAGAATTTTCTATTTAAATTGGATGGATAATGCAATAATATAAACAATGACATCATCTTTTCATTAAAATAAACATGTTGTATTAGAAATCATTATAAAATTTTATTAATTTACAATTATATTTAGCTTAAAATCATCATCAATATATTCAATATATATAATCTGCACGTCTCAATTCTCTGATTATGAGTTCAATTTCGTTGTCTTGTTCTGTATTACCAGCCTCCTTTCGAGCCATTAAAATTTTCAAGCGGTTAACTAACTCATTAGGATCATTCCAAACTATTTTCTGCTCTTTATTGTGTTTGGCATTTGCATTTTGAACTAAGCCAGATCCGTTATGTGCAGTATTAAAAAGTTCTTTTATAATTTTCGTATATTTTGGTCCACGGTTTCCCCTTATTTGGCCGTTAAATTTAAAATTTCTTCGATGGGCACATGTAGTTTCTAATATCTTTTTATAAATGTCTAGATCATTTACATTGTAGACGCATGGATCTTTGAGAAACAGAAGATTGCGTAAACCTGTTGTTAGCGGCCATGTTTGATTTCCAATTTTTATGTTAGCATGATCAAAGTATAACTTTGTATTGCCTAGTTTCCAAGACCCCTTCATATCCATTTGTGGTCCATATTTTCTATCAATTTTCTTAGTTTTATGCAGCAAGGAAAGATCACCAACATCTACAGTATTTGTTTTATTTACTTTTTCTTGGAAGTGTGATTGGGATATATCATCTCCAGAGGTAGCGGTACTTCTTTCATCATTTTGGGCATTGTGACTGTAGGGTGCTTCTATGTTAGGTTTCGCATCGTTTTCTGCTTTGTTAAAGGATTTTAATATCTTTTTTAAAATAATTCTAGATCTTGTAATTTCTTTGAGAATGTTTTCATCCATTGTTTTCTGTTATGACTATTCAACTTTTATGCTGTCTGGTATGAACTGAAGCAGAAACCTTTTACTTTTATAAGGCGTTTCATCCGAACATTTACTATTTAAAGAGAACAGAAAGCTATTGAATCATGTCATGGTACAAAATATGATCCATCGAGTCACATTAGATAGCTGTTCAGCCAGATTCAAAAGCCGTTGAGCTAGATTAGGGAGCTGTTGAACCAATTTCAAGAGCTGTTGAACCTTATTTGGGAGCTGTTGAACCTTATTATGGAGCTGTTGAACCAAATTCGAGAGCTGTTAGACCTGACTGTGGAATCAAATGAAGGAGATGTTGAATCAAAAACAGGAGCTGTTGAACCTTATTAGGAACCAAATGCAGGTGCTGTAGCGTAATCAGGTTCAATTAGGTATTATTGAATTTTGTTTTGATATGGTCAATTATTACCTAATGACAAAAGTCTTCCCAGAATGTTAAAATTATCATATTATACATTTTATATAGAAATATGGTAGGGTCATATTATCAAAATTATGGTTAAACCCACGTTTCCTTTTTAATTGTAATTTGATCATCATTAATATTCACAATTAAATTAAGATCAAGTTTCATCGTACGACCTCTTTTATTTTCTTCTCTTTGGAACTGTGAATACAACACATCACGATTCGTGGTATCGTTATCAGTATGAACATTTTTCATAACATTCTTTTGACATGAAGCTTCATTTATACTGGTATGAGATATATTGTCATATTTGTTTGGTTTAAAACATTCCATTAATCTTATTTTCTTATATAACTTCTTTATTGCAATAAAAATTTTAGTCAGTTTATTCAGGACCTTGGTATCCATTTTTGGTTTTATTAGTATCTGATAAAAGCGGATTAAATTGAGACGTGTTATGTTGAACTAATCATACAAGATATCTTAGCAGTGTATTTATATTGATCAAACATCAGAATTGTAAAAGAATTTGAATTGTTTGATACATCAAATCTATGTTATTTTTCAGTACATAGAAAATTAAACATGCTATAGGTAGAGCATTGACTGAGTTTATTTAGACTTTGGCAATATTTTGCACTTAAACTCTGGTCATTGTCATACTTACATTATATAGTAATATTAACAACTTGAATTGAAATGATTATTGTGCCTTTATTTCAAATCATCTTCCATTATTTATTTTTTGTTTTCAAATATACATTTTACTTTATTTTTTAATTTTATTAAATTCATATCTGCTTTACATAAAATTTGTACATAAAGAGATGGTTTAACAACCTTACATCTATAATTAAACATTTAATGCAACACATATGTATGTTCTTAGTTTATACTATAGCAATAAATGGATAAGGAAATTTTACTTAAATATTACAATAAGTTCTTGTATAGATATATTATAGATAATTATATAGAATGTCTATTTTTATTCAATTATCCCTGCTTCTCTCAATTCATCAATAATAGAAACAATTTCATTATCATTATTATAGTTTCCACGTTGGCGAGATTTTAGCAATAACTTTAAGCGATCGACCAACACGTTGGGGTCATCCCAGTAAACGTATTTCGGTTTACCAAGATTTACCTTCATTAGGCCTTTACCGGTATGAGTACTGTCAATTAACTGTTTTATTATATTTTTGTATTTATAACCTTTGTTAGATTTTATCCTCTCATTAGGTTTGTATCCCACTTTATGTGCGTTTGAGTCCAATACAATTTTCTTATATATTTCCAATTCGGATGAATCGTAGTTTGTAGGCTTTTGATAAAATAAAAGTTGAAACAAGCCTGGTGTATGCGCCCAAGTCTGATTTCCTATGATAATTTTTTCATCGTTAATTTGTAATGGTTTATCTCCAAATTTCCATTCCCCATTAATATCTTTATGTGGTCCATGTACAGTATCCAGTTTATCATTTTTCTGTAGTTGTGAGAGTGTTACATCATTCTCATCATCATCATCTTCATTTTCAGAATAAAATGTTTCATCCTCTGCGTCATCAGTTTTACTAGGATTATTTTGGATGTAATCTAGGTTGTAATCGTCATCATATGGATTAGCTGTGTTGACTCCCTCCTCTTTAATCTCTTTCTTATATTTTTTGCTGGGATTAGCAGCGTATTTAGATACATTTTCACTTTTTAGTTTGACTAATTTGTTTAGTTCTTCCGTTATAGGTTTAAAAGTGTTTTGTAGTTCAGAAACTCTTTCCTGTTCACCTCTTTTAATGCTTTGGAATTTTCTCTTCAATTCATTTCGGGTGTTAACTAGTTCTTCTAGTACTTTTAATTGATCCATGGTTTATGTCATACTAATTAATTGGGAATATTATATACCATATAAATATTTTACACAATTTTGACATTATGATTTAATACGAAAAAACTTTAATGTTGCCATATTTTCACACCATTTGACATGAAAATAGGAAAATTTAGTAGAAAATATATATAATTCTTATATTTACATATATTTCCACAGTTTATACAGTTGGACACTAAGCCCACTGATTGTTATATTTGTTGTCAAAAACATTATTGTGATTTAAAATACAAAGAAACTAAAATCACATTAATATAAAATTTATAATGTTTGTTGTCAAAAGTTATTAACTGAACTCTGTATGGCCGACCTTCTATAGGTCTTGTATATTTCTATAAAACCCCATTAAATACACCCACAAAAAGACTCTGAAAATTATCTTTTCATATTTATTAAAAATAATCGTTCAAAAAGTGTTGGTATTTGTTCTCTGATTCATCCGTTTCAAAAGTTTTAGGATCCTGTTTCTATCCAATTTGAAACCAAGTCTTGTATTGAATTCTGTCACAATTTCTTCTGCGTCAATTTGATCAGCTATTGTTGCGAGATAGTTGTCTGTTTCACGATCATTCCATTCCAAAGATGCCTCTTCTCCGATGCATTTGACGATGAAGTTTTAGGAATCCATACTCGAATCGATTGACAGTATGTTTGCTACTGAATATTTTGTCACTATCCAAATGCACTTTTATACATATGATTTTTTATAATAATTGTGTTTTTTTTATCTAACCCACCAACCAATATTGTTTTGACCATAATGACTTTTTATATTTATTTTTGATGTAAACATACAAAGAATAGTGTGGGTTCGAAACTCTGATAACAAGGCGACTTCAAAAAATAAACAAATCTAATATGATCACATGGAGGGCGAAGGGTAAAAGGCACAAGTATATTTTTGGGCAACCACATATCTGAGGATCAAGTACATGTATTTCACAATCTTATGAAATATTATGGTTCGCAGGTGTGTAGGGAAGGGTGAAAATAACTGCGAAATATAGCGCCAAGGGCAAAGAAATGGGTGAAAATATGCGACAACATAACTTAATGTATGCAACAAAACAACACACAAGGAAGGGTAGATGCATTTATACTGATCATAGAAACATATAGCCTGACTTTAGGAAACATAAGAACAAAAACAACAGCAATGCATACAATATGCTAAGAACATCCACTGTAAGGATAGATGTATTCATCTTGAGCACAGAAACATGCAGCCTGACTTTATGAAGCATAAGAACAACAACAAAAATGCGTACAATGCGATCGTATGAATGAACACAAAACAATAACAACAATATGCTATGGAAATTTTTGTTCATATTAGAAACAACAACAATATACCACATACACCACCCAGCAGACAATCCAAGATGTGTACAAAAATCAAATACAATGTAAACAGGTGGATGGGGGAAAATCAAGACCCAATATCGTTTACAATATTATTAAACAATGTACCGATGAAAGGGTGAACACAACAAAAAGGTGTACAAATTCACACCTGCATATCATTAACATATTTGTTTGCTGGGAAAGTGCCAAAACCTCATTTATTTGACCCAGGCGATTATTTGTGATGTCTAGTTGCTTTAAAAATACACACGTTATGATCAATTAGCTACATGTATTTCACAAACTTGTGAAATAATGTGTCCAGGGTAAAGGAGTGCCTGAAAATATGCTCAAACATAACCTAATGCATGCAATAAAGCAACACAAGAAAGGATAGATGCATTCATATTGATCATAGAAACATATAACCCGACTATAGGAAGCATATGAACAACAACAACAACGCGTACAAAATGCTAGGGACATCCCTTGTAAGAAGCAAAAGAACAACAACAACAATGCTACAATATGCTAGGGTATCCTCTGTATGTAGCAAAAGAACAACAACAACAACAACAAAGCGTACAATGCGATCGTGTGGATAAACACAAACAACAACAATATGCTAGGGACATTCTTGTTCGTATTAGAAATAATAGCAAAATGCCACATTCACCACCCAACTAGCATAAAAAAACCAAAGGACTGACAAACAAAAATGCCCACGAAAACCGATTTTTGATCTTCAACCCCATTCCTTTATAAAAATGCGCACAGGTGTCAATGATATAGGTTAAACACATGCATCATTCATGTCTGACAAAACTAGGCTCGCGATCATTTATGTGCAATATTATCACACAAGTTAAACAAAAAAATGCCCACGAACATTCCTATGAAAACCACATTCCCATGGAAAAATACACACAAGTGTCAATGACATGGGTTAAACACGTGCATCATTGGCAACGGTAAAGGGATAAGCAAAGGCTCATGATCATGAGCCTATGACAATATTATCATACAATGTAACAGGTGGATGGGGGAAAAACACGTGTGATAATATCCATATCAACGGACGGACAGACGGACGGACACACACACACATTGTTATTTATTTGACACCAATTGACATTTTTTATTGTTTTGAACGGATTAAATCGGTTTGAATGTTAAATCGATTTAGAATGTTAAATCGATTTTGAACGCGGCATCCCTTTGGGCCAGAAAATACCTCTACATTCTACTACCATCCATGCAATTTAGATGATGATATCGAATTCCGTTTGAAAGATAGACGCAGAAGCATCCAAGTCTCAAGAAACACAAGTGTAAGCTTTGTCAAACCCATTACATGTCCATATGCGAGCATATATCTCATGACCCATAGCATCTACAACCTTCTTTCTTTCGCTGTTTGTTAAGCTATCCTCGACACACCATCCATGCAATTTAGATAACGATATCGAATTCCGTTTGAAAGATAGACACAGAAGCATCAAAGTCTCAAGAAATACAAGGGTAAGCTTTGTCAAATCCATTACATGTCCATATGGGAGCAAATATCTCATGACCCATTACATCTACAGTCTTCCTTCTTACCTTGTTTGTTAAGCTATCCTTGACACACAATCCATGCAATTTAGATGATGATATCGAATTCCGTTTGAAAGATAGACACAGAAGCATCCAAGTCTCAAGAAAAACAAGTATAAGCTTTGTCAAACCCATTACATGTCCATATGAGAGCATATATCTCATGACCCATAGCATCTACAATCTTCCCTCTTACGTTGTTTGTTAAGCTATCCTTGACACACCATCCATGCAAATTAGATGATGATATCGAATTCCGTTTGAAAGATAGACGCAGAAGCATCCAAGTCTCAAGAAACACAAGTGTAAGCTTTGTCAAACCCATTACATGTCCATATGAGAGCATATATCTCATGACCCATAGCATCTACAACCTTCTTTCTTACGCTGTTTGTTAAGCTATCCTTGACACACCATCCATGCAATTTATATGACGATATCGAATTCCGTTTGAAAGATAGACGTAGAAGCATCAAAGTCTCAAGAAATACAAGGGTAAGCTTTGTCAATGCCATTACATGTCCATATGGGAGCAAATATCTCATGACCCATTACATCTACAGTCTTCTTTCTTACGTTGTTTGTTAAGCTATCCTTGACACACAATCCGTGCAATTTAGATGACGACATCGAATTCCGTTTGAAAGATAGACGCAGAAGCATTAAAGTCTCAAGAAATACAAGGGTAAGTTTTGTCAAATCCATTACATGTCCATATGGGAGCAAATATCTCATGACCCATTACATGTACTGTGTTCTTTCTTACGTTGTTTGTTAAGCTATCCTTGACACACCATCCATGCAATTTAGATGATGATATCGAATTCCGTTTGAAAGATAGACGCAGAACCACCCAAGTCTCAAGAAATACAAGGGTAAGCTTTGTCAAACCCATTACATGTCCATATGGGAGCAAATATTTCATGACCCATAACATCTACAATCTTCTTTCTTACGTTGTTTGTTAAGCTATCCTTTGACACACCACCCATGCAATTTAGATGACGATATCGAATTCCGTTCGAAAGATAGACGCAGAAGCATCAAAGTCTCAAGAAATACAAGGGTAAGCTTTGTCAAACCCATTACATGTCCATATGGGAGCAAATATCTCATGACCCATTACATCTACAGTCTTCCTTCTCACGTTGTTTGTTAAGCTATCCTTGACACACCATCTATGCAATTTACATGACGATATCGAATTCCGTTTGAAAGATAGACACAGAAGCATCAAAGTCTCAAGAAATACAAGGGTAAGCTTTGTCAAACCCATTACATGTCCATATGGGAACAAATATCTCATGACCCATTACATCTACAGTCTTCCTTCTTACGTTGTTTGTTAAGCTATCCTTGACACACCATCCATGCAATTTAGATGATGATATCGAATTCCGTTTGAAAGATAGACGCAGAAGCATCAAAGTCTCAAGAAACACAAGTGTAAGCTTTGTCAAACCCATTACATGTCCATATGAGAGCATATATCTCATGACCCATAGCATCTACAATCTTCCCTCTTACGTTGTTTGTTAAGCTATCCTTGACACACCATCCATGCAATTTAGATGATGATATCGAATTCCGTTTGAAAGATAGACGCAGAAGCATCCAAGTCTCAAGAAATACAAGGGTAAGCTTTGTCAAATCCATTACATGTCCATATGGGAGCAAATATCTCATGACCCATTACATCTACAGTCTTCCTTCTCACGTTGTTTGTTAAGCTATCCTTGACACACCATCCATGCAATTTATATGACGATATCGAATTCCGTTTGAAAGATAGACGAAGAAGCATCAAAGTCTCAAGAAATACAAGGGTAAGCTTTGTCAAACCCATTACATGTCCATATGGGAGCAAATATTTCATGACCCATTACATCTACAGTCTTCCTTCTTACGTTGTTTGTTAAGCTATCCTTGACACACCATCCATGCACATTAGATGATGATATCGAATTCCGTTTGAAAGATAGACGCAGAACCACCCAAGTCTCAAGAAATACAAGGGTAAGCTTTGTCAAATCCATTACATGTCCATATAGGAGCAAATATCTCATGACCCATTACATCTACAGTCTACCTTCTCACGTTGTTTGTTAAGCTATCCTTGACACACAATCCATGCAATTTAGATGACGATATCGAATTCCGTTTGAAAGATAGACGCAGAAGCATCAAAGTCTCAAGAAATACAAGGGTAAGCTATGACAAACCCATTACATGTCCATATGGGGGCAAATATCTCATGACCCATTACATCTACAGTCTTCCTTCTCACGTTTTTTGTTAAGCTATCCTTGACACACCATCCATGCAATTTAGATGACGATATCGAATTCCGTTTGAAAGATAGACGCAGAAGCTTCAAAGTCTCAAGAAATACAAGGGTAAGTTTGGTCAAACCCATTACATGTCCATATGGGAGCAAATATCTCATGACCCATTACATCTACAGTTTTCTTTCTTACGTTGTTTGTTAAGCTATCCTTGACACACCATCCATGCAATTTAGATGACGATATCGAATTCCGTTTGAAAGATAGACGCAGAAGCATCAAAGTCTCAAGAAATACAAGGGTAAGTTTGGTCAAACCCATTACATGTCCATATGAGAGCATATATCTCATGACCCATAGCATCTACAATCTTCCCTCTTACGTTGTTTGTTAAGCTATCCTTGACACACCATCCATGCAATTTAGATGATGATATCGAATTCCGTTTGAAAGATAGACGCAGAACCACCCAAGTCTCAAGAAATACAAGGGTAAGCTTTGTCAAACCCATTACATGTCCATATGGGAGCAAATATCTCATGACCCATTACATCTACAGTCTTCTTTCTTACGTTGTTTGTTAAGCTATCCTTGACACACCATCCATGCAATTTAGATGACGATACGAATTCCGTTTGAAAGATAGACGCAGAAGCATCAAAGTCTCAAGAAATACAAGGTTAAGCTTTGTCAAACACATTACATGTCCATATGAGAGCATATATCTCATGACCCATAGCATCTACAACCTTCTTTCTTACGCTGTTTGTTAAGCTATCCTTGACAAAGATAGACGCAGAAGCATCAAAGTCTCAAGAAATACAAGGGTAAGCTTTGTCAAACCCATTACATGTCCATATGGGAGCAAACATCTCATGACCCATTACATCTACTGTCTTCCTTCTTACGTTGTTTGTTAAGCTATCCTTGACACACCATCCATGCAATTTAGATGATGATATCGAATTCCGTTTGAAAGATAGACGCAGAAGCATCAAAGTCTCAAGAAACACAAGTGTAAGCTTTGTCAAACCCATTACATGTCCATATGAGAGCATATATCTCATGACCCATAGCATCTACAATCTTCCCTCTTACGTTGTTTGTTAAGCTATCCTTGACACACCATCCATGCAATTTAGATGATGATATCGAATTCCGTTTGAAAGATAGACGCAGAAGCATCCAAGTCTCAAGAAATACAAGGGTAAGCTTTGTCAAATCCATTACATGTCCATATGGGAGCAAATATCTCATGACCCATTACATCTACAGTCTTCCTTCTCACGTTGTTTGTTAAGCTATCCTTGACACACCATCCATGCAATTTAGATGACGATATCGAATTCCGTTTGAAAGATAGACGAAGAAGCATCAAAGTCTCAAGAAATACAAGGGTAAGCTTTGTCAAACCCATTACATGTCCATATGGGAGCAAATATCTCATGACCCATTACATCTACAGTCTTCCTTCTTACGTTGTTTGTTAAGCTATCCTTGACACACCATCCATGCACATTAGATGATGATATCGAATTCCGTTTGAAAGATAGACGCAGAACCACCCAAGTCTCAAGAAATACAAGGGTAAGCTTTGTCAAATCCATTACATGTCCATATAGGAGCAAATATCTCATGACCCATTACATCTACAGTCTTCCTTCTCACGTTGTTTGTTAAGCTATCCTTGACACACAATCCATGCAATTTAGATGACGATATCGAATTCCGTTTGAAAGATAGACGCAGAAGCATCAAAGTCTCAAGAAATACAAGGGTAAGCTATGACAAACCCATTACATGTCCATATGGGGGCAAATATCTCATGACCCATTACATCTACAGTCTTCCTTCTCACGTTTTTTGTTAAGCTATCCTTGACACACCATCCATGCAATTTAGATGACGATATCGAATTCCGTTTGAAAGATAGACGCAGAAGCTTCAAAGTCTCAAGAAATACAAGGGTAAGTTTGGTCAAACCCATTACATGTCCATATGGGAGCAAATATCTCATGACCCATTACATCTACAGTTTTCTTTCTTACGTTGTTTGTTAAGCTATCCTTGACACACCATCCATGCAATTTAGATGACGATATCGAATTCCGTTTGAAAGATAGACGCAGAAGCATCAAAGTCTCAAGAAATACAAGGGTAAGTTTGGTCAAACCCATTACATGTCCATATGAGAGCATATATCTCATGACCCATAGCATCTACAATCTTCCCTCTTACGTTGTTTGTTAAGCTATCCTTGACACACCATCCATGCAATTTAGATGATGATATCGAATTCCGTTTGAAAGATAGACGCAGAACCACCCAAGTCTCAAGAAATACAAGGGTAAGCTTTGTCAAACCCATTACATGTCCATATGGGAGCAAATATCTCATGACCCATTACATCTACAGTCTTCTTTCTTACGTTGTTTGTTAAGCTATCCTTGACACACCATCCATGCAATTTAGATGACGATACGAATTCCGTTTGAAAGATAGACGCAGAAGCATCAAAGTCTCAAGAAATACAAGGTTAAGCTTTGTCAAACACATTACATGTCCATATGAGAGCATATATCTCATGACCCATAGCATCTACAACCTTCTTTCTTACGCTGTTTGTTAAGCTATCCTTGACACACCATCCATGCAATTTAGATGATGATATCGAATTCCGTTTGAAAGATAGACGCAGAAGCATCAAAGTCTCAAGAAACACAAGTGTAAGCTTTGTCAAACCCATTACATGTCCATATGTGAGCAAATATCTCATGACGTTGTTTGTTAAGCTATCCTTGACACACAATCCATGCAATTTAGATGATGATATCGAATTCCGTTTGAAAGATAGACGCAGAAGCATCCAAGTCTCAAGAAAAACAAGTGTAAGCTTTGTCAAACCCATTACATGTCCATATGAGAGCATATAGACGAAGATAGACGCAGAACCACCCAAGTCTCAAGAAATACAAGGGTAAGCTTTGTCAAATCCATTACATGTCCATATGGGAGCAAATATCTCATGACCCATTACATCTACAGTCTTCCTTCTCACGTTGTTTGTTAAGCTATCCTTGACACACCATCCATGCTATTTAGATGACGATATCGAATTTCGTTTGAAAGATAGACGCAGAAGCATCAAAGTCTCAAGAAATACAAGGGTAAGCTTTGTCAAACCCATTACATGTCCATATGGGAGCAAATATCTCATGACCCATTACATCTACAGTCTTCCTTCTTACGTTGTTTGCTAAGCTATCCTTGACACACAATCCATGCAATTTAGATGACGATATCGAATTCCGTTTGAAAGATAGACGCAGAAGCATCAAAGTCTCAAGAAATACAAGGGTAAGCTATGACAAACCCATTACATGTCCATATGGGAGCAAATATCTCATGACCCATTACATCTACTGTCTTCCTTCTCACGTTGTTTGTTAAGCTATCCTTGACACACCATCCATGCAATTTAGATGACGATATCGAATTCCGTTTGAAAGATAGACGCAGAAGCATCAAAGTCTCAAGAAATACAAGGGTAAGTTCTGTCAAACCCATTACATGTCCATATGGGAGCAAATATCTCATGACCCATTACATCTACAGTCTTCTTTCTTACGTTGTTTGTTAAGCTATCCTTGACACACAATCCATGCAATTTAGATGACGATATCGAATTTCGTTTGAAAGATAGACGCAGAAGCATCAAGGTCTCAAGACATACAAGGGTAAGCTATGACAAATCCATTACATGTCCCTATGGGTGCAAATATCTCATGACCCATTACATCTACAGTCTTCCTTCTTACGTTGTTTGTTAAGCTATCCTTGACACACAATCCATGCAATTTAGATGATGATATCGAATTCCGTTTGAAAGATAGACGCAGAAGCATCCAAGTCTCAAGAAAAACAAGTGTAAGCTTTGTCAAACACATTACATGTCCATATGAGAGCATATATCTCATGACCCATAGCATCTACAATCTTCCCTCTTACGTTGTTTGTTAAGCTATCCTTGACACACCATCCATGCAATTTAGATGATGATATCGAATTCCGTTTGAAAGATAGACGCAGAAGCATCGAAGTCTCAAGAAACACAAGTGTAAGCTTTGTCAAACCCATTACATGTCCATATGAGAGCATATATCTCATGACCCATAGCATCTACAACCTTCTTTCTTACGCTGTTTGTTAAGCTATCCTTGACACAACATCCATGCAATTTACATGACGATATCGAATTCCGTTTGAAAGATAGACGCAGAAGCATCAAAGTCTCAAGAAATACAAGGGTAAGCTTTGTCAAACCCATTACATGTCCATATGGGAGCAAATATCTCATGACCCATTACATCTACAGTCTTCCTTCTTACGTTGTTTGCTAAGCTATCCTTGACACACAATCCATGCAATTTAGATGACGATATCGAATTCCGTTTGAAAGATAGACGCAGAAGCATCAAAGTCTCAAGAAACACAAGGGTAAGCTATGACAAACCCATTACATGTCCATATGGGAGCAAATATCTCATGACCCATTACATCTACTGTCTTCCTTCTCACGTTGTTTGTTAAGCTATCCTTGACACACCATCCATGCAATTTAGATGACGATATCGAATTCCGTTTGAAAGATAGACGCAGAAGCATCAAAGTCTCAAGAAATACAAGGGTAAGTTTTGTCAAACCCATTACATGTCCATATGGGAGCAAATATCTCATGACCCATTACATCTACAGTCTTCTTTCTTACGTTGTTTGTTAAGCTATCCTTGACACACAATCCATGCAATTTAGATGACGATATCGAATTTCGTTTGAAAGATAGACGCAGAAGCATCAAGGTCTCAAGAAATACAAGGGTAAGCTATGACAAATCCATTACATGTCCCTATGGGTGCAAATATCTCATGACCCATTACATCTACAGTCTTCCTTCTTACGTTGTTTGTTAAGCTATCCTTGACACACAATCCATGCAATTTAGATGATGATATCGAATTCCGTTTGAAAGATAGACGCAGAAGCATCCAAGTCTCAAGAAAAATAAGTGTAAGCTTTGTCAAACACATTACATGTACATATGAGAGCATATATCTCATGACCCATAGCATCTACAATCTTCCCTCTTACGTTGTTTGTTAAGCTATCCTTGACACACCATCCATGCAATTTAGATGATGATATCGAATTCCGTTTGAAAGATAGACGCAGAAGCATCGAAGTCTCAAGAAACACAAGTGTAAGCTTTGTCAAACCCATTACATGTCCATATGAGAGCATATATCTCATGACCCATAGCATCTACAACCTTCTTTCTTACGCTGTTTGTTAAGCTATCCTTGACACAACATCCATGCAATTTAGATGACGATATCGAATTCCGTTTGAAAGATAGACGCAGAAGCATCAAAGTCTCAAGAAATACAAGGGTAAGCTTTGTCAAATCCATTACATGTCCGTATGGGAGCAAATATCTCATGACCCATTACATCTACTGTCTTCTTTCTTACGTTGTTTGTTAAGCTATCCTTGACACACAATCCATGCAATTTAGATGATGATATCGAATTCCGTTTGAATGATAGACGCAGAAGCATCGAAGTCTCAAGAAACACAAGTGTAAGCTTTGTCAAACCCATTACATGTCCATATGAGAGCATATATCTCATGACCCATAGCATCTACAACCTTCTTTCTTACGCTGTTTGTTAAGCTATCCTTGACACACCATCCATGCAATTTAGATGATGATATCGAATTCCGTTTGAAAGATAGACGCAGAAGCATCAAAGTCTCAAGAAACACAAGTGTAAGCTTTGTCAAACCCATTACATGTCCATATGTGAGCAAATATCTCATGACGTTGTTTGTTAAGCTATCCTTGACACACAATCCATGCAATTTAGATGATGATATCGAATTCCGTTTGAAAGATAGACGCAGAAGCATCCAAGTCTCAAGAAAAACAAGTGTAAGCTTTGTCAAACCCATTACATGTCCATATGAGAGCATATAGACGAAGATAGACGCAGAACCACCCAAGTCTCAAGAAATACAAGGGTAAGCTTTGTCAAATCCATTACATGTCCATATGGGAGCAAATATCTCATGACCCATTACATCTACAGTCTTCCTTCTCACGTTGTTTGTTAAGCTATCCTTGACACACCATCCATGCTATTTAGATGACGATATCGAATTTCGTTTGAAAGATAGACGCAGAAGCATCAAAGTCTCAAGAAATACAAGGGTAAGCTTTGTCAAACCCATTACATGTCCATATGGGAGCATATATCTCATGACCCATAGCATCTACAACCTTCTTTCTTACGCTGTTTGTTAAGCTATCCTTGACACAACATCCATGCAATTTAGATGACGATATCGAATTCCGTTTGAAAGATAGACGCAGAAGCATCAAAGTCTCAAGAAATACAAGGGTAAGCTTTGTCAAATCCATTACATGTCCATATGGGAGCAAATATCTCATGACCCATTACATCTACTGTCTTCTTTCTTACGTTGTTTGTTAAGCTATCCTTGACACACAATCCATGCAATTTAGATGATGATATCGAATTCCGTTTGAATGATAGACGCAGAAGCATCGAAGTCTCAAGAAACACAAGTGTAAGCTTTGTCAAACCCATTACATGTCCATATGAGAGCATATATCTCATGACCCATAGCATCTACAACCTTCTTTCTTACGCTGTTTGTTAAGCTATCCTTGACACACCATCGATGCAATTTAGATGATGATATCGAATTCCGTTTGAAAGATAGACGCAGAAGCATCCAAGTCTCAAGAAAAACAAGTGTAAGCTTTGTCAAACCCATTACATGTCCATATGAGAGCATATAGACGAAGATAGACGCAGAACCACCCAAGTCTCAAGAAATACAAGGGTAAGCTTTGTCAAATCCATTACATGTCCATATGGGAGCAAATATCTCATGACCCATTACATCTACAGTCTTCCTTCTCACGTTGTTTGTTAAGCTATCCTTGACACACCATCCATGCTATTTAGATGACGATATCGAATTTCGTTTGAAAGATAGACGCAGAAGCATCAAAGTCTCAAGAAATACAAGGGTAAGCTTTGTCAAACCCATTACATGTCCATATGGGAGCAAATATCTCATGACCCATTACATCTACAGTCTTCCTTCTTACGTTGTTTGCTAAGCTATCCTTGACACACAATCCATGCAATTTAGATGACGATATCGAATTCCGTTTGAAAGATAGACGCAGAAGCATCAAAGTCTCAAGAAATACAAGGGTAAGCTATGACAAACCCATTACATGTCCATATGGGAGCAAATATCTCATGACCCATTACATCTACAGTCTTCCTTCTCACGTTGTTTGTAAAGCTATCCTTGACAAACCATCCATGCAATTTAGATGACGATATCGAATTCCGTTTGAAAGATAGACGCAGAAGCATCAAAGTCTCAAGAAATACAAGGGTAAGCTTTGTCAAACCCATTACATGTCCATATGGGAGCAAATATCTCATGACCCATTACATCTACAGTCTTCCTTCTTACGTTGTTTGCTAAGCTATCCTTGACACACAATCCATGCAATTTGGATGACGATATCGAATTCCGTTTGAAAGATAGACGCAGAAGCATCAAAGTCTCAAGAAACACAAGGGTAAGCTATGACAAACCCATTACATGTCCATATGGGAGCAAATATCTCATGACCCATTACATCTACTGTCTTCCTTCTCACGTTGTTTGTTAAGCTATCCTTGACACACCATCCATGCAATTTAGATGACGATATCGAATTCCGTTTAAAAGATAGACGCAGAAGCATCAAAGTCTCAAGAAATACAAGGGTAAGTTTTGTCAAACCCATTACATGTCCATATGGGAGCAAATATCTCATGACCCATTACATCTACAGTCTTCTTTCTTACGTTGTTTGTTAAGCTATCCTTGACACACAATCCATGCAATTTAGATGACGATATCGAATTTCGTTTGAAAGATAGACGCAGAAGCATCAAGGTCTCAAGAAATACAAGGGTAAGCTATGACAAATCCATTACATGTCCCTATGGGTGCAAATATCTCATGACCCATTACATCTACAGTCTTCCTTCTTACGTTGTTTGTTAAGCTATCCTTGACACGCAATCCATGCAATTTAGATGATGATATCGAATTCCGTTTGAAAGATAGACGCAGAAGCATCCAAGTCTCAAGAAAAACAAGTGTAAGCTTTGTCAAACACATTACATGTCCATATGAGAGCATATATCTCATGACCCATAGCATCTACAATCTTCCCTCTTACGTTGTTTGTTAAGCTATCCTTGACACACCATCCATGCAATTTAGATGATGATATCGAATTCCGTTTGAAAGATAGACGCAGAAGCATCGAAGTCTCAAGAAACACAAGTGTAAGCTTTGTCAAACCCATTACATGTCCATATGAGAGCATATATCTCATGACCCATAGCATCTACAACCTTCTTTCTTACGCTGTTTGTTAAGCTATCCTTGACACAACATCCATGCAATTTAGATGACGATATCGAATTCCGTTTGAAAGATAGACGCAGAAGCATCAAAGTCTCAAGAAATACAAGGGTAAGCTTTGTCAAATCCATTACATGTCCATATGGGAGCAAATATCTCATGACCCATTACATCTACTGTCTTCTTTCTTACGTTGTTTGTTAAGCTATCCTTGACACACAATCCATGCAATTTAGATGATGATATCGAATTCCGTTTGAATGATAGACGCAGAAGCATCGAAGTCTCAAGAAACACAAGTGTAAGCTTTGTCAAACCCATTACATGTCCATATGAGAGCATATATCTCATGACTCATAGCATCTACAACCTTCTTTCTTACGCTGTTTGTTAAGCTATCCTTGACACACCATCCATGCAATTTAGATGATGATATCGAATTCCGTTTGAAAGATAGACGCAGAAGCATCAAAGTCTCAAGAACCACAAGTGTAAGCTTTGTCAAACCCATTACATGTCCATATGTGAGCAAATATCTCATGACGTTGTTTGTTAAGCTATCCTTGACACACAATCCATGCAATTTAGATGATGATATCGAATTCCGTTTGAAAGATAGACGCAGAAGCATCCAAGTCTCAAGAAAAACAAGTGTAAGCTTTGTCAAACCCATTACATGTCCATATGAGAGCATATAGACGAAGATAGACGCAGAACCACCCAAGTCTCAAGAAATACAAGGGTAAGCTTTGTCAAATCCATTACATGTCCATATGGGAGCAAATATCTCATGACCCATTACATCTACAGTCTTCCTTCTCACGTTGTTTGTTAAGCTATCCTTGACACACCATCCATGCTATTTAGATGACGATATCGAATTTCGTTTGAAAGATAGACGCAGAACCACCCAAGTCTCAAGAAATACAAGGGTAAGCTTTGTCAAATCCATTACATGTCCATATAGGAGCAAATATCTCATGACCCATTACATCTACAGTCTACCTTCTCACGTTGTTTGTTAAGCTATCCTTGACACACAATCCATGCAATTTAGATGACGATATCGAATTCCGTTTGAAAGATAGACGCAGAAGCATCAAAGTCTCAAGAAATACAAGGGTAAGCTATGACAAACCCATTACATGTCCATATGGGGGCAAATATCTCATGACCCATTACATCTACAGTCTTCCTTCTCACGTTTTTTGTTAAGCTATCCTTGACACACCATCCATGCAATTTAGATGACGATATCGAATTCCGTTTGAAAGATAGACGCAGAAGCTTCAAAGTCTCAAGAAATACAAGGGTAAGTTTGGTCAAACCCATTACATGTCCATATGGGAGCAAATATCTCATGACCCATTACATCTACAGTTTTCTTTCTTACGTTGTTTGTTAAGCTATCCTTGACACACCATCCATGCAATTTAGATGACGATATCGAATTCCGTTTGAAAGATAGACGCAGAAGCATCAAAGTCTCAAGAAATACAAGGGTAAGTTTGGTCAAACCCATTACATGTCCATATGAGAGCATATATCTCATGACCCATAGCATCTACAATCTTCCCTCTTACGTTGTTTGTTAAGCTATCCTTGACACACCATCCATGCAATTTAGATGATGATATCGAATTCCGTTTGAAAGATAGACGCAGAACCACCCAAGTCTCAAGAAATACAAGGGTAAGCTTTGTCAAACCCATTACATGTCCATATGGGAGCAAATATCTCATGACCCATTACATCTACAGTCTTCTTTCTTACGTTGTTTGTTAAGCTATCCTTGACACACCATCCATGCAATTTAGATGACGATACGAATTCCGTTTGAAAGATAGACGCAGAAGCATCAAAGTCTCAAGAAATACAAGGTTAAGCTTTGTCAAACACATTACATGTCCATATGAGAGCATATATCTCATGACCCATAGCATCTACAACCTTCTTTCTTACGCTGTTTGTTAAGCTATCCTTGACAAAGATAGACGCAGAAGCATCAAAGTCTCAAGAAATACAAGGGTAAGCTTTGTCAAACCCATTACATGTCCATATGGGAGCAAACATCTCATGACCCATTACATCTACTGTCTTCCTTCTTACGTTGTTTGTTAAGCTATCCTTGACACACCATCCATGCAATTTAGATGATGATATCGAATTCCGTTTGAAAGATAGACGCAGAAGCATCAAAGTCTCAAGAAACACAAGTGTAAGCTTTGTCAAACCCATTACATGTCCATATGAGAGCATATATCTCATGACCCATAGCATCTACAATCTTCCCTCTTACGTTGTTTGTTAAGCTATCCTTGACACACCATCCATGCAATTTAGATGATGATATCGAATTCCGTTTGAAAGATAGACGCAGAAGCATCCAAGTCTCAAGAAATACAAGGGTAAGCTTTGTCAAATCCATTACATGTCCATATGGGAGCAAATATCTCATGACCCATTACATCTACAGTCTTCCTTCTCACGTTGTTTGTTAAGCTATCCTTGACACACCATCCATGCAATTTAGATGACGATATCGAATTCCGTTTGAAAGATAGACGAAGAAGCATCAAAGTCTCAAGAAATACAAGGGTAAGCTTTGTCAAACCCATTACATGTCCATATGGGAGCAAATATCTCATGACCCATTACATCTACAGTCTTCCTTCTTACGTTGTTTGTTAAGCTATCCTTGACACACCATCCATGCACATTAGATGATGATATCGAATTCCGTTTGAAAGATAGACGCAGAACCACCCAAGTCTCAAGAAATACAAGGGTAAGCTTTGTCAAATCCATTACATGTCCATATAGGAGCAAATATCTCATGACCCATTACATCTACAGTCTTCCTTCTCACGTTGTTTGTTAAGCTATCCTTGACACACAATCCATGCAATTTAGATGACGATATCGAATTCCGTTTGAAAGATAGACGCAGAAGCATCAAAGTCTCAAGAAATACAAGGGTAAGCTATGACAAACCCATTACATGTCCATATGGGGGCAAATATCTCATGACCCATTACATCTACAGTCTTCCTTCTCACGTTTTTTGTTAAGCTATCCTTGACACACCATCCATGCAATTTAGATGACGATATCGAATTCCGTTTGAAAGATAGACGCAGAAGCTTCAAAGTCTCAAGAAATACAAGGGTAAGTTTGGTCAAACCCATTACATGTCCATATGGGAGCAAATATCTCATGACCCATTACATCTACAGTTTTCTTTCTTACGTTGTTTGTTAAGCTATCCTTGACACACCATCCATGCAATTTAGATGACGATATCGAATTCCGTTTGAAAGATAGACGCAGAAGCATCAAAGTCTCAAGAAATACAAGGGTAAGTTTGGTCAAACCCATTACATGTCCATATGAGAGCATATATCTCATGACCCATAGCATCTACAATCTTCCCTCTTACGTTGTTTGTTAAGCTATCCTTGACACACCATCCATGCAATTTAGATGATGATATCGAATTCCGTTTGAAAGATAGACGCAGAACCACCCAAGTCTCAAGAAATACAAGGGTAAGCTTTGTCAAACCCATTACATGTCCATATGGGAGCAAATATCTCATGACCCATTACATCTACAGTCTTCTTTCTTACGTTGTTTGTTAAGCTATCCTTGACACACCATCCATGCAATTTAGATGACGATACGAATTCCGTTTGAAAGATAGACGCAGAAGCATCAAAGTCTCAAGAAATACAAGGTTAAGCTTTGTCAAACACATTACATGTCCATATGAGAGCATATATCTCATGACCCATAGCATCTACAACCTTCTTTCTTACGCTGTTTGTTAAGCTATCCTTGACACACCATCCATGCAATTTAGATGATGATATCGAATTCCGTTTGAAAGATAGACGCAGAAGCATCAAAGTCTCAAGAAACACAAGTGTAAGCTTTGTCAAACCCATTACATGTCCATATGTGAGCAAATATCTCATGACGTTGTTT
Source organism: Musca autumnalis (assembly GCF_047663935.1). Lineage (NCBI taxonomy): Eukaryota > Metazoa > Arthropoda > Insecta > Diptera > Muscidae > Musca > Musca autumnalis. Next base: position 162,399,088 of record NW_027411977.1, on the reverse strand, counting down.
GTTAAGCTATCCTTGACACACAATCCATGCAATTTAGATGATGATATCGAATTCCGTTTGAAAGATAGACGCAGAAGCATCCAAGTCTCAAGAAAAACAAGTGTAAGCTTTGTCAAACCCATTACATGTCCATATGAGAGCATATAGACGAAGATAGACGCAGAACCACCCAAGTCTCAAGAAATACAAGGGTAAGCTTTGTCAAATCCATTACATGTCCATATGGGAGCAAATATCTCATGACCCATTACATCTACAGTCTTCCTTCTCACGTTGTTTGTTAAGCTATCCTTGACACACCATCCATGCTATTTAGATGACGATATCGAATTTCGTTTGAAAGATAGACGCAGAAGCATCAAAGTCTCAAGAAATACAAGGGTAAGCTTTGTCAAACCCATTACATGTCCATATGGGAGCAAATATCTCATGACCCATTACATCTACAGTCTTCCTTCTTACGTTGTTTGCTAAGCTATCCTTGACACACAATCCATGCAATTTAGATGACGATATCGAATTCCGTTTGAAAGATAGACGCAGAAGCATCAAAGTCTCAAGAAATACAAGGGTAAGCTATGACAAACCCATTACATGTCCATATGGGAGCAAATATCTCATGACCCATTACATCTACTGTCTTCCTTCTCACGTTGTTTGTTAAGCTATCCTTGACACACCATCCATGCAATTTAGATGACGATATCGAATTCCGTTTGAAAGATAGACGCAGAAGCATCAAAGTCTCAAGAAATACAAGGGTAAGTTCTGTCAAACCCATTACATGTCCATATGGGAGCAAATATCTCATGACCCATTACATCTACAGTCTTCTTTCTTACGTTGTTTGTTAAGCTATCCTTGACACACAATCCATGCAATTTAGATGACGATATCGAATTTCGTTTGAAAGATAGACGCAGAAGCATCAAGGTCTCAAGACATACAAGGGTAAGCTATGACAAATCCATTACATGTCCCTATGGGTGCAAATATCTCATGACCCATTACATCTACAGTCTTCCTTCTTACGTTGTTTGTTAAGCTATCCTTGACACACAATCCATGCAATTTAGATGATGATATCGAATTCCGTTTGAAAGATAGACGCAGAAGCATCCAAGTCTCAAGAAAAACAAGTGTAAGCTTTGTCAAACACATTACATGTCCATATGAGAGCATATATCTCATGACCCATAGCATCTACAATCTTCCCTCTTACGTTGTTTGTTAAGCTATCCTTGACACACCATCCATGCAATTTAGATGATGATATCGAATTCCGTTTGAAAGATAGACGCAGAAGCATCGAAGTCTCAAGAAACACAAGTGTAAGCTTTGTCAAACCCATTACATGTCCATATGAGAGCATATATCTCATGACCCATAGCATCTACAACCTTCTTTCTTACGCTGTTTGTTAAGCTATCCTTGACACAACATCCATGCAATTTACATGACGATATCGAATTCCGTTTGAAAGATAGACGCAGAAGCATCAAAGTCTCAAGAAATACAAGGGTAAGCTTTGTCAAACCCATTACATGTCCATATGGGAGCAAATATCTCATGACCCATTACATCTACAGTCTTCCTTCTTACGTTGTTTGCTAAGCTATCCTTGACACACAATCCATGCAATTTAGATGACGATATCGAATTCCGTTTGAAAGATAGACGCAGAAGCATCAAAGTCTCAAGAAACACAAGGGTAAGCTATGACAAACCCATTACATGTCCATATGGGAGCAAATATCTCATGACCCATTACATCTACTGTCTTCCTTCTCACGTTGTTTGTTAAGCTATCCTTGACACACCATCCATGCAATTTAGATGACGATATCGAATTCCGTTTGAAAGATAGACGCAGAAGCATCAAAGTCTCAAGAAATACAAGGGTAAGTTTTGTCAAACCCATTACATGTCCATATGGGAGCAAATATCTCATGACCCATTACATCTACAGTCTTCTTTCTTACGTTGTTTGTTAAGCTATCCTTGACACACAATCCATGCAATTTAGATGACGATATCGAATTTCGTTTGAAAGATAGACGCAGAAGCATCAAGGTCTCAAGAAATACAAGGGTAAGCTATGACAAATCCATTACATGTCCCTATGGGTGCAAATATCTCATGACCCATTACATCTACAGTCTTCCTTCTTACGTTGTTTGTTAAGCTATCCTTGACACACAATCCATGCAATTTAGATGATGATATCGAATTCCGTTTGAAAGATAGACGCAGAAGCATCCAAGTCTCAAGAAAAATAAGTGTAAGCTTTGTCAAACACATTACATGTACATATGAGAGCATATATCTCATGACCCATAGCATCTACAATCTTCCCTCTTACGTTGTTTGTTAAGCTATCCTTGACACACCATCCATGCAATTTAGATGATGATATCGAATTCCGTTTGAAAGATAGACGCAGAAGCATCGAAGTCTCAAGAAACACAAGTGTAAGCTTTGTCAAACCCATTACATGTCCATATGAGAGCATATATCTCATGACCCATAGCATCTACAACCTTCTTTCTTACGCTGTTTGTTAAGCTATCCTTGACACAACATCCATGCAATTTAGATGACGATATCGAATTCCGTTTGAAAGATAGACGCAGAAGCATCAAAGTCTCAAGAAATACAAGGGTAAGCTTTGTCAAATCCATTACATGTCCGTATGGGAGCAAATATCTCATGACCCATTACATCTACTGTCTTCTTTCTTACGTTGTTTGTTAAGCTATCCTTGACACACAATCCATGCAATTTAGATGATGATATCGAATTCCGTTTGAATGATAGACGCAGAAGCATCGAAGTCTCAAGAAACACAAGTGTAAGCTTTGTCAAACCCATTACATGTCCATATGAGAGCATATATCTCATGACCCATAGCATCTACAACCTTCTTTCTTACGCTGTTTGTTAAGCTATCCTTGACACACCATCCATGCAATTTAGATGATGATATCGAATTCCGTTTGAAAGATAGACGCAGAAGCATCAAAGTCTCAAGAAACACAAGTGTAAGCTTTGTCAAACCCATTACATGTCCATATGTGAGCAAATATCTCATGACGTTGTTTGTTAAGCTATCCTTGACACACAATCCATGCAATTTAGATGATGATATCGAATTCCGTTTGAAAGATAGACGCAGAAGCATCCAAGTCTCAAGAAAAACAAGTGTAAGCTTTGTCAAACCCATTACATGTCCATATGAGAGCATATAGACGAAGATAGACGCAGAACCACCCAAGTCTCAAGAAATACAAGGGTAAGCTTTGTCAAATCCATTACATGTCCATATGGGAGCAAATATCTCATGACCCATTACATCTACAGTCTTCCTTCTCACGTTGTTTGTTAAGCTATCCTTGACACACCATCCATGCTATTTAGATGACGATATCGAATTTCGTTTGAAAGATAGACGCAGAAGCATCAAAGTCTCAAGAAATACAAGGGTAAGCTTTGTCAAACCCATTACATGTCCATATGGGAGCATATATCTCATGACCCATAGCATCTACAACCTTCTTTCTTACGCTGTTTGTTAAGCTATCCTTGACACAACATCCATGCAATTTAGATGACGATATCGAATTCCGTTTGAAAGATAGACGCAGAAGCATCAAAGTCTCAAGAAATACAAGGGTAAGCTTTGTCAAATCCATTACATGTCCATATGGGAGCAAATATCTCATGACCCATTACATCTACTGTCTTCTTTCTTACGTTGTTTGTTAAGCTATCCTTGACACACAATCCATGCAATTTAGATGATGATATCGAATTCCGTTTGAATGATAGACGCAGAAGCATCGAAGTCTCAAGAAACACAAGTGTAAGCTTTGTCAAACCCATTACATGTCCATATGAGAGCATATATCTCATGACCCATAGCATCTACAACCTTCTTTCTTACGCTGTTTGTTAAGCTATCCTTGACACACCATCGATGCAATTTAGATGATGATATCGAATTCCGTTTGAAAGATAGACGCAGAAGCATCCAAGTCTCAAGAAAAACAAGTGTAAGCTTTGTCAAACCCATTACATGTCCATATGAGAGCATATAGACGAAGATAGACGCAGAACCACCCAAGTCTCAAGAAATACAAGGGTAAGCTTTGTCAAATCCATTACATGTCCATATGGGAGCAAATATCTCATGACCCATTACATCTACAGTCTTCCTTCTCACGTTGTTTGTTAAGCTATCCTTGACACACCATCCATGCTATTTAGATGACGATATCGAATTTCGTTTGAAAGATAGACGCAGAAGCATCAAAGTCTCAAGAAATACAAGGGTAAGCTTTGTCAAACCCATTACATGTCCATATGGGAGCAAATATCTCATGACCCATTACATCTACAGTCTTCCTTCTTACGTTGTTTGCTAAGCTATCCTTGACACACAATCCATGCAATTTAGATGACGATATCGAATTCCGTTTGAAAGATAGACGCAGAAGCATCAAAGTCTCAAGAAATACAAGGGTAAGCTATGACAAACCCATTACATGTCCATATGGGAGCAAATATCTCATGACCCATTACATCTACAGTCTTCCTTCTCACGTTGTTTGTAAAGCTATCCTTGACAAACCATCCATGCAATTTAGATGACGATATCGAATTCCGTTTGAAAGATAGACGCAGAAGCATCAAAGTCTCAAGAAATACAAGGGTAAGCTTTGTCAAACCCATTACATGTCCATATGGGAGCAAATATCTCATGACCCATTACATCTACAGTCTTCCTTCTTACGTTGTTTGCTAAGCTATCCTTGACACACAATCCATGCAATTTGGATGACGATATCGAATTCCGTTTGAAAGATAGACGCAGAAGCATCAAAGTCTCAAGAAACACAAGGGTAAGCTATGACAAACCCATTACATGTCCATATGGGAGCAAATATCTCATGACCCATTACATCTACTGTCTTCCTTCTCACGTTGTTTGTTAAGCTATCCTTGACACACCATCCATGCAATTTAGATGACGATATCGAATTCCGTTTAAAAGATAGACGCAGAAGCATCAAAGTCTCAAGAAATACAAGGGTAAGTTTTGTCAAACCCATTACATGTCCATATGGGAGCAAATATCTCATGACCCATTACATCTACAGTCTTCTTTCTTACGTTGTTTGTTAAGCTATCCTTGACACACAATCCATGCAATTTAGATGACGATATCGAATTTCGTTTGAAAGATAGACGCAGAAGCATCAAGGTCTCAAGAAATACAAGGGTAAGCTATGACAAATCCATTACATGTCCCTATGGGTGCAAATATCTCATGACCCATTACATCTACAGTCTTCCTTCTTACGTTGTTTGTTAAGCTATCCTTGACACGCAATCCATGCAATTTAGATGATGATATCGAATTCCGTTTGAAAGATAGACGCAGAAGCATCCAAGTCTCAAGAAAAACAAGTGTAAGCTTTGTCAAACACATTACATGTCCATATGAGAGCATATATCTCATGACCCATAGCATCTACAATCTTCCCTCTTACGTTGTTTGTTAAGCTATCCTTGACACACCATCCATGCAATTTAGATGATGATATCGAATTCCGTTTGAAAGATAGACGCAGAAGCATCGAAGTCTCAAGAAACACAAGTGTAAGCTTTGTCAAACCCATTACATGTCCATATGAGAGCATATATCTCATGACCCATAGCATCTACAACCTTCTTTCTTACGCTGTTTGTTAAGCTATCCTTGACACAACATCCATGCAATTTAGATGACGATATCGAATTCCGTTTGAAAGATAGACGCAGAAGCATCAAAGTCTCAAGAAATACAAGGGTAAGCTTTGTCAAATCCATTACATGTCCATATGGGAGCAAATATCTCATGACCCATTACATCTACTGTCTTCTTTCTTACGTTGTTTGTTAAGCTATCCTTGACACACAATCCATGCAATTTAGATGATGATATCGAATTCCGTTTGAATGATAGACGCAGAAGCATCGAAGTCTCAAGAAACACAAGTGTAAGCTTTGTCAAACCCATTACATGTCCATATGAGAGCATATATCTCATGACTCATAGCATCTACAACCTTCTTTCTTACGCTGTTTGTTAAGCTATCCTTGACACACCATCCATGCAATTTAGATGATGATATCGAATTCCGTTTGAAAGATAGACGCAGAAGCATCAAAGTCTCAAGAACCACAAGTGTAAGCTTTGTCAAACCCATTACATGTCCATATGTGAGCAAATATCTCATGACGTTGTTTGTTAAGCTATCCTTGACACACAATCCATGCAATTTAGATGATGATATCGAATTCCGTTTGAAAGATAGACGCAGAAGCATCCAAGTCTCAAGAAAAACAAGTGTAAGCTTTGTCAAACCCATTACATGTCCATATGAGAGCATATAGACGAAGATAGACGCAGAACCACCCAAGTCTCAAGAAATACAAGGGTAAGCTTTGTCAAATCCATTACATGTCCATATGGGAGCAAATATCTCATGACCCATTACATCTACAGTCTTCCTTCTCACGTTGTTTGTTAAGCTATCCTTGACACACCATCCATGCTATTTAGATGACGATATCGAATTTCGTTTGAAAGATAGACGCAGAAGCATCAAAGTCTCAAGAAATACAAGGGTAAGCTTTGTCAAACTCATTACATGTCCATATGGGAGCATATATCTCATGACCCATAGCATCTACAACCTTCTTTCTTACGCTGTTTGTTAAGCTATCCTTGACACAACATCCATGCAATTTAGATGACGATATCGAATTCCGTTTGAAAGATAGACGCAGAAGCATCAAAGTCTCAAGAAATACAAGGGTAAGCTTTGTCAAATCCATTACATGTCCATATGGGAGCAAATATCTCATGACCCATTACATCTACTGTCTTCTTTCTTACGTTGTTTGTTAAGCTATCCTTGACACACAATCCATGCAATTTAGATGATGATATCGAATTCCGTTTGAATGATAGACGCAGAAGCATCGAAGTCTCAAGAAACACAAGTGTAAGCTTTGTCAAACCCATTACATGTCCATATGAGAGCATATATCTCATGACCCATAGCATCTACAACCTTCTTTCTTACGCTGTTTGTTAAGCTATCCTTGACACACCATCCATGCAATTTAGATGATGATATCGAATTCCGTTTGAAAGATAGACGCAGAAGCATCCAAGTCTCAAGAAAAACAAGTGTAAGCTTTGTCAAACCCATTACATGTCCATATGAGAGCATATAGACGAAGATAGACGCAGAACCACCCAAGTCTCAAGAAATACAAGGGTAAGCTTTGTCAAATCCATTACATGTCCATATGGGAGCAAATATCTCATGACCCATTACATCTACAGTCTTCCTTCTCACGTTGTTTGTTAAGCTATCCTTGACACACCATCCATGCTATTTAGATGACGATATCGAATTTCGTTTGAAAGATAGACGCAGAAGCATCAAAGTCTCAAGAAATACAAGGGTAAGCTTTGTCAAACCCATTACATGTCCATATGGGAGCAAATATCTCATGACCCATTACATCTACAGTCTTCCTTCTTACGTTGTTTGCTAAGCTATCCTTGACACACAATCCATGCAATTTAGATGACGATATCGAATTCCGTTTGAAAGATAGACGCAGAAGCATCAAAGTCTCAAGAAATACAAGGGTAAGCTATGACAAACCCATTACATGTCCATATGGGAGCAAATATCTCATGACAAATTACATCTACAGTCTTCCTTCTCACGTTGTTTGTAAAGCTATCCTTGACAAACCATCCATGCAATTTAGATGACGATATCGAATTCCGTTTGAAAGATAGACGCAGAAGCATCAAAGTCTCAAGAAATACAAGGGTAAGTTTTGTCAAACCCATTACATGTCCATATGGGAGCAAATATCTCATGACCCATTACATCTACAGTCTTCTTTCTTACGTTGTTTGTTAAGCTATCCTTGACACACAATCCATGCAATTTAGATGACGATATCGAATTTCGTTTGAAAGATAGACGCAGAAGCATCAAGGTCTCAAGAAATACAAGGGTAAGCTATGACAAATCCATTACATGTCCCTATGGGTGCAAATATCTCATGACCCATTACATCTACAGTCTTCCTTCTTACGTTGTTTGTTAAGCTATCCTTGACACACAATCCATGCAATTTAGATGATGATATCGAATTCCGTTTGAAAGATAGACGCAGAAGCATCCAAGTCTCAAGAAAAACAAGTGTAAGCTTTGTCAAACACATTACATGTCCATATGAGAGCATATATCTCATGACCCATAGCATCTACAATCTTCCCTCTTACGTTGTTTGTTAAGCTATCCTTGACACACCATCCATGCAATTTAGATAATGATATCGAATTCCGTTTGAAAGATAGACGCAGAAGCATCGAAGTCTCAAGAAACACAAGTGTAAGCTTTGTCAAACCCATTACATGTCCATATGAGAGCATATATCTCATGACCCATAGCATCTACAACCTTCTTTCTTACGCTGTTTGTTAAGCTATCCTTGACACAACATCCATGCAATTTAGATGACGATATCGAATTCCGTTTGAAAGATAGACGCAGAAGCATCAAAGTCTCAAGAAATACAAGGGTAAGCTTTGTCAAATCCATTACATGTCCATATGGGAGCAAATATCTCATGACCCATTACATCTACTGTCTTCTTTCTTACGTTGTTTGTTAAGCTATCCTTGACACACAATCCATGCAATTTAGATGATGATATCGAATTCCGTTTGAATGATAGACGCAGAAGCATCGAAGTCTCAAGAAACACAAGTGTAAGCTTTGTCAAACCCATTACATGTCCATATGAGAGCATATATCTCATGACCCATAGCATCTACAACCTTCTTTCTTACGCTGTTTGTTAAGCTATCCTTGACACAACATCCATGCAATTTAGATGACGATATCGAATTCCGTTTGAAAGATAGACGCAGAAGCATCAAAGTCTCAAGAAATACAAGGGTAAGCTATGACAAATTCATTACATGTCCATATAGGTGCAAATATCTCATGACCCATTACATCTACAGTCTTCCTTCTTACGTTGTTTGTTAAGCTATCCTTGACACACAATCCATGCAATTTAGATGATGATATCGAATTCCGTTTGAATGATAGACGCAGAAGCATCAAAGACTCAAGAAACACAAGTGTAAGCTTTGTCAAACCCATTACATGTCCATATGAGAGCATATATCTCATGACCCATAGCATCTACAATCTTCCCTCTTACGGTGTTTGTTAAGCTATCCTTGACACACCATCCATGCAATTTAGATGATGATATCGAATTCCGTTTGAAAGATAGACGCAGAAGCATCAAAGTCTCAAGAAATACAAGGGTAAGCTTGGTCAAATCCATTACATGTCCATATGGGAGCAAATATCTCGTGACCCATAGCATCTACAATCTTCCTTCTTACGTTGTTTGTTAAGCTATCCTTGACACACCATCCATGCAATTTAGATGACGATATCGAATTCCGTTTGAAAGATAGACGCAGAAGCATCAAAGTCTCAAGAAATACAAGGGTAAGCTTTGTCAAAGCCATTACATGTCCATATGGGAGCAAATATCTCATGACCCATAGCATCTACAACCTTCTTTCTTACGCTGTTTGTTAAGCTATCCTTGACACACCATCCATGCAATTTAGATGATGATATCGAATTCCGTTTGAAAGATAGACGCAGAAGCATCCAAGTCTCAAGAAAAACAAGTGTAAGCTTTGTCAAACCCATTACATGTCCATATGAGAGCATATAGACGAAGATAGACGCAGAACCACCCAAGTCTCAAGAAATACAAGGGTAAGCTTTGTCAAATCCATTACATGTCCATATGGGAGCAAATATCTCATGACCCATTACATCTACAGTCTTCCTTCTCACGTTGTTTGTTAAGCTATCCTTGACACACCATCCATGCTATTTAGATGACGATATCGAATTTCGTTTGAAAGATAGACGCAGAAGCATCAAAGTCTCAAGAAATACAAGGGTAAGCTTTGTCAAACCCATTACATGTCCATATGGGAGCAAATATCTCATGACCCATTACATCTACAGTCTTCCTTCTTACGTTGTTTGCTAAGCTATCCTTGACACACAATCCATGCAATTTAGATGACGATATCGAATTCCGTTTGAAAGATAGACGCAGAAGCATCAAAGTCTCAAGAAATACAAGGGTAAGCTTTGTCAAATCCATTACATGTCCATATGGGAGCAAATATCTCATGACCCATTACATCTACTGTCTTCTTTCTTACGTTGTTTGTTAAGCTATCCTTGACACACAATCCATGCAATTTAGATGATGATATCGAATTCCGTTTGAATGATAGACGCAGAAGCATCGAAGTCTCAAGAAACACAAGTGTAAGCTTTGTCAAACCCATTACATGTCCATATGAGAGCATATATCTCATGACCCATAGCATCTACAACCTTCTTTCTTACGCTGTTTGTTAAGCTATCCTTGACACACCATCCATGCAATTTAGATGATGATATCGAATTCCGTTTGAAAGATAGACGCAGAAGCATCCAAGTCTCAAGAAAAACAAGTGTAAGCTTTGTCAAACCCATTACATGTCCATATGAGAGCATATAGACGAAGATAGACGCAGAACCACCCAAGTCTCAAGAAATACAAGGGTAAGCTTTGTCAAATCCATTACATGTCCATATGGGAGCAAATATCTCATGACCCATTACATCTACAGTCTTCCTTCTCACGTTGTTTGTTAAGCTATCCTTGACACACCATCCATGCTATTTAGATGACGATATCGAATTTCGTTTGAAAGATAGACGCAGAAGCATCAAAGTCTCAAGAAATACAAGGGTAAGCTTTGTCAAACCCATTACATGTCCATATGGGAGCAAATATCTCATGACCCATTACATCTACAGTCTTCCTTCTTACGTTGTTTGCTAAGCTATCCTTGACACACAATCCATGCAATTTAGATGACGATATCGAATTCCGTTTGAAAGATAGACGCAGAAGCATCAAAGTCTCAAGAAATACAAGGGTAAGCTATGACAAACCCATTACATGTCCATATGGGAGCAAATATCTCATGACCCATTACATCTACAGTCTTCCTTCTCACGTTGTTTGTAAAGCTATCCTTGACAAACCATCCATGCAATTTAGATGACGATATCGAATTCCGTTTGAAAGATAGACGCAGAAGCATCAAAGTCTCAAGAAATACAAGGGTAAGTTTTGTCAAACCCATTACATGTCCATATGGGAGCAAATATCTCATGACCCATTACATCTACAGTCTTCTTTCTTACGTTGTTTGTTAAGCTATCCTTGACACACAATCCATGCAATTTAGATGACGATATCGAATTTCGTTTGAAAGATAGACGCAGAAGCATCAAGGTCTCAAGAAATACAAGGGTAAGCTATGACAAATCCATTACATGTCCCTATGGGTGCAAATATCTCATGACCCATTACATCTACAGTCTTCCTTCTTACGTTGTTTGTTAAGCTATCCTTGACACACAATCCATGCAATTTAGATGATGATATCGAATTCCGTTTGAAAGATAGACGCAGAAGCATCCAAGTCTCAAGAAAAACAAGTGTAAGCTTTGTCAAACACATTACATGTCCATATGAGAGCATATATCTCATGACCCATAGCATCTACAATCTTCCCTCTTACGTTGTTTGTTAAGCTATCCTTGACACACCATCCATGCAATTTAGATAATGATATCGAATTCCGTTTGAAAGATAGACGCAGAAGCATCGAAGTCTCAAGAAACACAAGTGTAAGCTTTGTCAAACCCATTACATGTCCATATGAGAGCATATATCTCATGACCCATAGCATCTACAACCTTCTTTCTTACGCTGTTTGTTAAGCTATCCTTGACACAACATCCATGCAATTTAGATGACGATATCGAATTCCGTTTGAAAGATAGACGCAGAAGCATCAAAGTCTCAAGAAATACAAGGGTAAGCTTTGTCAAATCCATTACATGTCCATATGGGAGCAAATATCTCATGACCCATTACATCTACTGTCTTCTTTCTTACGTTGTTTGTTAAGCTATCCTTGACACACAATCCATGCAATTTAGATGATGATATCGAATTCCGTTTGAATGATAGACGCAGAAGCATCGAAGTCTCAAGAAACACAAGTGTAAGCTTTGTCAAACCCATTACATGTCCATATGAGAGCATATATCTCATGACCCATAGCATCTACAACCTTCTTTCTTACGCTGTTTGTTAAGCTATCCTTGACACAACATCCATGCAATTTAGATGACGATATCGAATTCCGTTTGAAAGATAGACGCAGAAGCATCAAAGTCTCAAGAAATACAAGGGTAAGCTATGACAAATTCATTACATGTCCATATAGGTGCAAATATCTCATGACCCATTACATCTACAGTCTTCCTTCTTACGTTGTTTGTTAAGCTATCCTTGACACACAATCCATGCAATTTAGATGATGATATCGAATTCCGTTTGAATGATAGAAGCATCAAAGACTCAAGAAACACAAGTGTAAGCTTTGTCAAACCCATTACATGTCCATATGAGAGCATATATCTCATGACCCATAGCATCTACAATCTTCCCTCTTACGGTGTTTGTTAAGCTATCCTTGACACACCATCCATGCAATTTAGATGATGATATCGAATTCCGTTTGAAAGATAGACGCAGAAGCATCAAAGTCTCAAGAAATACAAGGGTAAGCTTGGTCAAATCCATTACATGTCCATATGGGAGCAAATATCTCGTGACCCATAGCATCTACAATCTTCCTTCTTACGTTGTTTGTTAAGCTATCCTTGACACACCATCCATGCAATTTAGATGACGATATCGAATTCCGTTTGAAAGATAGACGCAGAAGCATCAAAGTCTCAAGAAATACAAGGGTAAGCTTTGTCAAAGCCATTACATGTCCATATGGGAGCAAATATCTCATGACCCATAGCATCTACAACCTTCTTTCTTACGCTGTTTGTTAAGCTATCCTTGACACACCATCCATGCAATTTAGATGATGATATCGAATTCCGTTTGAAAGATAGACGCAGAAGCATCCAAGTCTCAAGAAAAACAAGTGTAAGCTTTGTCAAACCCATTACATGTCCATATGAGAGCATATAGACGAAGATAGACGCAGAACCACCCAAGTCTCAAGAAATACAAGGGTAAGCTTTGTCAAATCCATTACATGTCCATATGGGAGCAAATATCTCATGACCCATTACATCTACAGTCTTCCTTCTCACGTTGTTTGTTAAGCTATCCTTGACACACCATCCATGCTATTTAGATGACGATATCGAATTTCGTTTGAAAGATAGACGCAGAAGCATCAAAGTCTCAAGAAATACAAGGGTAAGCTTTGTCAAACCCATTACATGTCCATATGGGAGCAAATATCTCATGACCCATTACATCTACAGTCTTCCTTCTTACGTTGTTTGCTAAGCTATCCTTGACACACAATCCATGCAATTTAGATGACGATATCGAATTCCGTTTGAAAGATAGACGCAGAAGCATCAAAGTCTCAAGAAATACAAGGGTAAGCTATGACAAACCCATTACATGTCCATATGGGAGCAAATATCTCATGACCCATTACATCTACAGTCTTCCTTCTCACGTTGTTTGTAAAGCTATCCTTGACAAACCATCCATGCAATTTAGATGACGATATCGAATTCCGTTTGAAAGATAGACGCAGAAGCATCAAAGTCTCAAGAAATACAAGGGTAAGTTTTGTCAAACCCATTACATGTCCATATGGGAGCAAATATCTCATGACCCATTACATCTACAGTCTTCTTTCTTACGTTGTTTGTTAAGCTATCCTTGACACACAATCCATGCAATTTAGATGACGATATCGAATTTCGTTTGAAAGATAGACGCAGAAGCATCAAGGTCTCAAGAAATACAAGGGTAAGCTATGACAAATCCATTACATGTCCCTATGGGTGCAAATATCTCATGACCCATTACATCTACAGTCTTCCTTCTTACGTTGTTTGTTAAGCTATCCTTGACACACAATCCATGCAATTTAGATGATGATATCGAATTCCGTTTGAAAGATAGACGCAGAAGCATCCAAGTCTCAAGAAAAACAAGTGTAAGCTTTGTCAAACACATTACATGTCCATATGAGAGCATATATCTCATGACCCATAGCATCTACAATCTTCCCTCTTACGTTGTTTGTTAAGCTATCCTTGACACACCATCCATGCAATTTAGATGATGATATCGAATTCCGTTTGAAAGATAGACGCAGAAGCATCGAAGTCTCAAGAAACACAAGTGTAAGCTTTGTCAAACCCATTACATGTCCATATGAGAGCATATATCTCATGACCCATAGCATCTACAACCTTCTTTCTTACGCTGTTTGTTAAGCTATCCTTGACACAACATCCATGCAATTTAGATGACGATATCGAATTCCGTTTGAAAGATAGACGCAGAAGCATCAAAGTCTCAAGAAATACAAGGGTAAGCTTTGTCAAATCCATTACATGTCCATATGGGAGCAAATATCTCATGACCCATTACATCTACTGTCTTCTTTCTTACGTTGTTTGTTAAGCTATCCTTGACACACAATCCATGCAATTTAGATGATGATATCGAATTCCGTTTGAATGATAGACGCAGAAGCATCGAAGTCTCAAGAAACACAAGTGTAAGCTTTGTCAAACCCATTACATGTCCATATGAGAGCATATATCTCATGACCCATAGCATCTACAACCTTCTTTCTTACGCTGTTTGTTAAGCTATCCTTGACACAACATCCATGCAATTTAGATGACGATATCGAATTCCGTTTGAAAGATAGACGCAGAAGCATCAAAGTCTCAAGAAATACAAGGGTAAGCTATGACAAATTCATTACATGTCCATATAGGTGCAAATATCTCATGACCCATTACATCTACAGTCTTCCTTCTTACGTTGTTTGTTAAGCTATCCTTGACACACAATCCATGCAATTTAGATGATGATATCGAATTCCGTTTGAATGATAGACGCAGAAGCATCAAAGACTCAAGAAACACAAGTGTAAGCTTTGTCAAACCCATTACATGTCCATATGAGAGCATATATCTCATGACCCATAGCATCTACAATCTTCCCTCTTACGGTGTTTGTTAAGCTATCCTTGACACACCATCCATGCAATTTAGATGATGATATCGAATTCCGTTTGAAAGATAGACGCAGAAGCATCAAAGTCTCAAGAAATACAAGGGTAAGCTTGGTCAAATCCATTACATGTCCATATGGGAGCAAATATCTCGTGACCCATAGCATCTACAATCTTCCTTCTTACGTTGTTTGTTAAGCTATCCTTGACACACCATCCATGCAATTTAGATGACGATATCGAATTCCGTTTGAAAGATAGACGCGGAAGCATCAAAGTCTCAAGAAATACAAGGGTAAGCTTTGTCAAAGCCATTACATGTCCATATGGGAGCAAATATCTCATGACCCATTACATCTACAGTCTTCTTTCTTACCTTGTTTGTTAAGCTATCCTTGACACATAATCCGTGCAATTTAGATGACGATATCGAATTTCGTTTGAAAGATAGACGCAGAAGCATCAAAGTCTCAAGAAATACAAGGGTAAGTTTTGTCAAATCCATTACATGTCCATATGGGAGCAAATATCTCATGACCCATTACATCTACTGTCTTCTTTCTTACGTTGTTTGTTAAGCTATCCTTGACACACCATCCATGCAATTTAGATGATGATATCGAATTCCGTTTGAAAGATAGACGCAGAACCACCCAAGTCTCAAGAAATACAAGGGTAAGCTATGACAAACCCATTACATGTCCATATGCGAGCAAATATCTCATGACCCATTACATCTACAGTCTTCCTTCTCACGTTGTTTGTTAAGCTATCCTTGACACACCATCCATGCAATTTAGATGATGATATCGAATTCCGTTTGAAAGATAGACGCAGAAGGATCCAAGTCTCAAGAAATACAAGGGTAAGCTTGGTCAAATCCATTACATGTCCATATGGGAGCAAATATCTCGTGACCCATAGCATCTACAATCTTCCTTCTTACGTTGTTTGTTAAGCTATCCTTGACACACCATCCATGCAATTTAGATGATGATATCGAATTCCGTTTGAAAGATAGACGCAGAAGCATCGAAGTCTCAAGAAACACAAGTGTAAGCTTTGTCAAACCCATTACATGTCCATATGAGAGCATATATCTCATGACCCATAGCATCTACAACCTTCTTTCTTACGCTGTTTGTTAAGCTATCCTTGACACAACATCCATGCAATTTAGATGACGATATCGAATTCCGTTTGAAAGATAGACGCAGAAGCATCAAAGTCTCAAGAAATACAAGGGTAAGCTTTGTCAAATCCATTACATGTCCATATGGGAGCAAATATCTCATGACCCATTACATCTACTGTCTTCTTTCTTACGTTGTTTGTTAAGCTATCCTTGACACACAATCCATGCAATTTAGATGATGATATCGAATTCCGTTTGAATGATAGACGCAGAAGCATCGAAGTCTCAAGAAACACAAGTGTAAGCTTTGTCAAACCCATTACATGTCCATATGAGAGCATATATCTCATGACCCATAGCATCTACAACCTTCTTTCTTACGCTGTTTGTTAAGCTATCCTTGACACAACATCCATGCAATTTAGATGACGATATCGAATTCCGTTTGAAAGATAGACGCAGAAGCATCAAAGTCTCAAGAAATACAAGGGTAAGCTATGACAAATTCATTACATGTCCATATAGGTGCAAATATCTCATGACCCATTACATCTACAGTCTTCCTTCTTACGTTGTTTGTTAAGCTATCCTTGACACACAATCCATGCAATTTAGATGATGATATCGAATTCCGTTTGAATGATAGACGCAGAAGCATCAAAGACTCAAGAAACACAAGTGTAAGCTTTGTCAAACCCATTACATGTCCATATGAGAGCATATATCTCATGACCCATAGCATCTACAATCTTCCCTCTTACGGTGTTTGTTAAGCTATCCTTGACACACCATCCATGCAATTTAGATGATGATATCGAATTCCGTTTGAAAGATAGACGCAGAAGCATCAAAGTCTCAAGAAATACAAGGGTAAGCTTGGTCAAATCCATTACATGTCCATATGGGAGCAAATATCTCGTGACCCATAGCATCTACAATCTTCCTTCTTACGTTGTTTGTTAAGCTATCCTTGACACACCATCCATGCAATTTAGATGACGATATCGAATTCCGTTTGAAAGATAGACGCAGAAGCATCAAAGTCTCAAGAAATACAAGGGTAAGCTTTGTCAAAGCCATTACATGTCCATATGGGAGCAAATATCTCATGACCCATTACATCTACAGTCTTCTTTCTTACCTTGTTTGTTAAGCTATCCTTGACACACAATCCGTGCAATTTAGATGACGATATCGAATTTCGTTTGAAAGATAGACGCAGAAGCATCAAAGTCTCAAGAAATACAAGGGTAAGTTTTGTCAAATCCATTACATGTCCATATGGGAGCAAATATCTCATGACCCATTACATCTACTGTCTTCTTTCTTACGTTGTTTGTTAAGCTATCCTTGACACACCATCCATGCAATTTAGATGATGATATCGAATTCCGTTTGAAAGATAGACGCAGAACCACCCAAGTCTCAAGAAATACAAGGGTAAGCTATGACAAACCCATTACATGTCCATATGCGAGCAAATATCTCATGACCCATTACATCTACAGTCTTCCTTCTCACGTTGTTTGTTAAGCTATCCTTGACACACCATCCATGCAATTTAGATGATGATATCGAATTCCGTTTGAAAGATAGACGCAGAAGGATCCAAGTCTCAAGAAACACAAGTGTAAGCTTTGTCAAACCCATTACATGTCCATATGGGAGCAAATATCTCATGACCCATTACATCTACAGTCTTCTTTCTTACGTTGTTTGTTAAGCTATCCTTGACACACAATCCATGCAATTTAGATGACTATATCGAATTCCGTTTGAAAGATAGACGCAGAAGCATCAAAGTCTCAAGAAATACAAGGGTAAGCTTTGTCAAATCCATTAAATGTCCATATGGGAGCAAATATCTCATGACCCATTACATCTACAGTCTTCCTTCTTACGTTGTTTGTTAAGCTATCCTTGACACACAATCCATGCAATTTAGATGATGATATCGAATTCCGTTTGAAAGATAGACGCAGAAGCATCCAAGTCTCAAGAAAAAAAGTGTAAGCTTTGTCAAACCCATTACATGTCCATATGAGAGCATATATCTCATGACCCATAGCATCTAAAATCTTCCCTCTTACGTTGTTTGTTAAGCTATCCTTGGCACACCATCCATGCAATTTAGATGATGATATCGAATTCCGTTTGAAAGATAGACGCAGAACCACCCAAGTCTCAAGAAATACAAGGGTAAGCTTTGTCAAACCCATTACTTGTCCATATGGGAGCAAATATTTCATGACCCATTACATCTACAGTCTTCCTTCTCACGTTGTTTGTTAAGCTATCCTTGACACACAATCCATGCAATTTAGATGACGATATCGAATTCCGTTTGAAAGATAGATGCAGAAGCATCAAAGTCTCAAGAAATACAAGGGTAAGCTATGACAAACCCATTACATGTCCATATGGGGGCAAATATCTCATGACCCATTACATCTACAGTCCTCTTTCTTACCTTGTTTGTTAAGCTATCCTTGACACACAATCCGTGCAATTTAGATGACGATATCGAATTTCGTTTGAAAGATAGACGCAGAAGCATCAAAGTCTCAAGAAATACAAGGGTAAGTTTTGTCAAATCCATTACATGTCCATATGGGAGCAAATATCTCATGACCCATTACATCTACTGTCTTCTTTCTTACGTTGTTTGTTAAGCTATCCTTGACACACCATCCATGCAATTTAGATGATGATATCGAATTCCGTTTGAAAGATAGACGCAGAACCACCCAAGTCTCAAGAAATACAAGGGTAAGCTATGACAAACCCATTACATGTCCATATGCGAGCAAATATCTCATGACCCATTACATCTACAGTCTTCCTTCTCTCGTTGTTTGTTAAGCTATCCTTGACACACCATCCATGCAATTTAGATGATGATATCGAATTCCGTTTGAAAGATAGACGCAGAAGGATCCAAGTCTCAAGAAACACAAGTGTAAGCTTTGTCAAACCCATTACATGTCCATATGGGAGCAAATATCTCATGACCCATTACATCTACAGTCTTCTTTCTTACGTTGTTTGTTAAGCTATCCTTGACACACAATCCATGCAATTTAGATGACTATATCGAATTCCGTTTGAAAGATAGACGCAGAAGCATCAAAGTCTCAAGAAATACAAGGGTAAGCTTTGTCAAATCCATTACATGTCCATATGGGAGCAAATATCTCATGACCCATTACATCTACAGTCTTCCTTCTTACGTTGTTTGTTAAGCTATCCTTGACACACAATCCATGCAATTTAGATGATGATATCGAATTCCGTTTGAAAGATAGACGCAGAAGCATCCAAGTCTCAAGAAAAACAAGTGTAAGCTTTGTCAAACCCATTACATGTCCATATGTTAGCAAATATCTCATGACCCATTACATCTACAGTCTTCTTTCTTACGTTGTTTGTTAAGCTATCCTTGACACACAATCCATGCAATTTAGATGACGATATCGAATTTCGTTTGAAAGATAGACGCAGAAGCATCAAGGTCTCAAGAAATACAAGGGTAAGCTATGACAAATCCATTACATGTCCCTATGGGTGCAAATATCTCATGACCCATTACATCTACAGTCTTCCTTCTTACGTTGTTTGTTAAGCTATCCTTGACACATAATCCATGCAATTTAGATGATGATATCGAATTCCGTTTGAAAGATAGACGCAGAAGCATCCAAGTCTCAAGAAAAACAAGTGTAAGCTTTGTCAAACACATTACATGTCCATATGAGAGCATATATCTCATGACCCATAGCATCTACAATCTTCCCTCTTACGTTGTTTGTTAAGCTATCCTTGACACACCATCCATGCAATTTAGATGATGATATCGAACTCCGTTTGAAAGATAGACGCAGAAGCATCGAAGTCTCAAGAAACACAAGTGTAAGCTTTGTCAAACCCATTACATGTCCATATGAGAGCATATATCTCATGACCCATAGCATCTACAACCTTCTTTCTTACGCTGTTTGTTAAGCTATCCTTGACACAACATCCATGCAATTTAGATGACGATATCGAATTCCGTTTGAAAGATAGACGCAGAAGCATCAAAGTCTCAAGAAATACAAGGGTAAGCTTTGTCAAATCCATTACATGTCCATATGGGAGCAAATATCTCATGACCCATTACATCTACTGTCTTCTTTCTTACGTTGTTTGTTAAGCTATCCTTGACACACAATCCATGCAATTTAGATGATGATATCGAATTCCGTTTGAATGATAGACGCAGAAGCATCGAAGTCTCAAGAAACACAAGTGTAAGCTTTGTCAAACCCATAACATGTCCATATGAGAGCATATATCTCATGACCCATAGCATCTACAACCTTCTTTCTTACGCTGTTTGTTAAGCTATCCTTGACACAACATCCATGCAATTTAGATGACGATATCGAATTCCGTTTGAAAGATAGACGCAGAAACATCAAAGTCTCAAGAAATACAAGGGTAAGCTATGACAAATTCATTACATGTCCATATAGGCGCAAATATCTCATGACCCATTACATCTACAGTCTTCCTTCTTACGTTGTTTGTTAAGCTATCCTTGACACACAATCCATGCAATTTAGATGATGATATCGAATTCGGTTTGAATGATAGACGCAGAAGCATCAAAGACTCAAGAAACACAAGTGTAAGCTTTGTCAAACCCATTACATGTCCATATGAGAGCATATATCTCATGACCCATAGCATCTACAATCTTCCCTCTTACGGTGTTTGTTAAGCTATCCTTGACACACCATCCATGCAATTTAGATGATGATATCGAATTCCGTTTGAAAGATAGACGCAGAAGCATCAAAGTCTCAAGAAATACAAGGGTAAGCTTGGTCAAATCCATTACATGTCCATATGGGAGCAAATATCTCGTGACCCATAGCATCTACAATCTTCCTTCTTACGTTGTTTGTTAAGCTATCCTTGACACACCATCCATGCAATTTAGATGACGATATCGAATTCCGTTTGAAAGATAGACGCAGAAGCATCAAAGTCTCAAGAAATACAAGGGTAAGTTTTGTCAAATCCATTACATGTCCATATGGGAGCAAATATCTCATGACCCATTACATCTACTGTCTTCTTTCTTACGTTGTTTGTTAAGCTATCCTTGACACACCATCCATGCAATTTAGATGATGATATCGAATTCCGTTTGAAAGATAGACGCAGAACCACCCAAGTCTCAAGAAATACAAGGGTAAGCTATGACAAACCCATTACATGTCCATATGCGAGCAAATATCTCATGACCCATTACATCTACTGTCTTCTTTCTTACGTTGTTTGTTAAGCTATCCTTGACACACCATCCATGCAATTTAGATGATGATATCGAATTCCGTTTGAAAGATAGACGCAGAACCACCCAAGTCTCAAGAAATACAAGGGTAAGCTATGACAAACCCATTACATGTCCATATGCGAGCAAATATCTCATGACCCATTACATCTACAGTCTTCCTTCTCACGTTGTTTGTTAAGCTATCCTTGACACACCATCCATGCAATTTAGATGATGATATCGAATTCCGTTTGAAAGATAGACGCAGAAGGATCCAAGTCTCAAGAAACACAAGTGTAAGCTTTGTCAAACCCATTACATGTCCATATGGGAGCAAATATCTCATGACCCATTACATCTACAGTCTTCTTTCTTACGTTGTTTGTTAAGCTATCCTTGACACACAATCCATGCAATTTAGATGACTATATCGAATTCCGTTTGAAAGATAGACGCAGAAGCATCAAAGTCTCAAGAAATACAAGGGTAAGCTTTGTCAAATCCATTACATGTCCATATGGGAGCAAATATCTCATGACCCATTACATCTACAGTCTTCCTTCTTACGTTGTTTGTTAAGCTATCCTTGACACACAATCCATGCAATTTAGATGATGATATCGAATTCCGTTTGAAAGATAGACGCAGAAGCATCCAAGTCTCAAGAAAAACAAGTGTAAGCTTTGTCAAACCCATTACATGTCCATATGAGAGCATATATCTCATGACCCATAGCATCTAAAATCTTCCCTCTTACGTTGTTTGTTAAGCTATCCTTGGCACACCATCCATGCAATTTAGATGATGATATCGAATTCCGTTTGAAAGATAGACGCAGAACCACCCAAGTCTCAAGAAATACAAGGGTAAGCTTTGTCAAACCCATTACTTGTCCATATGGGAGCAAATATTTCATGACCCATTACATCTACAGTCTTCCTTCTCACGTTGTTTGTTAAGCTATCCTTGACACTCAATCCATGCAATTTAGATGACGATATCGAATTCCGTTTGAAAGATAGATGCAGAAGCATCAAAGTCTCAAGAAATACAAGGGTAAGCTATGACAAACCCATTACATGTCCATATGGGGGCAAATATCTCATGACCCATTACATCTACAGTCTTCTTTCTTACCTTGTTTGTTAAGCTATCCTTGACACACAATCCGTGCAATTTAGATGACGATATCGAATTTCGTTTGAAAGATAGACGCAGAAGCATCAAAGTCTCAAGAAATACAAGGGTAAGTTTTGTCAAATCCATTACATGTTCATATGGGAGCAAATATCTCATGACCCATTACATCTACTGTCTTCTTTCTTACGTTGTTTGTTAAGCTATCCTTGACACACCATCCATGCAATTTAGATGATGATATCGAATTCCGTTTGAAAGATAGACGCAGAACCACCCAAGTCTCAAGAAATACAAGGGTAAGCTATGACAAACCCATTACATGTCCATATGCGAGCAAATATCTCATGACCCATTACATCTACAGTCTTCCTTCTCTCGTTGCTTGTTAAGCTATCCTTGACACACCATCCATGCAATTTAGATGATGATATCGAATTCCGTTTGAAAGATAGACGCAGAAGGATCCAAGTCTCAAGAAACACAAGTGTAAGCTTTGTCAAACCCATTACATGTCCATATGGGAGCAAATATCTCATGACCCATTACATCTACAGTCTTCTTTCTTACGTTGTTTGTTAAGCTATCCTTGACACACAATCCATGCAATTTAGATGACTATATCGAATTCCGTTTGAAAGATAGACGCAGAAGCATCAAAGTCTCAAGAAATACAAGGGTAAGCTTTGTCAAATCCATTACATGTCCATATGGGAGCAAATATCTCATGACCCATTACATCTACAGTCTTATTTCTTACGTTGTTTGTTAAGCTATCCTTGACACACAATCCATGCAATTTAGATGATGATATCGAATTCCGTTTGAAAGATAGACGCAGAAGCATCCAAGTCTCAAGAAAAACAAGTGTAAGCTTTGTCAAACCCATTACATGTCCATATGAGAGCATGACCCATAGCATCTAAAATCTTCCCTCTTACGTTGTTTGTTAAGCTATCCTTGGCACACCATCCATGCAATTTAGATGATGATATCGAATTCCGTTTGAAAGATAGACGCAGAACCACCCAAGTCTGAAGAAATACAAGGGTAAGCTTTGTCAAACCCATTACTTGTCCATATGGGAGCAAATATTTCATGACCCATTACATCTACAGTCTTCCTTCTCACGTTGTTTGTTAAGCTATCCTTGACACACCATCCATGCAATTTAGATGATGATATCGAATTCCGTTTGAAAGATAGACGCAGAAGCATCAAAATCTCAAGAAACACAAGTGTAAGTTTTGTCAAACCCATTACATGTCCATATGGGAGCAAATATCTCATGACCCATTACATCTACAGTCTTCTTTCTTACGTTGTTTGTTAAGCTATCCTTGACACACCATCCATGCAATTTAGATGACGATACGAATTCCGTTTGAAAGATAGACGCAGAAGCATCAAAGTCTCAAGAAATACAAGGTTAAGCTTTGTCAAACACATTACATGTCCATATGAGAGCATATATCTCATGACCCATAGCATCTACAACCTTCTTTCTTACGCTGTTTGTTAAGCTATCCTTGACACACCATCCATGCAATTTAGATGATGATATCGAATTCCGTTTGAAAGATAGACGCAGAAGCATCAAAGTCTCAAGAAACACAAGTGTAAGCTTTGTCAAACCCATTACATGTCCATATGTGAGCAAATATCTCATGACGTTGTTTGTTAAGCTATCCTTGACACACAATCCATGCAATTTAGATGATGATATCGAATTCCGTTTGAAAGATAGACGCAGAAGCATCCAAGTCTCAAGAAAAACAAGTGTAAGCTTTGTCAAACCCATTACATGTCCATATGAGAGCATATATCTCATGACCCATAGCATCTACAATCTTCCCTCTTACGTTGTTTGTTAAGCTATCCTTGACACACCATCCATGCAATTTAGATGATGATATCGAATTCCGTTTGAAAGATAGACGCAGAACCACCCAAGTCTCATGAAATACAAGGGTAAGCTTTGTCAAATCCATTACATGTCCATATGGGAGCAAATATCTCATGACCCATTACATCTACAGTCTTCCTTCTCACGTCGTTTGTTAAGCTATCCTTGACACACCATCCATGCAATTTAGATGATGATATCGAATTCCGTTTGAAAGATAGACGCAGAAGCATCAAAGTCTCAAGAAATACAAGGGTAAGCTATGACAAACCCATTACATGTCCATATGGGGGCAAATATCTCATGACCCATTACATCTACAGTCTTCCTTCTCACGTTTTTTGTTAAGCTATCCTTGACACACCATCCATGCAATTTAGATGACGATATCGAATTCCGTTTGAAAGATAGACGCAGAAGCATCAAAGTCTCAAGAAATACAAGGGTAAGTTTGGTCAAACCCATTACATGTCCATATGGGAGCAAATATCTCATGACCCATTACATCTACAGTCTTCTTTCTTACGTTGTTTGTTAAGCTATCCTTGACACACAATCCATGCAATTTAGATGATGATATCGAATTCCGTTTGAAAGATAGACGCAGAAGCATCAAAGTCTCAAGAAACACAAGTGTAAGTTTTGTCAAACCCATTACATGTCCATATGGGAGCAAATATCTCATGACCCATTACATCTACAGTCTTCCTTCTTACGTTGTTTGTTAAGCTATCCTTGACACACAATCCATGCAATTTAGATGATGCTATCGAATTCCGTTTGAAAGATAGACGCAGAAGCATCCAAGTCTCAAGAAAAACAAGTGTAAGCTTTGTCAAACCCATTACATGTCCATATGAGAGCATATATCTCATGACCCATAGCATCTACAATCTTTCCTCTTACGTTGTTTGTTAAGCTATCCTTGACACACCATCCATGCAATTTAGATGATGATATCGAATTCCGTTTGAAAGATAGACGCAGAACCACCCAAGTCTCAAGAAATACAAGGGTAAGCTTTGTCAAACCCATTACATGTCCATATGGGAGCAAATATCTCATGACCCATTACATCTACAGTCTTCTTTCTTACGTTGTTTGTTAAGCTATCCTTGACACACCATCCATGCAATTTAGATGACGATACGAATTCCGTTTGAAAGATAGACGCAGAAGCATCAAAGTCTCAAGAATACAAGGTTAAGCTTTGTCAAACACATTACATGTCCATATGGGAGCAAATATCTCATGACCCATTACATCTACAGTCTTCCTTCTTACGTTGTTTGCTAAGCTATCCTTGACACACAATCCATGCAATTTAGATGACGATATCGAATTCCGTTTGAAAGATAGACGCAGAAGCATCAAAGTCTCAAGAAATACAAGGGTAAGCTATGACAAACCCATTACATGTCCATATGGGAGCAAATATCTCATGACCCATTACATCTACAGTCTTCCTTCTCACGTTGTTTGTTAAGCTATCCTTGACACACCATCCATGCAATTTAGATGACGATATCGAATTCCGTTTGAAAGATAGACGCAGAAGCATCAAAGTCTCAAGAAATACAAGGGTAAGTTTTGTCAAACCCATTACATGTCCATATGGGAGCAAATATCTCATGACCCATTACATCTACAGTCTTCTTTCTTACGTTGTTTGTTAAGCTATCCTTGACACACAATCCATGCAATTTAGATGACGATATCGAATTTCGTTTGAAAGATAGACGCAGAAGCATCAAAGTCTCATGAAATACAAGGGTAAGCTATGACAAATCCATTACATGTCCATATGGGTGCAAATATCTCATGACCCATTACATCTACAGTCTTCCTTCTTACGTTGTTTGTTAAGCTATCCTTGACACACAATCCATGCAATTTAGATGATGATATCGAATTCCGTTTGAAAGATAGACGCAGAAGCATCCAAGTCTCAAGAAAAACAAGTGTAAGCTTTGTCAAACACATTACATGTCCATATGAGAGCATATATCTCATGACCCATAGCATCTACAATCTTCCCTCTTACGTTGTTTGTTAAGCTATCCTTGACACACCATCCATGCAATTTAGATGATGATATCGAATTCCGTTTGAAAGATAGACGCAGAAGCATCCAAGTCTCAAGAAACACAAGTGTAAGCTTTCTCAAACCCATTACATGTCCATATGAGAGCATATATCTCATGACCCATAGCATCTACAACCTTCTTTCTTACGCTGTTTGTTAAGCTATCCTTGACACAACATCCATGCAATTTAGATGACGATATCGAATTCCGTTTGAAAAATAGACGCAGAAGCATCAAAGTCTCAAGAAATACAAGGGTAAGCTTTGTCAAACCCATTACATGTTCATATGAGCAAATATCTCATGACCCATTACATCTACAATCTTCCCTCTTACGTTGTTTGTTAAGCTATCCTTGACACACCATCCATGCAATTTAGATGATGATATCGAATTCCGTTTGAAAGATAGACGCAGAAGCATCCAAGTCTCAAGAAACACAAGTGTAAGCTTTGTCAAACCCATTACATGTCCATATGAGAGCATATATCTCATGACCCATAGCATCTACAACCTTCTTTCTTTCGCTGTTTGTTAAGCTATCCTCGACACACCATCCATGCAATTTAGATGACGATATCGAATTCCGTTTGAAAGATAGACGCAGAAGCATCAAAGTCTCAAGAAATACAAGGGTAAGCTTTGTCAAATCCATTACATGTCCATATGGGAGCAAATATCTCATGACCCATTCCATCTACAGTCTTCCTTCTTACGTTGTTTGTTAAGCTATCCTTGACACACAATCCATGCAATTTAGATGATGATATCGAATTCCGTTTGAATGATAGACGCAGAAGCATCTAAGACTCAAGAAACACAAGTGTAAGCTTTGTCAAACCCATTACATGTCCATATGAGAGCATATATCTCATGACCCATAGCATCTACAATCTTCCCTTTACGTTGATGATATCCTTGACACACCATCCATGCAATTTAGATGATGATATCGAATTCCGTTTGAAAGATAGACGCAGAAGCATCAAAGTCTCAAGAAATACAAGGGTAAGCTTGGTCAAATCCATTACATGTCCATATGGGAGCAAATATCTCTTGACCCATAACATCTACAATCTTCCTTCTTACGTTGTTTGTTAAGCTATCCTTGACACACCATCCATGCAATCTAGATGACGATATCGAATTCCGTTTGAAAGATAGACGCAGAAGCATCAAAGTCTCAAGAAATACAAGGGTAAGCTTTGTCAAAGCCATTACATGTCCATATGGGAGCAAATATCTCATGACCCATTACATCTACAGTCTTCTTTCTTACCTTGTTTGTTAAGCTATCCTTGACACACCATCCATGCAATTTAGATGATGATATCGAATTCCGTTTGAAAGATAGACGCAGAACCACCCAAGTCTCAAGAAATACAAGGGTAAGCTATGACAAACCCATTACATGTCCATATGCGAGCAAATATCTCATGACCCATTACATTTACAGTCTTCCTTCTCACGTCGTTTGTTAAGCTATCCTTGACACACCATCCATGCAATTTAGATGATGATATCGAATTCCGTTTGAAAGATAGACGCAGAAGCATCAAAGTCTCAAGAAATACAAGGGTAAGCTATGACAAACCCATTACATGTCCATATGGGGGCAAATATCTCATGACCCATTACATCTACAGTCTTCCTTCTCACGTTGTTTGTTAAGCTATCCTTGACACACCATCCATGCAATTTAGATGACGATACGAATTCCGTTTGAAAGATAGACGCAGAAGCATCAAAGTCTCAAGAAATACAAGGTTAAGCTTTGTCAAACACATTACATGTCCATATGAGAGCATATATCTCATGACCCATAGCATCTACAACCTTCTTTCTTACGCTGTTTGTTAAGCTATCCTTGACACACCATCCATGCAATTTATCCTTGACACACCATCCATGCAATTTAGATGACGATATCGAATTCCGTTTGAAAGATAGACGCAGAAGCATCAAAGTCTCAAGAAATACAAGGGTAAGTTTGGTCAAACCCATTACATGTCCATATGGGAGCAAATATCTCATGACCCATTACATCTACAGTCTTCTTTCTTACGTTGTTTGTTAAGCTATCCTTGACACACCATCCATGCAATTTAGATGATGATATCGAATTCCGTTTGAAAGATAGACGCAGAAGCATCAAAGTCTCAAGAAACACAAGTGTAAGTTTTGTCAAACCCATTACATGTCCATATGGGAGCAAATATCTCATGACCCATTACATCTACAGTCTTCCTTCTCACGTTGTTTGTTAAGCTATCCTTGACACACCATCCATGCAATTTAGATGATGATATCGAATTCCGTTTGAAAGATAGACGCAGAAGCATCCAAGTCTCAAGAAAAACAAGTGTAAGCTTTGTCAAACCCATTACATGTCCATATGAGAGCATATATCTCATGACCCATAGCATCTACAATCTTCCCTCTTACGTTGTTTGTTAAGCTATCCTTGACACACCATCCATGCAATTTAGATGATGATATCGAATTCCGTTTGAAAGATAGACGCAGAACCACCCAAGTCTCAAGAAATACAAGGGTAAGCTTTGTCAAACCCATTACATGTCCATATGGGAGCAAATATCTCATGACCCATTACATCTACAGTCTTCTTTCTTACGTTGTTTGTTAAGCTATCCTTGACACACCATCCATGCAATTTAGATGACGATACACCATTACATCTACAGTCTTCTTTCTTACGTTGTTTGTTAAGCTATCCTTGACACACCATCCATGCAATTTAGATGACGATACGAATTCCGTTTGAAAGATAGACGCAGAAGCATCAAAGTCTCAAGAAATACAAGGTTAAGCTTTGTCAAACACATTACATGTCCATATGAGAGCATATATCTCATGACCCATAGCATCTACAACCTTCTTTCTTACGCTGTTTGTTAAGCTATCCTTGACACACCATCCATGCAATTTAGATGATGATATCGAATTCCGTTTGAAAGATAGACGCAGAAGCATCAAAGTCTCAAGAAACACAAGTGTAAGCTTTGTCAAACCCATTACATGTCCATATGTGAGCAAATATCTCATGACGTTGTTTGTTAAGCTATCCTTGACACACAATCCATGCAATTTAGATGATGATATCGAATTCCGTTTGAAAGATAGACGCAGAAGCATCCAAGTCTCAAGAAAAACAAGTGTAAGCTTTGTCAAACCCATTACATGTCCATATGAGAGCATATAGACGAAGATAGACGCAGAACCACCCAAGTCTCAAGAAATACAAAGGTAAGCTTTGTCAAATCCATTACATGTCCATATGGGAGCAAATATCTCATGACCCATTACATCTACAGTCTTCCTTCTCACGTTGTTTGTTAAGCTATCCTTGACACACCATCCATGCAATTTAGATGACGATATCGAATTTCGATTGAAAGATAGACGCAGAAGCATCAAAGTCTCAAGAAATACAAGGGTAAGCTTTGTCAAACCCATTACATGTCCATATGGGAGCAAATATCTCATGACCCATTACATCTACAGTCTTCCTTCTTACGTTGTTTGCTAAGCTATCCTTGACACACAATCCATGCAACTTAGATGACGATATCGAATTCCGTTTGAAAGATAGACGCAGAAGCATCAAAGTCTCAAGAAATACAAGGGTAAGCTATGACAAACCCATTAGATGTCCATATGGGAGCAAATATCTCATGACCCATTACATCTACAGTCTTCCTTCTCACGTTGTTTGTTAAGCTATCCTTGACACACCATCCATGCAATTTAGATGACGATATCGAATTCCGTTTGAAAGATAGACGCAGAAGCATCAAAGTCTCAAGAAATACAAGGGTAAGTTTTGTCAAACCCATTACATGTCCATATGGGAGCAAATATCTCATGACCCATTACATCTACAGTCTTCTTTCTTACGTTGTTTGTTAAGCTATCCTTGACACACAATCCATGCAATTTAGATGACGATATCGAATTTCGTTTGAAAGATAGACGCAGAAGCATCAAAGTCTCATGAAATACAAGGGTAAGCTATGACAAATCCATTACATGTCCATATGGGTACAAATATCTCATGACCCATTACATCTACAGTCTTCCTTCTTACGTTGTTTGTTAAGCTATCCTTGACACACAATCCATGCAATTTAGATAATGATATCGAATTCCGTTTGAAAGATAGACGCAGAACCATCCAAGTCTCAAGAAAAACAAGTGTAAGCTTTGTCAAACACATTACATGTCCATATGAGAGCATATATCTCATGACCCATAGCATCTACAATCTTCCCTCTTACGTTGTTTGTTAAGCTATCCTTGACACACCATCCATGCAATTTAGATGATGATATCGAATTCCGTTTGAAAGATAGACGCAGAAGCATCCAAGTCTCAAGAAACACAAGTGTAAGCTTTCTCAAACCCATTACATGTCCATATGAGAGCATATATCTCATGACCCATAGCATCTACAACCTTCTTTCTTACGCTGTTTGTTAAGCTATCCTTGACACAACATCCATGCAATTTAGATGACGATATCGAATTCCGTTTGAAAAATAGACGCAGAAGCATCAAAGTCTCAAGAAATACAAGGGTAAGCTTTGTCAAACCCATTACATGTTCATATGAGCAAATATCTCATGACCCATTACATCTACAATCTTCCCTCTTACGTTGTTTGTTAAGCTATCCTTGACACACCATCCATGCAATTTAGATGATGATATCGAATTCCGTTTGAAAGATAGACGCAGAAGCATCCAAGTCTCAAGAAACACAAGTGTAAGCTTTGTCAAACCCATTACATGTCCATATGAGAGCATATATCTCATGACCCATAGCATCTACAACCTTCTTTCTTTCGCTGTTTGTTAAGCTATCCTCGACACACCATCCATGCAATTTAGATGACGATATCGAATTCCGTTTGAAAGATAGACGCAGAAGCATCAAAGTCTCAAGAAATACAAGGGTAAGCTTTGTCAAATCCATTACATGTCCATATGGGAGCAAATATCTCATGACCCATTACATCTACAGTCTTCCTTCTTACGTTGTTTGTTAAGCTATCCTTGACACACAATCCATGCAATTTAGATGATGATATCGAATTCCGTTTGAATGATAGACGCAGAAGCATCAAAGACTCAAGAAACACAAGTGTAAGCTTTGTCAAACCCATTACATGTCCATATGAGAGCATATATCTCATGACCCATAGCATCTACAATCTTCCCTCTTACGTTGTTTGTTAAGCTATCCTTGACACACATCCATGCAATTTAGATGATGATATCGAATTCCGTTTGAAAGATAGACGCAGAAGCATCAAAGTCTCAAGAAATACAAGGGTAAGCTTGGTCAAATCCATTACATGTCCATATGGGAGCAAATATCTCGTGACCCATAACATCTACAATCTTCCTTCTTACGTTGTTTGTTAAGCTATCCTTGACACACCATCCATGCAATTTAGATGACGATATCGAATTCCGTTTGAAAGATAGACGCAGAAGCATCAAAGTCTCAAGAAATACAAGGGTAAGCTTTGTCAAAGCCATTACATGTCCATATGGGAGCAAATATCTCATGACCCATTACATCTACAGTCTTCTTTCTTACCATGTTTGTTAAGCTATCCTTGACACACCATCCATGCAATTTAGATGATGATATCGAATTCCGTTTGAAAGATAGACGCAGAACCACCCAAGTCTCAAGAAATACAAGGGTAAGCTATGACAAACCCATTACATGTCCATATGTGAGCAAATATCTCATGACCCATTACATCTACAGTCTTCCTTCTCACGTTGTTTGTTAAGCTATCCTTGACACACCATCCATGCAATTTAGATGATGATATCGAATTCCGTTTGAAAGATAGACGCAGAAGGATCCAAGTCTCAAGAAACACAAGTGTAAGCTTTGTCAAACCCATTACATGTCCATATGGGAGCAAATATCTCATGACCCATTACATCTACAGTCTTCTTTCTTACGTTGTTTGTTAAGCTATCCTTGACACACAATCCATGCAATTTAGATGACTATATCGAATTCCGTTTGAAAGATAGACGCAGAAGCATCAAAGTCTCAAGAAATACAAGGGTAAGCTTTGTCAAATCCATTACATGTCCATATGGGAGCAAATATCTCATGACCCATTACATCTACAGTCTTCCTTCTTACGTTGTTTGTTAAGCTATCCTTGACACACAATCCATGCAATTTAGATGATGATATCGAATTCCGTTTGAAAGATAGACGCAGAAGCATCCAAGTCTCAAGAAAAACAAGTGTAAGCTTTGTCAAACCCATTACATGTCCATATGAGAGCATATATCTCATGACCCATAGCATCTAAAATCTTCCCTCTTACGTTGTTTGTTAAGCTATCCTTGACACACCATCCATGCAATTTAGATGATGATATCGAATTCCGTTTGAAAGATATACGCAGAACCACCCAAGTCTCAAGAAATACAAGGGTAAGCTTTGTCAAACCCATTACTTGTCCATATGGGAGCAAATATTTCATGACCCATTACATCTACAGTCTTCCTTCTCACGTTGTTTGTTAAGCTATCCTTGACACACAATCCATGCAATTTAGATGACGATATCGAATTCCGTTTGAAAGATAGATGCAGAAGCATCAAAGTCTCAAGAAATACAAGGGTAAGCTATGACAAACCCATTACATGTCCATATGGGGGCAAATATCTCATGACCCATTACATCTACAGTCTTCCTTCTCACGTTTTTTGTTAAGCTATCCTGGACACCATCCATGCAATTTAGATGACGATATCGAATTCCGTTTGAAAGATAGACGCAGAAGCATCAAAGTCTCAAGAAATACAAGGGTAAGTTTGGTCAAACCCATTACATGTCCATATGGGAGCAAATATCTCATGACCCATTACATCTACAGTCTTCTTTCTTACGTTGTTTGTTAAGCTATCCTTGACACACCATCCATGCAATTTAGATGATGATATCGAATTCCGTTTGAAAGATAGACGCAGAAGCATCAAAGTCTCAAGAAACACAAGTGTAAGTTTTGTCAAACCCATTACATGTCCATATGGGAGCAAATATCTCATGACCCATTACATCTACAGTCTTCTTTCTTACGTTGTTTGTTAAGCTATCCTTGACACACCATCCATGCAATTTAGATGACGATACGAATTCCGTTTGAAAGATAGACGCAGAGCATCAAAGTCTCAAGAAATACAAGGTTAAGCTTTGTCAAACACATTACATGTCCATATGAGAGCATATATCTCATGACCCATAGCATCTACAACCTTCTTTCTTACGCTGTTTGTTAAGCTATCCTTGACACACCATCCATGCAATTTAGATGATGATATCGAATTCCGTTTGAAAGATAGACGCAGAAGCATCAAAATCTCAAGAAATACAAGGTTAAGCTTTGTCAAACACATATCTCATGACACATATATCTCATGACCCATAGCATCTACAACCTTCTTTCTTACGCTGTTTGTTAAGCTATCCTTGACACACCATCCATGCAATTTAGATGATGATATCGAATTCCGTTTGAAAGATAGACGCAGAAGCATCAAAGTCTCAAGAAACACAAGTGTAAGCTTTGTCAAACACATTACATGTCCATATGGGAGCAAATATCTCACGACCCATTACATCTACAGTCTTCTTTCTTACGTTGTTTGTTAAGCTATCCTTGACACACCATCCATGCAATTTAGATGACGATACGAATTCCGTTTGAAAGATAGACGCAGAAGCATCCAACTCTCAAGAAAAACAAGTGTAAGCTTTGTCAAACCCATTACATGTCCATATGAGAGCATATATCTCATGACCCATAGCATCTACAATCTTCCCTCTTACGTTGTTTGTTAAGCTATCCTTGACACACCATCCATGCAATTTAGATCATGATATCGAATTCCGTTTGAAAGATAGACGCAGAACCACCCAAGTCTCAAGAAATACAAGGGTAAGCTTTGTCAAACCCATTACATGTCCATATGGGAGCAAATATCTCATGACCCATTACATCTACAGTCTTCCTTCTTACGTTGTTTGTAAAGCTATACTTGACACACAATCCATGCAATTTAGATGATGATATCGAATTCCGTTTGAAAGATAGACGCAGAAGCATCAAAGTCTCAAGAAACACATGTGTAAGCTTTGTCAAATCCATTACATGTCCATATGGGAGCAAATATCTCATGACCCATTACATATACAGTCTTCCTTCTCACGTCGTTTGTTAAGCTATCCTTGACACACCATCCATGCAATTTAGATGATGATATCGAATTCCGTTTGAAAGATAGACGCAGAAGCATCAAAGTCTCAAGAAATACAAGGGTAAGCTTTGTCAAACCCATTACATGTCCATATGGGAGCAAATATCTCATGACCCATTACATCTACAGTCTTCCTTGTTACGTTGTTTGTTAAGCTATACTTGACACACAATCCATGCAATTTAGATGATGATATCGAATTCCGTTTGAAAGATAGACGCAGAAGTATCAAAGTCTCAAGAAATACAAGGGTAAGCTTTGTCAAACCCATTACATGTCCATATGGGAGCAAATATCTCATGACCCATTACATCTACAGTCTTCCTTCTTACGTAGTTTGTTAAGCTATCCTTGACACACAATCCATGCAATTTAGATGACGATATCGAATTCCTTTTGAAAGATAGACGCAGAAGCATCAAAGTCTCAAGAAATACAAGGGTAAGCTATGACAAACCCATTACATGTCCATATGGGAGCAAATATCTCATGACCCATTACATCTACAGTCTTCCTTCTCACGTTGTTTGTTAAGCTATCCTTGACACACAATCCATGCCATTTAGATGACGATATCGAATTCCGTTTGAAAGATAGACGCAGAAGCATCAAAGTCTCAAGAAATACAAGGGTAAGCTTTGTCAAATCCATTACATGTCCATATGAGAGCAAATATCTCAAGACCCATTACATCTACAGTCTTCCTTCTCACGTTGTTTGTTAAGCTATCCTTGACACACAATCCATGCAATTTAGATGATGATATCGAATTCCGTTTGATAGATAGACGCAGAAGCGTCAAAGTCTCAAGAAATACAAGGGCAAGCTTTGTCAAACCCATTACATATCCATATGGGAGCAAATATCTCATGACCCATTACATCTACAGTCTTCCTTCTTACGCCGTTTGTTAAGTTATCCTTGACACACCATCCATGCAATTTAGATGACGATATCGAATTCCGTTTGAATGATAGACGCAGAAGCATCAAAGACTCAAGAAACACAAGTGTAAGCTTTGTCAAACCCATTACATGTCCATATGAGAGCATATATCTCAAGAACCAAAACCATCTACAGTCTTCCTTCTTACGCCGTTTGTTAAGTTATCCTTGACACACCATCCATGCAATTTAGATGACGATATCGAATTCCGTTTGAATGATAGACGCAGAAGCATCAAAGACTCAAGAAACACAAGTGTAAGCTTTGTCAAACCCATTACATGTCCATATGGGAGCAAATATCTCATGACCCATTACATCTACAGTCTTCCTTCTCACGTTGTTTGTTAAGCTATCCTTGACACACAATCCATGCCATTTAGATGACGATATCGAATTCCGTTTGAAAGATAGACGCAGAAGCATCAAAGTCTCAAGAAATACAAGGGTAAGCTTTGTCAAATCCATTACATGTCCATATGATAGCAAATATCTCATGACCCATTACATCTACAGCATAGCCGACCAAGAAGAGCGAGCGCTTAAATTGTTTATGTGTGGGTAAAATTACACTGACAGAACAGGGTGATGATTTTCATATTGAGTGTGAAATGAAAAATATATTGTTGGCGCGTTCGCTTTGTATGACTTAAATTAAAAATAATATAAATAACTTCATAATTTGAAAAGTATTTTTCTTCATATGTTAATTTTTTTGAGAGAAAAAACAAATTGTATATAAAAATGATTTTTTAAGACTTTCTAAGCATACATACATTTTTTATTGTTGCATTGCAGACGAGGCATTCTGCGTCATTAAAAATATTAATACAAAACAAAAATCATTTTCAAATTCTTCCCTCCACATATTTGCTGTACAACTGCAAAATCTTTTCTGTGTACCCAAAAATAAACAAATAAAGCGGCATCAACCTGCTTGCATGAAATTCAGTACAAGACTGAAGTAAAAAAATCAAAACATTTGCTCTCTTACTTTGCGTTCGGGTCGCGTGTGTGTGATTTGCCGAAAAACTTCGTAACCAAATCAATTCCCACGAACGGGTTTGATCTACAGTCTTCCTTCTTACGGCGTTTGTTAAGTTATCCTTGACACAAAACCCATGCAATTTAGATGATGATATCGAATTCCGTTTGAAAGATAGACGCAGAAGCATCAACGTCTCAAGAAATACAAGGGCAAGCTTTGTCAAACCCATTACATATCCATATGGGAGCAAATATCTCATGACCCATTACATCTACAGTCTTCCTTCTTACGCCGTTTGTTAAGTTATCCTTGACACACCATCCATGCAATTTAGATGACGATATCGAATTCCGTTTGAATGATAGACGCAGAAGCATCAAAGACTCAAGAAACACAAGTGTAAGCTTTGTCAAACCCATTACATGTCCATATGAGAGCATATATCTCATGACCCATAGCATCTACAATCTTCCCTCTTACGTTGTTTGTTAAGCTATCCTTGACACACCATCCATGCAATTTAGATGATGATATCGAATTCCGTTTGAAAGATAGACGCAGAAGCATCAAAGTCTCAAGAAATACAAGGGTAAGCTTGGTCAAATCCATTACATGTCCATATGGGAGCAAATATCTCGTGACCCATAGCATCTACAATCTTCCTTCTTACGTTGTTTGTTAAGCTATCCTTGACACACCATCCATGCAATTTATATGACGATATCGAATTCCGTTTGAAAGATAGACGCAGAAGCATCAAAGTCTCAAGAAATACAAGGGTAAGCTTTGTCAAACCCATTACATGTCCATATGAGAGCATATATCTCATGACCAATTACATCTACAGTCTTCCTTCTCACGTTGTTTGTTAAGCTATCCTTGACACACCATCCATGCAATTTAGATGATGATATCGAATTCCGTTTGAAAGATAGACGCAGAAGCATCAAAGTCTCAAGAAATACAAGGGTAAGCTTTGTCAAATCCATTACATGTCCATATGGGAGCAAATATCTCATGACCCATAGCATCTACAATCTTCCTTCTCACGTTGTTTGTTAAGCTATCCTTGACACACCATCCATGCAATTTAGATGACGATATCGAATTCCGTTTGAAAGATAGACGCAGAAGCATCAAAGTCTCAAGAAATACAAGGGTAAGCTATGACAAACCCATTACATGTCCATATGGGAGCAAATATCTCATGACCCATTACATCTACAGTCTTCCTTCTTACGTTGTTTGTTAAGCTATCCTTGACACACCATCCATGCAATTTAGATGATGATATCGAATTCCGTTTGAAAGATAGACGCAGAAGCATCAAAGTCTCAAGAAATACAAGGGTAAGCTTTGTAAAATCCATTACATGTCCATATGAGGACAAATATCTCATGACCCATTACATCTACAGTCTTCCTTCTCGCGTTGTTTGCTAAGCTATCCTTGACACGCCATCCATGCAATTTAGATGATGATATCGAATTCCGTTTGAAAGATAGACGCAGAAGCATCAAAGTCTCAAGAAATACAAGGGTAAGCTTTGTCAAATCCATTACATGTCCATATGAGAGCATATATCTCATGACAAATAGCATCTACAACCTTCTTTCTGAGGCTGTTTGTTAAGCTATCCTTGACACGCCATCCATGCAATTTAGATGACGATATCGAATTCCGTTTGAAAGATAGACGCAGAAGCATCAAAGTCTCAAGAAATACAAGGGTAAGCTTTGTCAAACCCATTACATGTCCATATGGGAGCAAATATCTCATGACCCATTACATCTACAGTCTTCCTTCTCACGCTGTTTGTTAAGCTATCCTTGACACACCATCCATGCAATTTAGATGACGATATCGAATTCCGTTTGAAAGATAGACGCAGAAGCATCAAAGTCTCAAGAAATACAAGGGTAAGCTTTGTCAAACCCATTACATGTCCATATGGGAGCAAATATCTCATGACCCATTACATCTACAGTCTTCCTTCTTACGTTGTTTGCTAAGCTATTCTTGACACACAATCCATGCAATTTAGATGACGATATCGAATTCCGTTTGAAAGATAGACGCAGAAGCATCAAAGTCTCAAGAAATACAAGGGTAAGCTTTGTCAAACCCATTACATGTCCATATGGGAGCAAATATCTCATGACCCATTACATCTACAGTCTTCCTTCTTACGTTGTTTGTTAAGCTATCCTTGACACACAATCCATGCAATTTAGATGACGATATCGAATTCCGTTTGAAAGATAGACGCAGATGCATCAAAGTCTCAAGAAATACAAGGGTAAGCTTTGTCAAACCCATTACATGTCCATATGGGAGCAAATATCTCATGACCCATTACATCTACAGTCTTCCTTCTTACGTTGTTTGTTAAGCTATTCTTGACACACCATCCATGCAATTTAGATGATGATATCGAATTCCGTTTGAAAGATAGACGCAGAAGCATCAAAGTCTCAAGAAATACAAGGGTAAGCTTTGTCAAATCCATTACATGTCCATATGGGAGCAAATATCTCATGACCCATTACATCTACAGTCTTCCTTCTCACGTTGTTTGTTAAGCTATCCTTGACACACCATCCATGCAATTTAGATGATGATTTCGAATTCCGTTTGAAAGATAGACGCAGAAGCATCAAAGTCTCAAGAAATACAAGGGTAAGCTTTGTCAAATCCATTACATGTCCATATGGGAGCAAATATCTCATGACGCATAGCATCTACAATCTTCCTTCTCACGTTGTTTGTGAAGCTATCCTTGACACACCATCCATGCAATTTAGATGACGATATCGAATTCCGTTTGAAAGATAGACGCAGAAGCATCAAAGTCTCAAGAAATACAAGGGTAAGCTTTGTCAAACCCATTACATGTCCATATGGGAGCAAATATCTCATGACCCATTACATCTACAGTCTTCCTTCTCACGCTGTTTGTTAAGCTATCCTTGACACACCATCCATGCAATTTAGATGACGATATCGAATTCCGTTTGAAAGATAGACGCAGAAGCATCAAAGTCTCAAGAAATACAAGGGTAAGCTTTGTCAAACCCATTACATGTCAATATGGGAGCAAATATCTCATGACCCATTACATCTACAGTCTTCCTTCTTACGTTGTTTGCTAAGCTATTCTTGACACACAATCCATGCAATTTAGATGACGATATCGAATTCCGTTTGAAAGATAGACGCAGAAGCATCAAAGTCTCAAGAAATACAAGGGTAAGCTTTGTCAAACCCATTACATGTCCATATGGGAGCAAATATCTCATGACCCATTACATGTACAGTCTTCCTTCTTACGTTGTTTGTTAAGCTATCCTTGACACACAATCCATGCAATTTAGATGATGATATCGAATTCCTTTTGAAAGATAGACGCAGAAGCATCAAAGTCTCAAGAAATACAAGGGTAAGCTTTGTCAAATCCATTACATGTCCATATGGGAGCAAATATCTCATGACCCATTACATCTACAGTCTTCCTTCTCACGTTGTTTGTTAAGCTATCCTTGACACACCATCCATGCAATTTAGATGACGATATCGAATTCCGTTTGAAAGATAGACGCAGAAGCATCAAAGTCTCAAGAAATACAAGGGTAAGCTTTGTCAAACCCATTACATGTCCATATGGGAGCAAATATCTCATGACCCATTACATCTACAGTCTTCCTTCTTACGTTGTTTGTTAAGCTATTCTTGACACACCATCCATGCAATTTAGATGATGATATCGAATTCCGTTTGAAAGATAGACGCAGAAGCATCAAAGTCTCAAGAAATACAAGGGTAAGCTTTGTCAAATCCATTACATGTCCATATGGGAGCAAATATCTCATGACCCATTACATCTACATTCTTCCTTCTCACGTTGTTTGTTAAGCTATCCTTGACACACCATCCATGCAATTTAGATGATGATTTCGAATTCCGTTTGAAAGATAGACGCAGAAGCATCAAAGTCTCAAGAAATACAAGGGTAAGCTTTGTCAAATCCATTACATGTCCATATGGGAGCAAATATCTCATGACGCATAGCATCTACAATCTTCCTTCTCACGTTGTTTGTGAAGCTATCCTTGACACACCATCCATGCAATTTATTTGACGATATCGAATTCCGTTTGAAAGATAGACGCAGAAGCATCAAAGTCTCAAGAAATACAAGGGTAAGCTTTGTCAAACCCATTACATGTCCATATGGGAGCAAATATCTCATGACCCATTACATCTACAGTCTTCCTTCTCACGCTGTTTGTTAAGCTATCCTTGACACACCATCCATGCAATTTAGATGACGATATCGAATTCCGTTTGAAAGATAGACGCAGAAGCATCAAAGTCTCAAGAAATACAAGGGTAAGCTTTGTCAAACCCATTACATGTCAATATGGGAGCAAATATCTCATGACCCATTACATCTACAGTCTTCCTTCTTACGTTGTTTGCTAAGCTATTCTTGACACACAATCCATGCAATTTAGATGACGATATCGAATTCCGTTTGAAAGATAGACGCAGAAGCATCAAAGTCTCAAGAAATACAAGGGTAAGCTTTGTCAAACCCATTACATGTCCATATGGGAGCAAATATCTCATGACCCA
This sequence comes from Musca autumnalis, assembly GCF_047663935.1. Lineage (NCBI taxonomy): Eukaryota > Metazoa > Arthropoda > Insecta > Diptera > Muscidae > Musca > Musca autumnalis. Next base: position 162,357,336 of record NW_027411977.1, on the reverse strand, counting down.
TTACATCTACAGTCTTCCTTCTTACGTTGTTTGTTAAGCTATCCTTGACACACAATCCATGCAATTTAGATGATGATATCGAATTCCTTTTGAAAGATAGACGCAGAAGCATCAAAGTCTCAAGATATACAAGGTTAAGCTTTGTCAAATCCATTACATGTCCATATGGGAGCAAATATCTCATGACCCATTACATCTACAGTCTTCCTTCTCACGTTGTTTGTTAAGCTATCCTTGACACACCATCCATGCAATTTAGATGACGATATCGAATTCCGTTTGAAAGATAGACGCAGAAGCATCAAAGTCTCAAGAAATACAAGGGTAAGCTTTGTCAAACCCATTACATGTCCATATGGGAGCAAATATCTCATGACCCATTACATCTACAGTCTTCCTTCTTACGTTGTTTGTTAAGCTATTCTTGACACACCATCCATGCAATTTAGATGATGATATCGAATTCCGTTTGAAAGATAGACGCAGAAGCATCAAAGTCTCAAGAAATACAAGGGTAAGCTTTGTCAAATCCATTACATGTCCATATGGGAGCAAATATCTCATGACCCATTACATCTACAGTCTTCCTTCTTACGTTGTTTGTTAAGCTATCCTTGACACACAATCCATGCAATTTAGATGATGATATCGAATTCCTTTTGAAAGATAGACGCAGAAGCATCAAAGTCTCAAGAAATACAAGGGTAAGCTTTGTCAAATCCATTACATGTCCATATGGGAGCAAATATCTCATGACCCATTACATCTACAGTCTTCCTTCTCACGTTTTTTGTTAAGCTATCCTTGACACACCATCCATGCAATTTAGATGACGATATCGAATTCCGTTTGAAAGATAGACGCAGAAGCATCAAAGTCTCAAGAAATACAAGGGTAAGCTTTGTCAAACCCATTACATGTCCATATGGGAGCAAATATCTCATGACCCATTACATCTACAGTCTTCCTTCTCACGTTGTTTGTTAAGCTATCCTTGACACATAATCCATGCAATTTAGATGATGATTTCGAATTCCGTTTGAAAGATAGACGCAGAAGCATCAAAGTCTCAAGAAATACAAGGGTAAGCTTTGTCAAATCCATTACATGTCCATATGGGAGCAAATATCTCATGACGCATAGCATCTACAATCTTCCTTCTCACGTTGTTTGTTAAGCTATCCTTGACACACCATCCATGCAATTTAGATGACGATATCGAATTCCGTTTGAAAGATAGACGCAGAAGCATCAAAGTCTCAAGAAATACAAGGGTAAGCTTTGTCAAATCCATTACATGTCCATATGGGAGCAAATATCTCATGACGCATAGCATCTACAATCTTCCTTCTCACGTTGTTTGTTAAGCTATCCTTGACACACCATCCATGCAATTTAGATGATGATTTCGAATTCCGTTTGAAAGATAGACGCAGAAGCATCAAAGTCTCAAGAAATACAAGGGTAAGCTATGACAAACCCATTACATGTCCATATGGGAGCAAATATCTCATGACAAATAGCATCTACAACCTTCTTTCTGACGCTGTTTGTTAAGCTATCCTTGACACACCATCCATGCAATTTAGATGACGATATCGAATTCCGTTTGAAAGATAGACGCAGAAGCATCAAAGTCTCAAGAAATACAAGGGTAAGCTTTGTCAAACCCATTACATGTCCATATGGGAGCAAATATCTCATGACCCATTACATCTACAGTCTTCCTTCTCACGCTGTTTGTTAAGCTATCCTTGACACACCATCCATGCAATTTAGATGACGATATCGAATTCCGTTTGAAAGATAGACGCAGAAGCATCAAAGTCTCAAGAAATACAAGGGTAAGCTTTGTCAAACCCATTACATGTCCATATGGGAGCAAATATCTCATGACCCATTACATCTACAGTCTTCCTTCTTACGTTGTTTGCTAAGCTATTCTTGACACACAATCCATGCAATTTAGATGACGATATCGAATTCCGTTTGAAAGATAGACGCAGAAGCATCAAAGTCTCAAGAAATACAAGGGTAAGCTTTGTCAAACCCATTACATGTCCATATGGGAGCAAATATCTCATGACCCATTACATCTACAGTCTTCCTTCTTACGTTGTTTGTTAAGCTATCCTTGACACATAATCCATGCAATTTAGATGATGATATCGAATTCCTTTTGAAAGGTAGACGCAGAAGCATCAAAGTCTCAAGAAATACAAGGGTAAGCTTTGTCAAATCCATTACATGTCCATATGGGAGCAAATATCTCATGACCCATTACATCTACAGTCTTCCTTCTCACGTTGTTTGTTAAGCTATCTCTGACACACCATCCATGCAATTTTGATGATGATACCGAATTCCGTTTGAAAGATAGACGCAGAAACATCAAAGTCTCAAGAAATACAAGGGTAAGCTTGGTCAAACCCATTACATGTCCATATGGGAGCAAATATCTCATGACCCATTACATCTACAGTCTTCCTTCTTAGGTTGTTTGTTAAGCTATTTTTGACACACCATCCATGCAATTTAGATGATGATATCGAATTCCGTTTGAAAGATAGACGCAGAAGCATCAAAGTCTCAAGAAATACAAGGGTAAGCTTTGTCAAATCCATTACATGTCCATATGGGAGCAAATATCTCATGACCCATTACATCTACAGTCTTCCTTCTTACGTTGTTTGTTAAGCTATCCTTGACACACCATCCATGCAATTTAGATGATGATATCGAATTCCGTTTGAAAGATAGTCGCAGAAGCATCAATGTCTCAAGAAATACAAGGGTAAGCTTTGTCAAACCCATTACATGTCCATATGGGAGCAAATATCTCATGACCCATTACATCTACAGTCTTCCTTCTTACGTTGTTTGTTAAGCTATCCTTGACACACCATCCATTCAATTTAGATGATGATTTCGAATTCCGTTTGAAAGATAGACGCAGGAGCATCCAAGTCTCAAGAAATACAAGGGTAAGCTTTGTCAAACCCATTACATGTCCATATGGGAGCAAATATCTCATGACCCATTACATCTACAGTCTTCCTTCTTACGTTGTTTGCTAAGCTATTCTTGACACATAATCCATGCAATTTAGATGACGATATCGAATTCCGTTTGAAAGATAGACGCAGAAGCATCAAAGTCTCAAGAAATACAAGGGTAAGCTTTGTCAAACCCATTACATGTCCATATGGGAGCAAATATCTCATGACCCATTACATCTACAGTCTTCCTTCTTACGTTGTTTGTTAAGCTATCCTTGACACACAATCCATGCAATTTAGATGATGATATCGAATTCCTTTTGAAAGATAGACGCAGAAGCATCAATATCTCAAGAAATACAAGGGTAAGCTTTGTCAAATCCATTACATGTCCATATGGGAGCAAATATCTCATGACCCATTACATCTACAGTCTTCCTTCTCACGTTGTTTGTTAAGCTATCCTTGACACACCATCCATGCAAGTTAGATGACGATATCGAATTCCGTTTGAAAGATAGACGCAGAAGCATCAAAGTCTCAAGAAATACAAGGGTAAGCTTTGTCAAACCCATTACATGTCCATATGGGAGCAAATATCTCATGACCCATTACATCTACAGTCTTCCTTCTTACGTTGTTTGTTAAGCTATCCTTGACACACCATCCATGCAATTTAGATGATGATATCGAATTCCGTTTGAAAGATAGACGCAGAAGCATCAAAGTCTCAAGAAATACAAGGGTAAGCTTTATCAAATCCATTACATGTCCATATGGGAGCAAATATCTCATGACCCATTACATCTACAGTCTTCCTTCTTACGTTGTTTGTTAAGCTATCCTTGACACACCATCCATGCAATTTAGATGATGATATCGAATTCCGTTTGAAAGATAGACGCAGAAGCATCAAAGTCTCAAGAAATACAAGGGTAAGCTTTATCAAATCCATTACATGTCCATATGGGAGCAAATATCTCATGACCCATTACATCTACAGTCTTCCTTCTTACGTTGTTTGTTAAGCTATCCTTGACACACAATCCATGCAATTTAGATGATGATATCGAATTCCGTTTGAAAGATAGACGCAGAAGCATCAAAGTCTTAAGAAATACAAGGGTAAGCTTTGTCAAATCCATTACATGTCCATATGGGAGCAAATATCTCATGACCCATTACATCTACAGTCTTCCTTCTTACGTTGTTTGCTAAGCTATCCTTGACACACAATCCATGCAATTTAGATGACGATATCGAATTCCGTTTGAAACATAGACGCAGAAGCATCAAAGTCTCAAGAAATACAAGGGTAAGCTTTGTCAAATCCATTACATGTCCATATGGGAGCAAATATCTCATGACCCTTTACATCTACAGTCTTCCTTCTCACGTTGTTTGTTAAGCTATCCTTGACACACCATCCATGCAATTCAGATGATGATATCGAATGCCGTTTGAAAGATAGACGCAGAAGCATCAAAGTCTCAAGAAACACAAGTGTAAGCTTTGTCAAACCCATTACATGTCCATATGAGAGCATATATCTCATGACCCATAGCATCTACAATCTTCCCTCTTACGTTGTTTGTTAAGCTATCCTTGACACACCATCCATGCAATTTAGATGACGATATCGAATTCCGTTTGAAAGATAGAGGTAGAAGGATCAAAGTCTCAAGAAATACAAGGGTAAGCTTTGTCAAACCCATTACATGTCCATATGGGAGCATATATCTCATGACCCATTACATCTACAGTCTTCCTTCTTACGTTGTTTGCTAAGCTATCCTTGACACACAATCCATGCAATGTAGATGACGATATCGAATTCCGTTTGAAAGATAGACGCAGAAGTATCAAAGTCTCAAGAAATACAAGGGTAAGCTTTGTCAAACCCATTACATGTCCATATGGGAGCAAATATCTCATGACCCATTACATCTACAGTCTTACTTCTTACGTTGTTTGTTAAGCTATCCTTGACACACAATCCATGCAATTTAGATGACGATATCGAATTCCGTTTGAAAGATAGACGCAGAAGCATCAAAGTCTCAAGAAATACAAGGGTAAGCTTTGTCAAATCCATTACATGTCCATATGGGAGCAAATATCTCATGACCCATTGCATCTACAGTCTTCCTTCTAACGTTGTTTGTTAAGCTATCCTTGACACACAATCCATGCAATTTAGATGACGATATCGAATTCCGTTTGAAAGATAGACGCAGAAGCATCAAAGTCTCAAGAAATACAAGGGTAAGCTTTGTCAAATCCATTACATGTCCATATGGGAGCAAATATCTCATGACCCATTACATCTACAGTCTTCCTTCTTACTTTGTTTGCTAAGCTATCCTTGACACACAATCCATGCAATTTAGATGACGATATCGAATTCCGTTTGAAAGATAGAGGTAGAAGCATCAAAGTCTCAAGAAATACAAGGGTAAGCTTTGTCAAACCCATTACATGTCCATATGGGTGCAAATATCTCATGACCCATTACATCTACAGTCTTCCTTCTTACGTTGTTTGTTAAGCTATCCTTGACACACCATCCATGCAATTTAGATGATGATGTCAAATTCCGTTTGAAAGATAGACGCAGAAGCATCCAAGTCTCAAGAAAAACAAGTGTAAGCTTTGTCAAACCCATTACATGTCCATATGGGAGCAAATATCTCATGACCCATTACATCTACAGTCTTCCTTCTCACGTTGTTTGTTAAGCTATCCTTGACACACCATCCATGCAATTTAGATGATGATATCGAATTCCGTTTGAAAGATAGACGCAGAAGCATCAAAGTCTCAAGAAATACAAGGGTAAGCTTTGTCAAACCCATTACATGTCCATATGGGAGCAAATATCTCATGACCCATTACATCTATAGTCTTCTTTCTTACGTTGTTTGTTAAGCTATCCTTAACACACAATCCATGCAATTTAGATGACGATATCGAATTCACAAGAAACACAAGTGTAAGCTTTGTCAAACCCATTACATGTCCATATGAGAGCATATATCTCATGACCCATAGCATCTACAATCTTCCCTCTTACGTTGTTTGTTAAGCTATCCTTGACACACCATCCATGCAATTTAGATGACGATATCGACTTCCGTTTGAAAGATAGAGGTAGAAGCATCAAAGTCTCAAGAAATACAAGGGTAAGCTTTGTCAAACCCATTACATGTCCATATGGGAGCATATATCTCATGACCCATTACATCTACAGTCTTCCTTCTTACGTTGTTTGCTAAGCTATCCTTGACACACAATCCATGCAACGTAGATGACGATATCGAATTCCGTTTGAAAGATAGACGCAGAAGTATCAAAGTCTCAAGAAATACAAGGGTAAGCTTTGTCAAACCCATTACATGTCCATATGGGAGCAAATATCTCATGACCCATTACATCTACAGTCTTACTTCTTACGTTGTTTGTTAAGCTATCCTTGACACACAATCCATGCAATTTAGATGACGATATCGAATTCCGTTTGAAAGATAGACGCAGAAGCATCAAAGTCTCAAGAAATACAAGGGTAAGCTTTGTCAAATCCATTACATGTCCATATGGGAGCAAATATCTCATGACCCATTGCATCTACAGTCTTCCTTCTTACGTTGTTTGTTAAGCTATCCTTGTCACACAATCCATGCAATCTAGATGACGATATCGAATTCCGTTTGAAAGATAGACGCAGAAGCATCAAAGTCTCAAGAAATACAAGGGTAAGCTTTGTCAAATCCATTACATGTCCATATGGGAGCAAATATCTCATGACCCATTACATCTACAGTCTTCCTTCTTACTTTGTTTGCTAAGCTATCCTTGACACACAATCCATGCAATTTAGATGACGATATCGAATTCCGTTTGAAAGATAGAGGTAGAAGCATCAAAGTCTCAAGAAATACAAGGGTAAGCTTTGTCAAACCCATTACATGTCCATATGGGTGCAAATATCTCATGACCCATTACATCTACAGTCTTCCTTCTTACGTTGTTGGTTAAGCTATCCTTGACACACCATCCATGCAATTTAGATGATGATGTCGAATTCCGTTTGAAAGATAGACGCAGAAGCATCCAAGTCTCAAGAAAAACAAGTGTAAGCTTTGTCAAACCCATTACATGTCCATATGGGAGCAAATATCTCATGACCCATTACATCTACAGTCTTCCTTCTCACGTTGTTTGTTAAGCTATCCTTGACACACCATCCATGCAATTTAGATGATGATATCGAATTCCGTTTGAAAGATAGACGCAGAAGCATCAAAGTCTCAAGAAATACAAGGGTAAGCTTTGTCAAACCCATTACATGTCCATATGGGAGCAAATATCTCATGACCCATTACATCTACAGTCTTCTTTCTTACGTTGTCTGTTAAGCTATCCTTAACACACAATCCATGCAATTTAGATGACGATATCGAATTCCGTTTGAAAGATAGACGCAGAAGCATCAAAGTCTCAAGAAATACAAGGGTAAGCTTTGTCAAATCCATTACATGTCCATATGGAAGCAAATATCTCATGACCCATTACATCTACAGTCTTCCTTCTCACGTTGTTTGTTAAGCTATCCTTGACATACCATCCATGCAATTTAGATGATTATATCGAATTCCGTTTGAAAGATAGACGCAGAAGCATCAAAGTCTCAAGAAATACAAGGGTAAGCTTTGTCAAACCCATTACATGTCCATATGAGAGCAAATATCTCATGACCCATTACATCTACAGTCTTCTTTCTTACGTTGTTTGTTAAGCTATCCTTGACACACAATCCATGCAATTTAGATGACGATATCGAATTCCGTTTGAAAGATAGACGCAGAAGCATCAAAGTCTCAAGAAATACAAGGGTAAGCTTTGTCAAACCCATTACATGTCCATATGGGAGCAAATATCTCATGACCCATTACATCTACAGTCTTCTTTCTTACGTTGTTTGTTAAGCTATCCTTGACACACAATCCATGCAATTTAGATGACGATATCGAATTCCGTTTGAAAGATAGACGCAGAAGCATCAAAGTCTCAAGAAATACAAGGGAAAGCTTTGTCAAATCCATTACATGTCCATATGGGAGCAAATATCTCATGACCCATTACATCTACAGTCTTCCTTCTTACGTTGTTTGTTAAGCTATCCTTGACACACAATCCATGCAATTTAGATGATGATATCGAATTTCGTTTGAAAGATAGACGCAGAAGCATCAAAGTCTGAAGAAATACAAGGGTAAGCTTTGTCAAACCCATTACATGTCCATATGGGTGCAAATATCTCATGACCCATTACATCTACAGTCTTCCTTCTTACGTTGTTTGTTAAGCTATCCTTGACACACCATCCATGCAATTTAGATGATGATATCGAATTCCGTTTGAAAGATAGACGCAGAAGCATCCAAGTCTCAAGAAAAACAAGTGTAAGCTTTGTCAAACCCATTACATGTCCATATGGGAGCAAATATCTCATGACCCATTACATCTACAGTCTTCCTTCTCACGTCGTTTGTTAAGCTATCCTTGACACACCATCCATGCAATTTAGATGATGATATCGAATTCCGTTTGAAAGATAGACGCAGAAGCATCAAAGTCTCAAGAAATACAAGGGTAAGCTTTGTCAAACCCATTACATGTCCATATGGGAGCAAATATCTCATGACCCATTACATCTACAGTCTTCTTTCTTACGTTGTTTGTTAAGCTATCCTTGACACACAATCCATGCAATTTAGATGAAGATATCGAATTCCGTTTGAAAGATAGACGCAGAAGCATCAAAGTCTCAAGAAATACAAGGGTAAGCTTTGTCAAATCCATTACATGTCCATATGGAAGCAAATATCTCATGACCCATTACATCTACAGTCTTCCTTCTCACGTTGTTTGTTAAGCTATCCTTGACATACCATCCATGCAATTTAGATGATTATATCGAATTCCGTTTGAAAGATAGACGCAGAAGCATCAAAGTCTCAAGAAATACAAGGGTAAGCTTTGTCAAACCCATTACATGTCCATATGGGAGCAAATATCTCATGACCCATTACATCTACAGTCTTCTTTCTTACGTTGTTTGTTAAGCTATCCTTGACACACAATCCATGCAATTTAGATGACGATATCGAATTCCGTTTGAAAGATAGACGCAGAAGCATCAAAGTCTCAAGAAATACAAGGGTAAGCTTTGTCAAACCCATTACATGTCCATATGGGAGCAAATATCTCATGACCCATTACATCTACAGTCTTCTTTCTTACGTTGTTTGTTAAGCTATCCTTGACACACAATCCATGCAATTTAGATGACGATATCGAATTCCGTTTGAAAGATAGACGCAGAAGCATCAAAGTCTCAAGAAATACAAGGGAAAGCTTTGTCAAATCCATTACATGTCCATATGGGAGCAAATATCTCATGACCCATTACATCTACAGTCTTCCTTCTTACGTTGTTTGTTAAGCTATCCTTGACACACAATCCATGCAATTTAGATGATGATATCGAATTTCGTTTGAAAGATAGACGCAGAAGCATCAAAGTCTGAAGAAATACAAGGGTAAGCTTTGTCAAACCCATTACATGTCCATATGGGTGCAAATATCTCATGACCCATTACATCTACAGTCTTCCTTCTTACGTTGTTTGTTAAGCTATCCTTGACACACCATCCATGCAATTTAGATGATGATATCGAATTCCGTTTGAAAGATAGACGCAGAAGCATCCAAGTCTCAAGAAAAACAAGTGTAAGCTTTGTCAAACCCATTACATGTCCATATGGGAGCAAATATCTCATGACCCATTACATCTACAGTCTTCCTTCTCACGTCGTTTGTTAAGCTATCCTTGACACACCATCCATGCAATTTAGATGATGATATCGAATTCCGTTTGAAAGATAGACGCAGAAGCATCAAAGTCTCAAGAAATACAAGGGTAAGCTTTGTCAATCCCATTACATGTCCATATGGGAGCAAATATCTCATGACCCATTACATCTACAGTCTTCTTTCTTACGTTGTTTATTAAGCTATCCTTGACACACAATCCATGCAATTTAGATGAAGATATCGAATTCCGTTTGAAAGATAGACGCAGAAGCATCAAAGTCTCAAGAAATACAAGGGTAAGCTTTGTCAAATCCATTACATGTCCATATGGAAGCAAATATCTCATGACCCATTACATCTACAGTCTTCCTTCTCACGTTGTTTGTTAAGCTATCCTTGACACACTATCCATGCAATTTAGATGATTATATCGAATTCCGTTTGAAAGATAGACGCAGAAGCATCAAAGTCTCAAGAAATACAAGGGTAAGCTTTGTCAAACCCATTACATGTCCATATGGGAGCAAATATCTCATGACCCATTACATCTACAGTCTTCTTTCTTACGTTGTTTGTTAAGCTATCCTTGACACACAATCCATGCAATTTAGATGACGATATCGAATTCCGTTTGAAAGATAGACGCAGAAGCATCAAAGTCTCAAGAAATACAAGGGTAAGCTTTGTCAAATCCATTACATGTCCATATGGGAGCAAATATCTCATGACCCATTACATCTACAGTCTTCCTTCTCACGTTGTTTGTTAAGCTATCCTTGACACACCATCCATGCAATTTAGATGATGATATCGAATTCCGTTGGAAAGATAGACGCAGAAGCATCAAAGTCTCAAGAAATACAAGGGTAAGCTTTGTCAAATCCATTACATGTCCATATGGGAGCAAATATCTCATGACCCATAGCATCTACAATCTTCCTTCTCACGTTGTTTGTTAAGCTATCCTTGACACACCATGCATGCAATTTAGATGACGATATCGAATTCCGTTTGAAAGATAGACGCAGAAGCATCAAAGTCTCAAGAAATACAAGGGTAAGCTTTGTCAAACCCATTACATGTCCATATGGGAGCAAATATCTCATGACCCATTACATCTACAGTCTTCTTTCTTACGTTGTTTGTTAAGCTATCCTTGACACACAATCCATGCAATTTAGATGACGATATCGAATTCCGTTTGAAAGATAGACGCAGAAGCATCAAAGTCTCAAGAAATACAAGGGTAAGCTTTGTCAAATCCATTACATGTCCATATGGAAGCAAATATCTCATGACCCATTACATCTACAGTCTTCCTTCTCACGTTGTTTGTTAAGCTATCCTTGACACACCATCCATGCAATTTAGATGATGATATCGAATTCCGTTTGAAAGATAGACGCAGAAGCATCAAAGTCTCAAGAAATACAAGGGTAAGCTTTGTCAAACCCATTACATGTCCATATGGGAGCAAATATCTCATGACCCATTACATCTACAGTCTTCTTTCTTACGTTGTTTGTTTAGCTATCCTTGACACACAATCCATGCAATTTGGATGACGATATCGAATTCCGTTTGAAAGATAGACGCAGAAGCATCAAAGTCACAAGAAATACAAGGGTAAGCTTTGTCAATCCATCACATGTCCATATGGGAGCAAATATCTCATGACCCATTACATCTACAGTCTTCCTTCTCACGTTGTTTGTTAAGCGGTCCTTGACACACCATCCATGCAATTTAGATGATGATATCGAATTCCGTTGGAAAGATAGACGCAGAAGCATCAAAGTCTCAAGAAATACAAGGGTAAGCTTTGTCAAATCCATTACATGTCCATATGGGAGCAAATATCTCATGACCCCATAGCATCTACAATCTTCCTTCTCGCGTTGTTTGTTAAGCTATCCTTGACACACCATGCATGCAATTTAGATGACGATATCGGATTCCGTTTGAAAGATGGACGCAGAAGCATCAAAGTCTCAAGAAATACAAGGGTAAGCTTTGTCAAACCCATTACATGTCCATATGAGAGCATATATCTCATGACCCATTACATCTACAGTCTTCCTTCTTACGTTGTTTGTTAAGCTATCCTTGACACACCATCCATGCAATTTAGATGACGATATCGAATTCCGTTTGAAAGATAGACGCAGAAGCATAAAAGTCTCAAGAAATACAAGGGTAAGCTTTGTCAAACCCATTACATGTCCATATGGGAGCATATATCTCATGACCCATAGCATCTACAATCTTCCCTCTTACGTTGTTTGTTAAGCTATCCTTGACACACCATCCATGCAATTTAGATGATGATATCGAATTCCGTTTGAAAGATAGACGCAGAAGCATCCAAGTCTCAAGAAACACAAGTGTAAGCTTTGTCAAACCCATTACATGTCCATATGGGAGCAAATATCTCATGACCCATTACATCTACAATCTTCCCTCTTACGTTGTTTGTTAAGCTATCCTTGACACACCATCCATGCAATTTAGATGACGATATCGAATTCCGTTTGAAAGATAGACGCAGAAGCATCAAAGTCTCAAGAAATACAAGGGTAAGCTTTGTCAAACCCATTACATGTCCATATGCGAGCATATATCTCATGACCCATTACGTCTACAGTCTTCCTTCTTACGTTGTTTGTTAAGCTATCCTTGACGCACAATCCATGCAATTTAGATGATGATATCGAATTCCATTTGAAAGATAGACGCAGAAGCATCAAAGTCTCAAGAAATACAAGTGTAAGCTTTGTCAAACCCATTACATGTCCATATGAGAGCAAATATCTAATGACCCATTACATCTACAACCTTCTTTCTAACGCTGTTTGTTAAGCTATCCTTGACACACAATCTATGCAATTTAGATGTCGATATCGAATTCCGTTTGAAAGATAGACGCAGAACCACCCAAGTCTCAAGAAATACAAGGGTAAGGTATGACAAACCCATTACATGTCCATATGGGAGCAAATATCTCATGACCCATTACATCTACAGTCTTCCTTCTCACGTTGTTTGTTAAGCTATCCTTGACACACCATCCATGCAATTTAGATGATGAATTCCGTTTGAAAGATAGACGCAGAAGCATCAAAGTCTCAAGAAATACAAGGGTAAGCTTTGTCAAACCCATTACATGTCCATATGGGAGCAAATATCTCATGACCCATTACATCTACAGTCTTCTTTCTTACGTTGTTTGTTAAGCTATCCTTGACACACAATCCATGCAATTTAGATGACGATATCAAATTCCGTTTGAAAGATAGAAGCAGAAGCATCAAAGTCTCAAGAAATTCAAGGGTAAGCTTTGTCAAACTCATTACATGTCCATATGGGAGCAAATATCTCATGACCCATTACATCTACAGTCTTCTTTCTTACGTTGTTTGTTAAGCTATCCTTGACACACAATCCATGCAATTTAGATGACGATATCGAATTCCGTTTGAAAGATAGACGCAGAAGCATCAAAGTCTCAAGAAATACAAGGGTAAGCTTTGTCAAATCCATTACATGTCCATATGGAAGCAAATATCTCATGACCCATTACATCTACAGTCTTCCTTCTCACGTTGTTTGTTAAGCTATCCTTGACACACCATCCATGCAATTTAGATGATGATATCGAATTCCGTTTGAAAGATAGACGCAGAAGCATCAAAGTCTCAAGAAATACAAGGGTAAGCTTTGTCAAACCCATTACATGTCCATATGGGAGCAAATATCTCATGACCCATTACATCTACAGTCTTCTTTCTTACGTTGTTTGTTAAGCTATCCTTGACACACAATCCATGCAATTTAGATGACGATATCGAATTCCGTTTGAAAGATAGACGCAGAAGCATCAAAGTCTCAAGAAATACAAGGGTAAGCTTTGTCAAATCCATTACATGTCCATATGGGAGCAAATATCTCATGACCCATTACATCTACAGTCTTCTTTCTTACGTTGTTTGTTAAGCTATCCTTGACACACAATCCATGCAATTTAGATGACGATATCGAATTCCGTTTGAAAGATAGACGCAGAAGCATCAAAGTCTCAAGAAATACAAGGGTAAGCTTTGTCAAATCCATTACATGTCCATATGGAAGCAAATATCTCATGACCCATTACATCTACAGTCTTCCTTCTCACGTTGTTTGTTAAGCTATCCTTGACACACCATCCATGCAATTTAGATGATTATATCGAATTCCGTTAGAAAGATAGACGCAGAAGCATCAAAGTCTCAAGAAATACAAGGGTAAGCTTTCAAACCCATTACATGTCCATATGGGAGCAAATATCTCATGACCCATTACATCTACAGTCTTCTTTCTTACGTTGTTTGTTAAGCTATCCTTGACACACAATCCATGTAATTGAGATGACGATATCGAATTCCGTTTGAAAGATAGACGCAGAAGCATCAAAGTCTCAAGAAATACAAGAGTAAGCTTTGTCAAATCCATTACATGTCCATATGGGAGCAAATATCTCATGACCCATTACATCTACAGTCTTCCTTCTCACGTTGTTTGTTAAGCTATCCTTGACACACCATCCATGCAATTTAGATGATGATATCGAATTCCGTTGGAAAGATAGACGCAGAAGCATCAAAGTCTCAAGAAATACAAGGGTAAGCTTTGTCAAATCCATTACATGTCCATATGGGAGCAAATATCTCATGACCCATAGCATCTACAATCTTCCTTCTCACGTTGTTTGTTAAGCTATCCTTGACACACCATGCATGCAATTTAGATGACGATATCGAATTCCGTTTGAAAGATAGACGCAGAAGCATCAAAGTCTCAAGAAATACAAGGGTAAGCTTTGTCAAACCCATTACATGTCCATATGGGAGCAAATATCTCATGACCCATTACATCTACAGTCTTCTTTCTTACGTTGTTTGTTAAGCTATCCTTGACACACAATCCATGCAATTTAGATGACGATATCGAATTCCGTTTGAAAGATAGACGCAGAAGCATCAAAGTCTCAAGAAATACAAGGGTAAGCTTTGTCAAACTCATTACATGTCCATATGGGAGCAAATATCTCATGACCCATTACATCTACAGTCTTCTTTCTTACGTTGTTTGTTAAGCTATCCTTGACACACAATCCATGCAATTTAGATGACGATATCGAATTCCGTTTGAAAGATAGACGCAGAAGCATCAAAGTCTCAAGAAATACAAGGGTAAGCTTTGTCAAACCCATTACATGTCCATATGGGAGCAAATATCTCATGACCCATTACATCTACAGTCTTCTTTCTTACGTTGTTTGTTAAGCTATCCTTGACACACAATCCATGCAATTTAGATGACGATATCGAATTCCGTTTGAAAGATAGACGCAGAAGCATCAAAGTCTCAAGAAATACAAGGGTAAGCTTTGTCAAACCCATTACATGTCCATATGGGAGCAAATATCTCATGACCCATTACATCTACAGTCTTCTTTCTTACGTTGTTTGTTAAGCTATCCTTGACACACAATCAATGCAATTTAGATGACGATATCGAATTCCGTTTGAAAGATAGACGCAGAAGCATCAAAGTCTCAAGAAATACAAGGGTAAGCTTTGTCAAATCCATTACATGTCCATATGGAAGCAAATATCTCATGATCCATTACATCTACAGTCTTCCTTCTCACGTTGTTTGTTAAGCTATCCTTGACACACCATCCATGCAATTTAGATGATTATATCGAATTCCGTTTGAAAGATAGACGCAGAAGCATCAAAGTCTCAAGAAATACAAGGGTAAGCTTTGTCAAACCCATTACATGTCCATATGGGAGCAAATATCTCATGACCCATTACATCTACAGTCTTCTTTCTTACGTTGTTTGTTAAGCTATCCTTGACACACAATCCATGTAATTTAGATGACGATATCGAATTCCGTTTGAAAGATAGACGCAGAAGCATCAAAGTCTCAAGAAATACAAGAGTAAGCTTTGTCAAATCCATTACATGTCCATATGGGAGCAAATATCTCATGACCCATTACATCTACAGTCTTCCTTCTCACGTTGTTTGTTAAGCTATCCTTGACACACCATCCATGCAATTTAGATGATGATATCGAATTCCGTTGGAAAGATAGACGCAGAAGCATCAAAGTCTCAAGAAATACAAGGGTAAGCTTTGTCAAATCCATTACATGTCCATATGGAAGCAAATATCTCATGACCCATTACATCTACAGTCTTCCTTCTCACGTTGTTTGTTAAGCTATCCTTGACACACCATCCATGCAATTTAGATGATGATATCGAATTCCGTTTGAAAGATAGACGCAGAAGCATCAAAGTCTCAAGAAATACAAGGGTAAGCTTTGTCAAACCCATTACATGTCCATATGGGAGCAAATATCTCATGACCCATTACATCTACAGTCTTCTTTCTTACGTTGTTTGTTAAGCTATCCTTGACACACAATCCATGCAATTTAGATGACGATATCGAATTCCGTTTAAAAGATAGACGCAGAAGCATCAAAGTCTCAAGAAATACAAGGGTAAGCTTTGTCAAACCCATTACATGTCCATATGGGAGCAAATATCTCATGACCCATTACATCTACAGTCTTCTTTCTTACGTTGTTTGTTAAGCTATCCTTGACACACAATCCATGCAATTTAGATGACGATATCGAATTCCGTTTGAAAGATAGACGCAGAAGCATCAAAGTCTCAAGAAATACAAGGGTAAGCTTTGTCAAATCCATTACATGTCCATATGGAAGCAAATATCTCATGACCCATTACATCTACAGTCTTCCTTCTCACGTTGTTTGTTAAGCTATCCTTGACACACCATCCATGCAATTTAGATGATTATATCGAATTCCGTTTGAAAGATAGACGCAGAAGCATCAAAGTCTCAAGAAATACAAGGGTAAGCTTTGTCAAACCCATTACATGTCCATATGGGAGCAAATATCTCATGACCCATTACATCTACAGTCTTCTTTCTTACGTTGTTTGTTAAGCTATCCTTGACACACAATCCATGCAATTTAGATGACGATATCGAATTCCGTTTGAAAGATAGACGCAGAAGCATCAAAGTCTCAAGAAATACAAGAGTAAGCTTTGTCAAATCCATTACATGTCCATATGGGAGCAAATATCTCATGACCCATTACATCTACAGTCTTCCTTCTCACGTTGTTTGTTAAGCTATCCTTGACACACCATCCATGCAATTTAGATGATGATATCGAATTCCGTTGGAGAGATAGACGCAGAAGCATCAAAGTCTCAAGAAATACAAGGGTAAGCTTTGTCAAATCCATTACATGTCCATATGGGAGCAAATATCTCATGACCCATAGCATCTACAATCTTCCTTCTCACGTTGTTTGTTAAGCTATCCTTGACACACCATGCATGCAATTTAGATGACGATATCGAATTCCGTTTGAAAGATAGACGCAGAAGCATCAAAGTCTCAAGAAATACAAGGGTAAGCTTTGTCAAACCCATTACATGTCCATATGGGAGCAAATATCTCATGACCCATTACATCTACAGTCTTCTTTCTTACGTTGTTTGTTAAGCTATCCTTGACACACAATCCATGCAATTTAGATGACGATATCGAATTCCGTTTGAAAGATAGACGCAGAATCATC
The DNA here is from genome assembly GCF_047663935.1 of Musca autumnalis. Taxonomy (NCBI): domain Eukaryota; kingdom Metazoa; phylum Arthropoda; class Insecta; order Diptera; family Muscidae; genus Musca; species Musca autumnalis. Next base: position 162,339,784 of record NW_027411977.1, on the reverse strand, counting down.
AAAGTCTCAAGAAATACAAGGGTAAGCTTTGTCAAATCCATTACATGTCCATATGGAAGCAAATGTCTCATGATCCATTACATCTACAGTCTTCCTTCTCACGTTGTTTGTTAAGCTATCCTTGACACACCATCCATGCAATTTAGATGATGATATCGAATTCCGTTTGAAAGATAGACGCAGAAGCATCAAAGTCTCAAGAAATACAAGGGTAAGCTTTGTCAAACCCATTACATGTCCATATGGGAGCAAATATCTCATGACCCATTACATCTACAGTCTTCTTTCTTACGTTGTTTGTTAAGATATCCTTGACACACAATCCATGCAATTTAGATGACGATATCGAATTCCGTTTGAAAGATAGACGCAGAAGCATCAAAGTCTCAAGCAATACAAGGGTAAGCTTTGTCAAACCCATTACATGTCCATATGGGAGCAAATATCTCATGACCCATTACATCTACAGTCTTCTTTCTTACGTTGTTTGTTAAGCTATCCTTGACACACAATCCATGCAATTTAGATGACGATATCGAATTCCGTTTGAAAGATAGACGCAGAAGCATCAAAGTCTCAAGAAATACAAGGGTAAGCTTTGTCAAACACATTACATGTCCATATGGGAGCAAATATCTCATGACCCATTACATCTACAGTCTTCTTTCTTACGTTGTTTGTTAAGCTATCCTTGACACACAATCCATGCAATTTAGATGACGATATCGAATTCCGTTTGAAAGATAGACGCAGAAGCATCAAAGTCTCAAGAAATACAAGGGTAAGCTTTGTCAAACCCATTACATGTCCATATGGGAGCAAATATCTCATGACCCATTACATCTACAGTCTTCCTTCTCACGTTGTTTGTTAAGCTATCCTTGACACACCATCCCTGCAATTAAGATGATGATATCGAATTCCGTTTGAAAGATAGACGCAGAAGCATCAAAGTCTCAAGAAATACAAGGGTAAGCTTTGTCAAACCCATTACATGTCCATATGGGAGCAAATATCTCATGACCCATTACATCTACAGTCTTCTTTCTTACGTTGTTTGTTAAGATATCCTTGACACACAATCCATGCAATTTAGATGACGATATCGAATTCCGTTTGAAAGATAGACGCAGAAGCATCAAAGTCTCAAGAAATACAAGGGTAAGCTTTGTCAAACCCATTACATGTCCATATGGGAGCAAATATCTCATGACCCATTACATCTACAGTGTTCTTTCTTACGTTGTTTGTTAAGCTATCCTTGACACACAATCCATGCAATTTAGATGACGATATCGAATTCCGTTTGAAAGATAGACGCAGAAGCATCAAAGTCTCAAGACATACAAGGGTAAGCTTTGTCAAATCCATTACATGTCCATATGGAAGCAAATATCTCATGACCCATTACATCTACAGTCTTCCTTCTCACGTTGTTTGTTAAGCTATCCTTGACACACCATCCATGCAATTTAGATGATTATATCGAATTCCGTTTGAAATATAGACGCAGAAGCATCAAAGTCTCAAGAAATACAAGGGTAAGCTTTGTCAAACCCATTACATGTCCATATGGGAGCAAATATCTCATGACCCATTACATCTTCAGTCTTCTTTCTTACGTTGTTTGTTAAGCTATCCTTGACACACAATCCATGCAATTTAGATGACGATATCGAATTCCGTTTGAAAGATAGACGCAGAAGCATCAAAGTCTCAAGAAATACAAGGGTAAGCTTTGTCAAACCCATTACATGTCCATATGGGAGCAAATATCTCATGACCCATTACATCTACAGTCTTCTTTCTTACGTTGTTTGTTAAGCTATCCTTGACACACAATCCATGCAATTTAGATGACGATATCGAATTCCGTTTGAAAGGTAGACGCAGAAGCATCAAAGTCTCAAGAAATACAAGGGTAAGCTTTGTCAAATCCATTACATGTCCATATGGAAGCAAATATCTCATGACCCATTACATCTACAGTCTTCCTTCTCACGTTGTTTGTTAAGCTACCCTTGACACACCATCCATGCAATTTAGATGATTATATCGAATTCCGTTTGAAAGATAGACGCAGAAGCATCAAAGTCTCAAGAAATACAAGGGTAAGCTTTGTCAAACCCATTACATGTCCATATGGGAGCAAATATCTCATGACCCATTACATCTACAGTCTTCTTTCTTACGTTGTTTGTTAAGCTATCCTTGACACACAATCCATGTAATTTAGATGACGATATCGAATTCCGTTTGAAAGATAGACGCAGAAGCATCAAAGTCTCAAGAAATACAAGAGTAAGCTTTGTCAAATCCATTACATGTCCATATGGGAGCAAATATCTCATGACCCATTACATCTACAGTCTTCCTTCTCACGTTGTTTGTTAAGCTATCCTTGACACACCATCCATGCAATTTAGATGATGATATCGAATTCCGTTGGAAAGATAGACGCAGAAGCATCAAAGTCTCAAGAAATACAAGGGTAAGCTTTGTCAAATCCATTACATGTCCATATGGGAGCAAATATCTCATGACCCATAGCATCTACAATCTTCTTTCTCACGTTGTTTGTTAAGCTATCCTTGACACACCATGCATGCAATTTAGATGACGATATCGAATTCCGTTTGAAAGATAGACGCAGAAGCATCAAAGTCTCAAGAAATACAAGGGTAAGCTTTGTCAAACCCATTACATGTCCATATGGGAGGAAATATCTCATGACCCATTACATCTACAGTCTTCTTTCTTACGTTGTTTGTTAAGCTATCCTTGACACACAATCCATGCAATTTAGATGACGATATCGAATTCCGTTTGAAAGATAGACGCAGAAGCATCAAAGTCTCAAGAAATACAAGGGTAAGCTTTGTCAAATCCATTACATGTCCATATGGAAGCAAATATCTCATGATCCATTACATCTACAGTCTTCCTTCTCACGTTGTTTGTTAAGCTATCCTTGACACACCATCCATGCAATTTAGATGATGATATCGAATTCCGTTTGAAAGATAGACGCAGAAGCATCAAAGTCTCAAGAAATACAAGGGTAAGCTTTGTCAAACCCATTACATGTCCATATGGGAGCAAATATCTCATGACCCATTACATCTACAGTCTTCTTTCTTACGTTGTTTGTTAAGATATCCTTGACACACAATCCATGCAATTTAGATGACGATATCGAATTCCGTTTGAAAGATAGACGCAGAAGCATCAAAGTCTCAAGCAATACAAGGGTAAGCTTTGTCAAACCCATTACATGTCCATATGGGAGCAAATATCTCATGACCCATTACATCTACAGTCTTCTTTCTTACGTTGTTTGTTAAGCTATCCTTGACACACAATCCATGCAATTTAGATGACGATATCGAATTCCGTTTGAAAGATAGACGCAGAGGCATCAAAGTCTCAAGAAATACAAGGGTAAGCTTTGTCAAACACATTACATGTCCATATGGGAGCAAATATCTCATGACCCATTACATCTACAGTCTTCTTTCTTACGTTGTTTGTTAAGCTATCCTTGACACACAATCCATGCAATTTAGATGACGATATCGAATTCCGTTTGAAAGATAGACGCAGAAGCATCAAAGTCTCAAGAAATACAAGGGTAAGCTTTGTCAAATCCATTACATGTCCATATGGAAGCAAATATCTCATGACCCATTACATCTACAGTCTTCCTGCTCACGTTGTTTGTTAAGCTGTCCTTGACACACCATCCATGCAATTAAGATGATGATATCGAATTCCGTTTGAAAGATAGACGCAGAAGCATCAAAGTCTCAAGAAATACAAGGGTAAGCTTTGTCAAACCCATTACATGTCCATATGGGAGCAAATATCTCATGACCCATTACATCTACAGTCTTCTTTCTTACGTTGTTTGTTAAGATATCCTTGACACACAATCCATGCAATTTAGATGACGATATCGAATTCCGTTTGAAAGATAGACGCAGAAGCATCAAAGTCTCAAGCAATACAAGGGTAAGCTTTGTCAAACCCATTACATGTCCATATGGGAGCAAATATCTCATGACCCATTACATCTACAGTCTTCTTTCTTACGTTGTTTGTTAAGCTATCCTTGACACACAATCCATGCAATTTAGATGACGATATCGAATTCCGTTTGAAAGATAGACGCAGAAGCATCAAAGTCTCAAGAAATACAAGGGTAAGCTTTGTCAAACACATTACATGTCCATATGGGAGCAAATATCTCATGACCCATTACATCTACAGTCTTCTTTCTTACGTTGTTTGTTAAGCTATCCTTGACACACAATCCATGCAATTTAGATGACGATATCGAATTCCGTTTGAAAGATAGACGCAGAAGCATCAAAGTCTCAAGAAATACAAGGGTAAGCTTTGTCAAACCCATTACATGTCCATATGGGAGCAAATATCTCATGACCCATTACATCTACAGTCTTCTTTCTTACGTTGTTTGTTAAGCTATCCTTGACACACAATCCATGCAATTTAGATGACGATATCGAATTCCGTTTGAAAGATAGACGCAGAAGCATCAAAGTCTCAAGAAATACAAGGGTAAGCTTTGTCAAATCCATTACATGTCCATATGGAAGCAAATATCTCATGATCCATTACATCTACAGTCTTCCTTCTCACGTTGTTTGTTAAGCTATCCTTGACACACCATCCATGCAATTTAGATGATGATATCGAATTCCGTTTGAAAGATAGACGCAGAAGCATCAAAGTCTCAAGAAATACAAGGGTAAGCTTTGTCAAACCCATTACATGTCCATATGGGAGCAAATATCTCATGACCCATTACATCTACAGTCTTCTTTCTTACGTTGTTTGTTAAGATATCCTTGACACACAATCCATGCAATTTAGATGACGATATCGAATTCCGTTTGAAAGATAGACGCAGAAGCATCAAAGTCTCAAGCAATACAAGGGTAAGCTTTGTCAAACCCATTACATGTCCATATGGGAGCAAATATCTCATGACCCATTACATCTACAGTCTTCTTTCTTACGTTGTTTGTTAAGCTATCCTTGACACACAATCCATGCAATTTAGATGACGATATCGAATTCCGTTTGAAAGATAGACGCAGAAGCATCAAAGTCTCAAGAAATACAAGGGTAAGCTTTGTCAAACACATTACATGTCCATATGGGAGCAAATATCTCATGACCCATTACATCTACAGTCTTCTTTCTTACGTTGTTTGTTAAGCTATCCTTGACACACAATCCATGCAATTTAGATGACGATATCGAATTCCGTTTGAAAGATAGACGCAGAAGCATCAAAGTCTCAAGAAATACAAGGGTAAGCTTTGTCAAATCCATTACATGTCCATATGGAAGCAAATATCTCATGACCCATTACATCTACAGTCTTCCTTCTCACGTTGTTTGTTAAGCTATCCTTGACACACCATCCATGCAATTAAGATGATGATATCGAATTCCGTTTGAAAGATAGACGCAGAAGCATCAAAGTCTCAAGAAATACAAGGGTAAGCTTTGTCAAACCCATTACATGTCCATATGGGAGCAAATATCTCATGACCCATTACATCTACAGTCTTCTTTCTTCCGTTGTTTGTTAAGATATCCTTGACACACAATCCATGCAATTTAGATGACGATATCGAATTCCGTTTGAAAGATAGACGCAGAAGCATCAAAGTCTCAAGAAATACAAGGGTAAGCTTTGTCAAACCCATTACATGTCCATATGGGAGCAAATATCTCATGACCCATTACATCTACAGTGTTCTTTCTTACGTTGTTTGTTAAGCTATCCTTGACACACAATCCATGCAATTTAGATGACGATATCGAATTCCGTTTGAAAGATAGACGCAGAAGCATCAAAGTCTCACGACATACAAGGGTAAGCTTTGTCAAATCCATTACATGTCCATATGGAAGCAAATATCTCATGACCCATTACATCTACAGTCTTCCTTCTCACGTTGTTTGTTAAGCTATCCTTGACACACCATCCATGCAATTTAGATGATTATATCGAATTCCGTTTGAAATATAGACGCAGTAGCATCAAAGTCTCAAGAAATACAAGGGTAAGCTTTGTCAAATCCATTACATGTCCATATGGGAGCAAATATCTCATGACCCATTACATCTACAGTCTTCCTTCTCACGTTGTTTGTTAAGATATCCTTGACACACAATCCATGCAATTTAGATGACGATATCGAATTCCGTTTGAAAGATAGACACAGAAGCATCAAAGTCTCAAGAAATACAAGGGTAAGCTTTGTCAAACCCATTACATGTCCATATGGGAGCAAATATCTCATGACCCATTACATCTACAGTGTTCTTTCTTACGTTGTTTGTTAAGCTATCCTTGACACACAATCCATGCAATTTAGATGACGATATCGAATTCCGTTTGAAAGATAGACGCAGAAGCATCAAAGTCTCAAGAAATACAAGGGTAAGCTTTGTCAAACCCATTACATGTCCATATGGGAGCAAATATCTCATGACCCATTACATCTACAGTCTTCTTTCTTACGTTGTTTGTTAAGCTATCCTTGACACACAATCCATGCAATTTAGATGACGATATCGAATTCCGTTTGAAAGATAGACGCAGAAGCATCAAAGTCTCAAGAAATACAAGGGTAAGCTTTGTCAAATCCATTACATGTCCATATGGGAGCAAATATCTCATGACCCATTACATCTACAGTCTTCCTTCTCACGTTGTTTGTTAAGCTATCCTTGGCACACCATCCATGCAATTTAGATGATGATATCGAATTCCGTTTGAAAGATAGACGCAGAAGCATCAAAGTCTCAAGAAATACAAGGGTAAGCTTTGTCAAACCCATTACATGTCCATATGGGAGCAAATATCTCATGACCCATTACATTTACAGTCTTCTTTCTTACGTTGTTTGTTAAGCTATCCTTGACACACAATCCATGCAATTTAGATGACGATATCGAATTCCGTTTGAAAGATAGACGCAGAAGCATCAAAGTCTCAAGAAATACAAGGGTAAGCTTTGTCAAATCCATTACATTTCCATATGGAAGGAAATATCTCATGACCCATTACATCTACAGTCTTCCTTCTCACGTTGTTTGTTAAGCTATCCTTGACACACCATCCATGCAATTTAGATGATGATATCGAATTCCGTTTGAAAGATAGACGCAGAAGCATCAAAGTCTCAAGAAATACAAGGGTAAGCTTTGTCAAATCCATTACATGTCCATATGGGAGTAAAATATCTCATGACCCATTACATCTACAGTCTTCTTTCTTACGTTGTTTGTTAAGATATCCTTGACACACAATCCATGCAATTTAGATGACGATATCGAATTCCGTTTGAAAGATAGACGCAGAAGCATCAAAGTCTCAAGCAATACAAGGGTAAGCTTTGTCAAACCCATTACATGTCCATATGGGAGCAAATATCTCATGACCCATTACATCTACAGTCTTCTTTCTTACGTTGTTTGTTAAGCTATCCTTGACACACAATCCATGCAATTTAGATGACGATATCGAATTCCGATTGAAAGACGCAGAAGCATCAAAGTCTCAAGAAATACAAGGGTAAGCTTTGTCAAACCCATTACATGTCCATATGGGAGCAAATATCTCATGACCCATTACATCTACAGTGTTCTTTCTTACGTTGTTTGTTAAGCTATCCTTGACACACAATCCATGCAATTTAGATGACGATATCGAATTCCGTTTGAAAGATAGACGCAGAAGCATCAAAGTCTCAAGACATACAAGGGTAAGCTTTGTCAAATCCATTACATGTCCATATGGAAGCAAATATCTCATGACCCATTACATCTACAGTCTTCCTTCTCACGTTGTTTGTTAAGCTATCCTTGACACACCATCCATGCAATTTAGATGATTATATCGAATTCCGTTTGAAATATAGACGCAGAAGCATCAAAGTCTCAAGAAATACAAGGGTAAGCTTTGTCAAACCCATTACATGTCCATATGGGAGCAAATATCTCATGACCCATTACATCTACAGTCTTCTTTCTTACGTTGTTTGTTAAGCTATCCTTGACACACAATCCATGCAATTTAGATGACGATATCGAATTCCGTTTGAAAGATAGACGCAGAAGCATCAAAGTCTCAAGAAATACAAGGGTAAGCTTTGTCAAACCCATTACATATCCATATGGGAGCAAATATCTCATGACCCATTACATCTACAGTCTTCTTTCTTACGTTGTTTGTTAAGCTATCCTTGACACACAATCCATGCAATTTAGATGACGATATCGAATTCCGTTTGAAAGATAGACGCAGAAGCATCAAAGTCTCAAGAAATACAAGGGTAAGCTTTGTCAAATCCATTACATGTCCATATGGAAGCAAATATCTCATGACCCATTACATCTACAGTCTTCCTTCTCACGTTGTTTGTTAAGCTATCCTTGACACACCATCCATGCAATTTAGATGATTATATCGAATTCCGTTTGAAAGATAGACGCAGAAGCATCAAAGTCTCAAGAAATACAAGGGTAAGCTTTGTCAAACCCATTACATGTCCATATGGGAGCAAAAATCTCATGACCCATTACATCTACAGTCTTCTTTCTTACGTTGTTTGTTAAGCTATCCTTGACACACAATCCATGTAATTTAGATGACGATATCGAATTCCGTTTGAAAGATAGACGCAGAAGCATCAAAGTCTCAAGAAATACAAGAGTAAGCTTTGTCAAATCCATTACATGTCCATATGGGAGCAAATATCTCATGACCCATTACATCTACAGTCTTCCTTCTCACGTTGTTTGTTAAGCTATCCTTGACACACCATCCATGCAATTTAGATGATGATATCGAATTCCGTTGGAAAGATAGACGCAGAAGCATCAAAGTCTCAAGAAATACAAGGGTAAGCTTTGTCAAATCCATTACATGTCCATATGGGAGCAAATATCTCATGACCCATAGCATCTACAATCTTCCTTCTCACGTTGTTTGTTAAGCTATCCTTGACACACCATGCATGCAATTTAGATGACGATATCGAATTCCGTTTGAAAGATAGACGCAGAAGCATCAAAGTCTCAAGAAATACAAGGGTAAGCTTTGCCAAACCCATTACATGTCCATATGGGAGCAAATATCTCATGACCCATTACATCTACAGTCTTCTTTCTTACGTTGTTTGTTAAGCTATCCTTGACACACAATCCATGCAAGTTAGATGACGATATCGAATTCCGTTTGAAAGATAGACGCAGAAGCATCAAAGTCTCAAGAAATACAAGGGTAAGCTTTGTCAAATCCATTACATGTCCATATGGAAGCAAATATCTCATGATCCATTACATCTACAGTCTTCCTTCTCACGTTGTTTGTTAAGCTATCCTTGACACACCATCCATGCAATTTAGATGATGATATCGAATTCCGTTTGAAAGATAGACGCAGAAGCATCAAAGTCTCAAGAAATACAAGGGTAAGCTTTGTCAAACCCATTACATGTCCATATGGGAGCAAATATCTCATGACCCATTACATCTACAGTCTTCTTTCTTACGTTGTTGTTAAGATATCCTTGACACACAATCCATGCAATTTAGATGACGATATCGAATTCCGTTTGAAAGATAGACGCAGAAGCATCAAAGTCTCAAGCAATACAAGGGTAAGCTTTGTCAAACCCATTACATGTCCATATGGGAGCAAATATCTCATGACGCATTACATCTACAGTCTTCTTTCTTACGTTGTTTGTTAAGCTATCCTTGACACACAATCCATGCAATTTAGATGACGATATCGAATTCCGTTTGAAAGATAGACGCAGAAGCATCAAAGTCTCAAGAAATACAAGGGTAAGCTTTGTCAAACACATTACATGTCCATATGGGAGCAAATATCTCATGACCCATTACATCTACAGTCTTCTTTCTTACGTTGTTTGTTAAGCTATCCTTGACACACAATCCATGCAATTTAGATGACGATATCGAATTCCGTTTGAAAGATAGACGCAGAAGCATCAAAGTCTCAAGAAATACAAGGGTAAGCTTTGTCAAATCCATTACATGTCCATATGGAAGCAAATATCTCATGACCCATTACATCTACAGTCTTCCTTCTCACGTTGTTTGTTAAGCTATCCTTGACACACCATCCATGCAATTAAGATGATGATATCGAATTCCGTTTGAAAGATAGACGCAGAAGCATCAAAGTATCAAGAAATACAAGGGTAAGCTTTGTCAAACCCATTACATGTCCATATGGGAGCAAATATCTCATGACCCATTACATCTACAGTCTTCTTTCTTACGTTGTTTGTTAAGATATCCTTGACACACAATCCATGCAATTTAGATGACGATATCGAATTCCGTTTGAAAGATAGACGCAGAAGCATCAAAGTCTCAAGAAATACAAGGGTAAGCTTTGTCAAACCCATTACATGTCCATATGGGAGCAAATATCTCATGACCCATTACATCTACAGTGTTCTTTCTTACGTTGTTTGTTAAGCTATCCTTGACACACAATCCATGCAATTTAGATGACGATATCGAATTCCGTTTGAAAGATAGACGCAGAAGCATCAAAGTCTCAAGACATACAAGGGTAAGCTTTGTCAAATCCATTACATGTCCATATGGAAGCAAATATCTCATGACCCATTGCATCTACAGTCTTCCTTCTCACGTTGTTTGTTAAGCTATCCTTGACACACCATCCATGCAATTTAGATGATTATATCGAATTCCGTTTGAAATATAGACGCAGAAGCATCAAAGTCTCAAGAAATACAAGGGTAAGCTTTGTCAAACCCATTACATGTCCATATGGGAGCAAATATCTCATGACCCATTACATCTACAGTCTTCTTTCTTACGTTGTTTGTTAAGCTATCCTTGACACACAATCCATGCAATTTAGATGACGATATCGAATTCCGTTTGAAAGATAGACGCAGAAGCATCAAAGTCTCAAGAAATACAAGGGTAAGCTTTGTCAAACCCATTACATGTCCATATGGGAGCAAATATCTCATGACCCATTACATCTACAGTCTTCTTTCTTACGTTGTTTGTTAAGCTATCCTTGACACACAATCCATGCAATTTAGATGACGATATCGAATTCCGTTTGAAAGATAGACGCAGAAGCATCAAAGTCTCAAGAAATACAAGGGTAAGCTTTGTCAAATCCATTACATGTCCATATGGAAGCAAATATCTCATGACCCATTACATCTACAGTCTTCCTTCTCACGTTGTTTGTTAAGCTATCCTTGACACACCATCCATGCAATTTAGATGATTATGTCGAATTCCGTTTGAAAGATAGACGCAGAAGCATCAAAGTCTCAAGAAATACAAGGGTAAGCTTTGTCAAACCCATTACATGTCCATATGGGAGCAAATATCTCATGACCCATTACATCTACAGTCTTCTTTCTTACGTTGTTTGTTAAGCTATCCTTGACACACAATCCATGTAATTTAGATGACGATATCGAATTCCGTTTGAAAGATAGACGCAGAAGCATCAAAGTCTCAAGAAATACAAGAGTAAGCTTTGTCAAATCCATTACATGTCCATATGGGAGCAAATATCTCATGACCCATTACATCTACAGTCTTCCTTCTCACGTTGTTTGTTAAGCTATCCTTGACACACCATCCATGCAATTTAGATGATGATATCGAATTCCGTTGGAAAGATAGACGCAGAAGCATCAAAGTCTCAAGAAATACAAGGGTAAGCTTTGTCAAATCCATTACATGTCCATATGGGAGCAAATATCTCATGACCCATAGCATCTACAATCTTCCTTCTCACGTTGTTTGTTAAGCTATCCTTGACACACCATGCATGCAATTTAGATGACGATATCGAATTCCGTTTGAAAGATAGACGCAGAAGCATCAAAGTCTCAAGAAATACAAGGGTAAGCTTTGTCAAACCCATTACATGTCCATATGGGAGCAAATATCTCATGACCCATTACATCTACAGTCTTCCTTCTCACGTTGTTTGTTAAGCTATCCTTGACACACCATCCATGCAATTTAGATGATTATATCGAATTCCGTTTGAAAGATAGACGCAGAAGCATCAAAGTCTCAAGAAATACAAGGGTAAGCTTTGTCAAACCCATTACATGTCCATATGGAAGCAAATATCTCATGACCCATTACATCTACAGTCTTCCTTCTCACGTTGTTTGTTAAGCTATCCTTGACACACCAACCATGCAATTTAGATGATGATATCGAATTCCGTTTGAAAGATAGACGCAGAAGCATCAAAGTCTCAAGAAATACAAGGGTAAGCTTTGTCAAACCCATTACATGTCCATATGGGAGCAAATATCTCATGACCCATTACATCTACAGTCTTCTTTCTTACGTTGTTTGTTAAGCTATCCTTGACACACAATCCATGTAATTTAGATGACGATATCGAATTCCGTTTGAAAGATAGACGCAGAAGCATCAAAGTCTCAAGAAATACAAGAGTAAGCTTTGTCAAATCCATTACATGTCCATATGGGAGCAAATATCTCATGACCCATTACATCTACAGTCTTCCTTCTCACGTTGTTTGTTAAGCTATCCTTGACACACCATCCATGCAATTTAGATGATGATATCGAATTCCGTTGGAAAGATAGACGCAGAAGCATCAAAGTCTCAAGAAATACAAGGGTAAGCTTTGTCAAATCCATTACATGTCCATATGGGAGCAAATATCTCATGACCCATAGCATCTACAATCTTCCTTCTCACGTTGTTTGTTAAGCTATCCTTGACACACCATGCATGCAATTTAGATGACGATATCGAATTCCGTTTGAAAGATAGACGCAGAAGCATCAAAGTCTCAAGAAATACAAGGGTAAGCTTTGTCAAACCCATTACATGTCCATATGGGAGCAAATATCTCATGACCCATTACATCTACAGTCTTCTTTCTTACGTTGTTTGTTAAGCTATCCTTGACACACAATCCATGCAATTTAGATGACGATATCGAATTCCGTTTGAAAGATAGACGCAGAAGCATCAAAGTCTCAAGAAATACAAGGGTAAGCTTTGTCAAATCCATTACATGTCCATATGGAAGCAAATATCTCATGATCCATTACATCTGCAGTCTTCCTTCTCACGTTGTTTGTTAAGCTATCCTTGACACACCATCCATGCAATTTAGATGATGATATCGAATTCCGTTTGAAAGATAGACGCAGAAGCATCAAAGTCTCAAGAAATACAAGGGTAAGCTTTGTCAAACCCATTACATGTCCATATGGGAGCAAATATCTCATGACCCATTACATCTACAGTCTTCTTCCTTACGTTGTTTGTTAAGATATCCTTGACACACAATCCATGCAATTTAGATGACGATATCGAATTCCGTTTGAAAGATAGACGCAGAAGCATCAAAGTCTCAAGCAATACAAGGGTAAGCTTTGTCAAACCCATTACATGTCCATATGGGAGCAAATATCTCATGACCCATTACATCTACAGTCTTCTTTCTTACGTTGTTTGTTAAGCTATCCTTGACACACAATCCATGCAATTTAGATGACGATATCGAATTCCGTTTGAAAGATAGACGCAGAAGCATCAAAGTCTCAAGAAATACAAGGGTAAGCTTTGTCAAACACATTACATGTCCATATGGGAGCAAATATCTCATGACCCATTACATCTACAGTCTTCTTTCTTACGTTGTTTGTTAAGCTATCCTTGACACACAATCCATGCAATTTAGATGACAATATCGAATTCCGTTTGAAAGATAGACGCAGAAGCATCAAAGTCTCAAGAAATACAAGGGTAAGCTTTGTCAAACCCATTACATGTCCATATGGGAGCAAATATCTCATGACCCATTACATCTACAGTCTTCCTTCTCACGTTGTTTGTTAAGCTATCCTTGATACACCATGCATGCAATTTAGATGACGATATCGAATTCCGTTTGAAAGATAGAGGCAGAAGCATCAAAGTCTCAAGAAATACAAGGGTAAGCTTTGTCAAACCCATTACATGTCCATATGGGAGCAAATATCTCATGACCCATTACATCTACAGTCTTCTTTCTTACGTTGTTTGTTAAGCTATCCTTGACACACAATCCATGCAATTTAGATGACGATATCGAATTCCGTTTGAAAGATAGACGCAGAAGCATCAAAGTCTCAAGAAATACAAGGGTAAGCTTTGTCAAACCCATTACATGTCCATATGGGAGCAAATATCTCATGACCCATTACATCTACAGTGTTCTTTCTTACGTTGTTTGTTAAGCTATCCTTGACACACAATCCATGCAATTTAGATGACGATATCGAATTCCGTTTGAAAGATAGACGCAGAAGCATCAAAGTCTCAAGACATACAAGGGTAAGCTTTGTCAAATCCATTACATGTCCATATGGAAGCAAATATCTCATGACCCATTACATCTACAGTCCTCCTTCTCACGTTGTTTGTTAAGCTATCCTTGACACACCATCCATGCAATTTAGATGATTATATCGAATTCCGTTTGAAATATAGACGCAGAAGCATCAAAGTCTAGTGTTGGGCAATCTCGTTCATTGAGCGGATCGATCTTTTTCATTCCGTTCACCAAAAAGATCCGGGTCGTTTACTTCGTTCGTTGGCTCTTTTTCGTTCAACAATACATTTGACTGTATTATTTTCTTTTGAAGTCGTTCGTTCTCTGCTGCAAATGACTCCGTCGTTCTTTTCACCGAATCGTTCTTATGAAAATGTTCGTTCACGAATGACACAACTGTTGTGTTACTTGCTTGTTTGTGTGCTAATGGGGGTGGTTTTGTTTCTGAACGTAGTGGTGGTGGTTTTGATATGAAAGAACCAGATGAACGAATGATGCAAAAGAAAGATATGACCGATATGTGCTACTGAATGAGGTAAGTTACTGAGCGAGAGTAGCTCTCTGAATCATTGTTTGTTTTGTGTGGAAATTTGTGCTGCTTGCGCTAAGGCAGCGTTTGTTTAGAGTTTGACTGCAAAACCAATGCTGTTAATTTTGTAAGCAGCAATGACTCGTCCATCGGGGATCTAAATGAACGATATAAAAGAATGAGCTGGATACGAATCCGTTCGTTCTTTTGGCGGAATCGTTCCTTTGAGCCGGTTCGTTCATGAACGACACAACTCTATCAAAGTCTCAAGAAATACAAGGGTAAGCTTTGTCAAACCCATTACATGTCCATATGGGAGCAAATATCTCATGACCCATTACATCTACAGTCTTCTTTCTTACGTTGTTTGTTAAGCTATCCTTGACACACAATCCATGCAATTTAGATGACGATATCGAATTCCGTTTGAAAGATAGACGCAGAAGCATTAAAGTCTCAAGAAATACAAGGGTAAGCTTTGTCAAACCCATTACATGTCCATATGGGAGCAAATATCTCATGACCCATTACATCTACAGTCTTCTTTCTTACGTTGTTTGTTAAGCTATCCTTGACACACAATCCATGCAATTTAGATGACGATATCGAATTCCGTTTGAAAGACAGACGCAGAAGCATCAAAGTCTCAAGAAATACAAGGGTAAGCTTTGTCAAATCCATTACATGTCCATATGGAAGCAAATATCTCATGACCCATTACATCTACAGTCTTCCTTCTCACGTTGTTTGTTAAGCTATCCTTGACACACCATCCATGCAATTTAGATGATTATATCGAATTCCGTTTGAAAGATAGACGCAGAAGCATCAAAGTCTCAAGAAATACAAGGGTAAGCTTTGTCAAACCCATTACATGTCCATATGGGAGCAAATATCTCATGACCCATTACATCTACAGTCTTCTTTCTTACGTTGTTTGTTAAGCTATCCTTGACACACAATCCATGTAATTTAGATGACGATATCGAATTCCGTTTGAAAGATAGACGCAGAAGCATCAAAGTCTCAAGAAATACAAGAGTAAGCTTTGTCAAATCCATTACATGTCCATATGGGAGCAAATATCTCATGACCCATTACATCTACAGTCTTCCTTCTCACGTTGTTTGTTAAGCTATCCTTGACACACAATCCATGCAATTTAGATGATGATATCGAATTCCGTTGGAAAGATAGACGCAGAAGCATCAAAGTCTCAAGAAATACAAGGGTAAGCTTTGTCAAATCCATTACATGTCCATATGGGAGCAAATATCTCATGACCCATAGCATCTACAATCTTCCTTCTCACGTTGTTTGTTAAGCTATCCTTGACACACCATGCATGCAATTTAGATGACGATATCGAATTCCGTTTGAAAGATAGACGCAGAAGCATCAAAGTCTCAAGAAATACAAGGGTAAGCTTTGTCAAACCCATTACATGTCCATATGGGAGCAAATATCTCATGACCCATTACATCTACAGTCTTCTTTCTTACGTTGTTTGTTAAGCTATCCTTGACACACAATCCATGCAATTTAGATGACGATATCGAATTCCGTTTGAAAGATAGACGCAGAAGCATCAAAGTCTCAAGAAATACAAGGGTAAGCTTTGTCAAATCCATTACATGTCCATATGGAAGCAAATATCTCATGATCCATTACATCTACAGTCTTCCTTCTCACGTTGTTTGTTAAGCTATCCTTGACACACCATCCATGCAATTTAGATGATGATATCGAATTCCGTTTGAAAGATAGACGCAGAAGCATCAAAGTCTCAAGAAATACAAGGGTAAGCTTTGTCAAACCCATTACATGTCCATATGGGAGCAAATATCTCATGACCCATTACATCTACAGTCTTCTTTCTTACGTTGTTTGTTAAGATATCCTTGACACACAATCCATGCAATTTAGATGACGATATCGAATTCCGTTTGAAAGATAGGCGCAGAAGCATCAAAGTCTCAAGCAATACAAGGGTAAGCTTTGTCAAATCCATTACATGTCCATATGGGAGCAAATATCTCATGACCCATTACATCTACAGTCTTCTTTCTTACGTTGTTTGTTAAGCTATCCTTGACACACAATCCATGCAATTTAGATGACGATATCGAATTCCGTTTGAAAGATAGACGCAGAAGCATCAAAGTCTCAAGAAATACAAGGGTAAGCTTTGTCAAACACATTACATGTCCATATGGGAGCAAATATCTCATGACCCATTACATCTACAGTCTTCTTTCTTACGTTGTTTGTTAAGCTATCCTTGACACACAATCCATGCAATTTAGATGACGATATCGAATTCCGTTTGAAAGATAGACGCAGAAGCATCAAAGTCTCAAGAAATACAAGGGTAAGCTTTGTCAAATCCATTACATGTCCATATGGAAGCAAATATCTCATGACCCATTACATCTACAGTCTTCCTTCTCACGTTGTTTGTTAAGCTATCCTTGACACACCATCCATGCAATTAAGATGATGATATCGAATTCCGTTTGAAAGATAGACGCAGAAGCATCAAAGTCTCAAGAAATACAAGGGTAAGCTTTGTCAAACCCATTACATGTCCATATGGGAGCAAATATCTCATGACCCATTACATCTACAGTCTTCTTTCTTACGTTGTTTGTTAAGATATCCTTGACACACAATCCATGCAATTTAGATGACGATACCGAATTCCGTTTGAAAGATAGACGCAGAAGCATCAAAGTCTCAAGCAATACAAGGGTAAGCTTTGTCAAACCCATTACATGTCCATATGGGAGCAAATATCTCATGACCCATTACATCTACAGTCTTCTTTCTTACGTTGTTTGTTAAGCTATCCTTGACACACAATCCATGCAATTTAGATGACGATATCGAATTCCGTTTGAAAGATAGACGCAGAAGCATCAAAGTCTCAAGAAATACAAGGGTAAGCTTTGTCAAACACATTACATGTCCATATGGGAGCAAATATCTCATGACCCATTACATCTACAGTCTTCTTTCTTACGTTGTTTGTTAAGCTATCCTTGACACACAATCCATGCAATTTAGATGACGATATCGAATTCCGTTTGAAAGATAGACGCAGAAGCATCAAAGTCTCAAGAAATACAAGGGTAAGCTTTGTCAAACCCATTACATGTCCATATGGGAGCAAATATCTCATGACCCATTACATCTACAGTCTTCTTTCTTACGTTGTTTGTTAAGCTATCCTTGACACACAAATCATGCAATTTAGATGACGATATCGAATTCCGTTTGAAAGATAGACGCAGAAGCATCAAAGTCTCAAGAAATACAAGGGTAAGCTTTGTCAAATCCATTACATGTCCATATGGAAGCAAATATCTCATGATCCATTACATCTACAGTCTTCCTTCTCACGTTGTTTGTTAAGCTATCCTTGACACACCATCCATGCAATTTAGATGATGATATCGAATTCCGTTTGAAAGATAGACGCAGAAGCATCAAAGTCTCAAGAAATACAAGGGTAAGCTTTGTCAAACCCATTACATGTCCATATGGGAGCAAATATCTCATGACCCATTACATCTACAGTCTTCTTTCTTACGTTGTTTGTTAAGATATCCTTGACACACAATCCATGCAATTTAGATGACGATATCGAATTCCGTTTGAAAGATAGACGCAGAAGCATCAAAGTCTCAAGCAATACAAGGGTAAGCTTTGTCAAACCCATTACATGTCCATATGGGAGCAAATATCTCATGACCCATTACATCTACAGTCTTCTTTCTTACGTTGTTTGTTAAGCTATCCTTGACACACAATCCATGCAATTTAGATGACGATATCGAATTCCGTTTGAAAGATAGACGCAGAAGCATCAAAGTCTCAAGAAATACAAGGGTAAGCTTTGTCAAACACATTACATGTCCATATGGGAGCAAATATCTCATGACCCATTACATCTACAGTCTTCTTTCTTACGTTGTTTGTTAAGCTATCCTTGACACACAATCCATGCAATTTAGATGACGATATCGAATTCCGTTTGAAAGATAGACGCAGAAGCATCAAAGTCTCAAGAAATACAAGGGTAAGCTTTGTCAAATCCATTACATGTCCATATGGAAGCAAATATCTCATGACCCATTACATCTACAGTCTTCCTTCTCACGTTGTTTGTTAAGCTATCCTTGACACACCATCCATGCAATTAAGATGATGATATCGAATTCCGTTTGAAAGATAGACGCAGAAGCATCAAAGTCTCAAGAAATACAAGGGTAAGCTTTGTCAAACCCATTACATGTCCATATGGGAGCAAATATCTCATGACCCATTACATCTACAGTCTTCTTTCTTACGTTGTTTGTTAAGATATCCTTGACACACAATCCATGCAATTTAGATGACGATATCGAATTCCGTTTGAAAGATAGACGCAGAAGCATCAAAGTCTCAAGAAATACAAGGGTAAGCTTTGTCAAACCCATTACATGTCCATATGGGAGCAAATATCTCATGACCCATTACATCTACAGTGTTCTTTCTTACGTTGTTTGTTAAGCTATCCTTGACACACAATCCATGCAATTTAGATGACGATATCGAATTCCGTTTGAAAGATAGACGCAGAAGCATCAAAGTCTCACGACATACAAGGGTAAGCTTTGTCAAATCCATTACATGTCCATATGGAAGCAAATATCTCATGACCCATTACATCTACAGTCTTCCTTCTCACGTTGTTTGTTAAGCTATCCTTGACACACCATCCATGCAATTTAGATGATTATATCGAATTCCGTTTGAAATATAGACGCAGAAGCATCAAAGTCTCAAGAAATACAAGGGTAAGCTTTGTCAAACCCATTACATGTCCATATGGGAGCAAATATCTCATGACCCATTACATCTACAGTCTTCTTTCTTACGTTGTTTGTTAAGCTATCCTTGACACACTATCCATGCAATTTAGATGACGATATCGAATTCCGTTTGAAAGATAGACGCAGAAGCATCAAAGTCTCAAGAAATACAAGGGTAAGCTTTGTCAAATCCATTACATGTCCATATGGGAGCAAATATCTCATGACCCATTACATCTACAGTCTTCCTTCTCACGTTGTTTGCTAAGCTATCCTTGGTACACCATCCATGCAATTTAGATGATGATATCGAATTCCGTTTGAAAGATAGACGCAGAAGCATCAAAGTCTCAAGAAATACAAGGGTAAGCTTTGTCAAACCCATTACATGTCCATATGGGAGCAAATATCTCATGACCCATTACATTTACAGTCTTCTTTCTTACGTTGTTTGTTAAGCTATCCTTGACACACAATCCATGCAATTTAGATGACGATATCGAATTCCGTTTGAAAGATAGACGCAGAAGCATCAAAGTCTCAAGAAATACAAGGGTAAGCTTTGTCAAATCCATTACATGTCCATATGGAAGGAAATATCTCATGACCCATTACATCTACAGTCTTCCTTCTCACGTTGTTTGTTAAGCTATCCTTGACACACCATCCATGCATGTCCATATGGAAGCAAATATCTCATGACCCATTACATCTACAGTCTTCCTTCTCACGTTGTTTGTTAAGCTATCCTTGACACACCATCCATGCAATTTAGATGATTATATCGAATTCCGTTTGAAATATAGACGCAGAAGCATCAAAGTCTCAAGAAATACAAGGGTAAGCTTTGTCAAACCCATTACATGTCCATATGGGAGCAAATATCTCATGACCCATTACATCTACAGTCTTCTTTCTTACGTTGTTTGTTAAGCTATCCTTGACACACTATCCATGCAATTTAGATGACGATATCGAATTCCGTTTGAAAGATAGACGCAGAAGCATCAAAGTCTCAAGAAATACAAGGGTAAGCTTTGTCAAATCCATTACATGTCCATATGGGAGCAAATATCTCATGACCCATTACATCTACAGTCTTCCTTCTCACGTTGTTTGTTAAGCTATCCTTGGTACACCATCCATGCAATTTAGATGATGATATCGAATTCCGTTTGAAAGATAGACGCAGAAGCATCAAAGTCTCAAGAAATACAAGGGTAAGCTTTGTCAAACCCATTACATGTCCATATGGGAGCAAATATCTCATGACCCATTACATTTACAGTCTTCTTTCTTACGTTGTTTGTTAAGCTATCCTTGACACACAATCCATGCAATTTAGATGACGATATCGAATTCCGTTTGAAAGATAGACGCAGAAGCATCAAAGTCTCAAGAAATACAAGGGTAAGCTTTGTCAAATCCATTACATGTCCATATGGAAGGAAATATCTCATGACCCATTACATCTACAGTCTTCCTTCTCACGTTGTTTGTTAAGCTATCCTTGACACACCATCCATGCAATTTAGATGATGATATCGAATTCCGTTTGAAAGATAGACGCAGAAGCATCAAAGTCTCAAGAAATCAAGGGTAAGCTTTGTCAAACCCATTACATGTCCATATGGGAGTAAAATATCTCATGACCCATTACATCTACAGTCTTCTTTCTTACGTTGTTTGTTAAGATATCCTTGACACACAATCCATGCAATTTAGATGACGATATCGAATTCCGTTTGAAAGATAGACGCAGAAGCATCAAAGTCTCAAGAAATACAAGGGTAAGCTTTGTCAAATCCATTACATGTCCATATGGGAGCATATATCTCATGACCCATTACATCTACAGTCTTCTTTCTTACGTTGTTTGTTAAGCTATCCTTGGCACACAATCCATGCAATTTAGATGACGATATCGAATTCCGTTTGAAAGACAGACGCAGAAGCATCAAAGTCTCAAGAAATACAAGAGTAAGCTTTGTCAAATCCATTACATGTCCATATGGGAGCAAATATCTCATGACCCATTACATCTACAGTCTTCCTTCTCACGTTGTTTGTTAAGCTATCCTTGACACACCATCCATGCAATTTAGATGATGATATCGAATTTCGTTGGAAAGATAGACGCAGAAGCATCAAAGTCTCAAGAAATACAAGGGTAAGCTTTGTCAAATCCATTACATGTCCATATGGGAGCAAATATCTCATGACCCATAGCATCTACAATCTTCCTTCTCACGTTGTTTGTTAAGCTATCCTTGACACACCATGCATGCAATTTAGATGACGATATCGAATTCCGTTTGAAAGATAGACGCAGAAGCATCAAAGTCTCAAGAAATACAAGGGTAAGCTTTGTCAAACCCATTACATGTCCATATGGGAGCAAATATCTCATGACCCATTACATCTACAGTCTTCTTTCTTACGTTGTTTGTTAAGCTATCCTTGACACACAATCCATGCAATTTAGATGACGATATCAAATTCCGTTTGAAAGATAGACGCAGAAGCATCAAAGTCTCAAGAAATACAAGGGTAAGCTTTGTCAAACCCATTACATGTCCATATGGGAGCAAATATCTCATGACCCATTACATCTACAGTCTTCTTTCTTACGTTGTTTGTTAAGCTATCCTTGACACACAATCCATGCAATTTAGATGACGATATCGAATTCCGTTTGAAAGATAGACGCAGAAGCATCAAAGTCTGAAGAAATACAAGGGTAAGCTTTGTCAAATCCATTACATGTCCATATGGAAGCAAATATCTCATGACCCATTACATCTACAGTCTTCCTTCTCACGTTGTTTGTTAAGCTATCCTTGACACACCATCCATGCAATTTAGATGATGATATCGAATTCCGTTTGAAAGATAGACGCAGAAGCATCAAAGTCTCAAGAAATACAAGGGTAAGCTTTGTCAAACCCATTACATGTCCATATGGGAGCAAATATCTCATGACCCATTACATCTACAGTCTTCTTTCTTACGTTGTTTGTTAAGATATCCTTGACACACCATCCATGCAATTTAGATGATGATATCGAATTCCGTCGGAAAGATAGACGCAGAAGCATCAAAGTCTCAAGAAATACAAGGGTAAGCTTTGTCAAATCCATTACATGTCCATATGGAAGCAAATATCTCATGACCCATTACATCTACAGTCTTCCTTCTCACGCTGTTTGTTAAGCTATCCTTGACACACCATCCATGCAATTTAGATGATGATATCGAATTCCGTTTGAAAGATAGACGCAGAAGCATCAAAGTCTCAAGAAATACAAGGGTAAGCTTTGTCAAACCCATTACATGTCCATATGGAAGCAAATATCTCATGACCCATTACATCTACAGTCTTCCTTCTCACGTTGTTTGTTAAGCTATCCTTGACACACCATCCATGTAATTTAGATGACGATATCGAATTCCGTTTGAAAGATAGACGCAGAAGCATCAAAGTCTCAAGAAATACAAGGGTAAGCTTTGTCAAACCCATTACATGTCCATATGGGAGCAAATATCTCATGACCCATTACATCTACAGTCTTCTTTCTTACGTTGTTTGTTAAGCTATCCTTGACACACAATCCATTCAATTTAGATGACGATATCGAATTCCGTTTGAAAGATAGACGCAGAAGCATCAAAGTCTCAAGACATACAAGGGTAAGCTTTGTCAAATCCATTACATGTCCATATGGAAGCAAATATCTCATGACCCATTACATCTACAGTCTTCCTTCTCACGTTGTTTGTTAAGCTATCCTTGACACACCATCCATGCAATTTAGATGATTATATCGAATTCCGTTTGAAAGATAGACGCAGAAGCATCAAAGTCTCAAGAAATACAAGGGTAAGCTTTGTCAAACCCATTACATGTCCATATGGGAGCAAATATATCATGATCCATTACATCTACAGTCTTCTTTCATACGTTGTTTGTTAAGCTATCCTTGACACACAATCCATGCAATTTAGATGACGATATCGAATTCCGTTTGAAAGATAGACGCAGAAGCATCAAAGTCTCAAGAAATACAAGGGTAAGCTTTGTCAAATCCATTACATGTCCATATGGGAGCAAATATCTCATGACCCATTACATCTACAGTCTTCCTTCTTACGTTGTTTGTTAAGCTATCCTTGACACACCATCCATGCAATTTAGATGATGATATCGAATTCCGTTTGAAAGATAGACGCAGAAGCATCAAAGTCTCAAGAAATACAAGGGTAAGCTTTGTCAAACCCATTACATGTCCATATGGGAGCAAATATCTCATGACCCATTACATTTACAGTCTTTTTTCTTACGTTGTTTGTTAAGCTATCCTTGACACACAATCCATGCAATTTAGATTACGATATCGAATTCCGTTTGAAAGATAGACGCAGAAGCATCAAAGTCTCAAGAAATACAAGGGTAAGCTTTGTCAAATCCATTACATGTCCATATGGAAGCAAATATCTCATGACCCATTACATCTACAGTCTTCCTTCTCACGTTGTTTGTTAAGCTATCCTTGACACACCATCCATGCAATTTAGATGATGATATCGAATTCCGTTTGAAAGATAGACGCAGAAGCATCAAAGTCTCAAGAAATACAAGGGTAAGCTTTGTCAAACCCATTACATGTCCATATGGGAGCAAATATCTCATGACCCATTACATCTACAGTCTTCTTTCTTACGTTGTTTGTTAAGCTATCCTTGACACACAATCCATGCAATTTAGATGACGATATCGAATTCCGTTTGAAAGATAGACGCAGAAGCATCAAAGTCTCAAGAAATACAAGGGTAAGCTTTGTCAAATCCATTACATGTCCATATGGGAGCAAATATCTCATGACCCATTACATCTACAGTCTTCTTTCTTACGTTGTTTGTTAAGCTATCCTTGGCACACAATCCATGCAATTTAGATGACGATATCGAATTCCGTTTTAAAGATAGACGCAGAAGCATCAAAGTCTCAAGAAATACAAGAGTAAGCTTTGTCAAATCCATTACATGTCCATATGGGAGCAAATATCTCATGACCCATTACATCTACAGTCTTCCTTCTCACGTTGTTTGTTAAGCTATCCTTGACACACCATCCATGCAATTTAGATGATGATATCGAATTCCGTTGGAAAGATAGACACAGAAGCATCAAAGTCTCAAGAAATACAAGGGTAAGCTTTGTCAAATCCATTACATGTCCATATGGGAGCAAATATCTCATGACCCATAGCATATACAATCTTCCTTCTCACGTTGTTTGTTAAGCTATCCTTGACACACCATGCATGCAATTTAGATGACGATATCGAATTCCGTTTGAAAGATAGACGCAGAAACATCAAAGTCTCATGAAATACAAGGGTAAGCTTTGTCAAACCCATTACATGTCCATATGGGAGCAAATATCTCATGACCCATTACATCTACAGTCTTCTTTCTTACGTTGTTTGTTAAGCTATCCTTGACACACAATCCATGCAATTTAGATGATGATATCGAATTCCGTTTGAAAGATAGACGCAGAAGCATCAAAGTCTCAAGAAATACAAGGGTAAGCTTTGTCAAACCCATTACATGTCCATATGGGAGCAAATATCTCATGACCCATTACATCTACAGTCTTCTTTCTTACGTTGTTTGTTAAGGTATCCTTGACACACAATCCATGCAATTTAGATGACGATATCGAATTCCGTTTGAAAGATAGACGCAGAAGCATCAAAGTCTCAAGAAATACAAGGGTAAGCTTTGTCAAATCCATTACATGTCCATATGGAAGCAAATATCTCATGACCCATTACATCTACAGTCTTCCTTCTCACGTTGTTTGTTAAGCTATCCTTGACACACCATCCATGCAATTTAGATGATGATATCGAATTCCGTTTGAAAGATAGACGCAGAAGCATCAAAGTCTCAAGAAATACAAGGGTAAGCTTTGTCAAACCCATTACATGTCCATATGGGAGCAAATATCTCATGACCCATTACATCTACAGTCTTCTTTCTTACGTTGTTTGTTAAGCTATCCTTGACACACAATCCATGTAATTTAGATGACGATATCGAATTCCGTTTGAAAGATAGACGCAGAAGCATCAAAGTCTCAAGACATACAAGGGTAAGCTTTGTCAAATCCGTTACATGTCCATATGGAAGCAAATATCTCATGACCCATTACATCTACAGTCTTCCTTCTCACGTTGTTTGTTAAGCTATCCTTGACACACCATCCATGCAATTTAGATGATTATATCGAATTCCGTTTGAAAGATAGACGCAGAAGCATCAAAGTCTCAAGAAATACAAGGGTAAGCTTTGTCAAACCCATTACATGTCCATATGGGAGCAAATATCTCATGACCCATTACATCTACAGTCTTCTTTCTTACGTTGTTTGTTAAGCTATCCTTGACACACAATCCATGCAATTTAGATGACGATATCGAATTCCGTTTGAAAGATAGACGCAGAAGCATCAAAGTCTCAAGAAATACAAGGGTAAGCTTTGTCAAATCCATTACATGTCCATATGGGAGCAAATATCTCATGACCCATTACATCTACAGTCTTCCTTCTCACGTTGTTTGTTAAGCTATCCTTGACACACCATCCATGCAATTTAGATGATGACATCGAATTCCGTTTGAAAGATAGACGCAGAAGCATCAAAGTCTCAAGAAATACAAGGGTAAGCTTTGTCAAACCCATTACATGTCCATATGGGAGCAAATATCTCATGACCCATTACATTTACAGTCTTCTTTCTTACGTTGTTTGTTAAGCTATCCTTGACACACAATCCATGCAATTTAGATGACGATATCGAATTCCGTTTGAAAGATAGACGCAGAAGCATCAAAGTCTCAAGAAATACAAGGGTAAGCTTTGTCAAATCCATTACATGTCCATATGGAAGCAAATATCTCATGACCCATTACATCTACAGTCTTCCTTCTCACCTTGTTTGCTAAGCTATCCTTGATACACCATCCATGCAATTTAGATGATGATATCGAATTCCGTTTGAAAGATAGACGCAGAAGCATCAAAGTCTCAAGAAATACAAGGGTAAGCTTTGTCAAACCCATTACATGTCCATATGGGAGCAAATATCTCATGACCCATTACATCTACAGTCTTTTTTCTTACGTTGTTTGTTAAGCTATCCTTGACACACAATCCATGCAATTTAGATGACGATATCGAATTCCGTTTGAAAGATAGACGCAGAAGCATCAAAGTCTCAAGAAATACAAGGGTAAGCTTTGTCAAATCCATTACATGTCCATATGGGAGCAAATATCTCATGACCCATTACATCTACAGTCTTCCTTCTCACGCTGTTTGTTAAGCTATCCTTGACACACCATCCATGCAATTTAGATGATGATATCGAATTCCGTTTGAAAGATAGACGCAGAAGCATCAAAGTCTCAAGAAATACAAGGGTAAGCTTTGTCAACCCCATTACATGTCCATATGGGAGCAAATATCTCATGACCCATTACATCTACAGTCTTTTTTCTTACGTTGTTTGTTAAGCTATCCTTGACACACAATCCATGCAATTTAGATGACGATATCGAATTCCGTTTGAAAGATAGACGCAGAAGCATCAAAGTCTCAAGAAATACAAGGGTAAGCTTTGTCAAATCCATTACATGTCCATATGGGAGCAAATATCTCATGACCCATTACATCTACAGTCTTCCTTCTCACGTTGTTTGTTAAGCTATCCTTGACACACCATCCATGCAATTTAGATGATGATATCGAATTCCGTTTGAAAGATAGACGCAGAAGCATCAAAGTCTCAAGAAATACAAGGGTAAGCTTTGTCAACCCCATTACATGTCCATATGGGAGCAAATATCTCATGACCCATTACATCTACAGTCTTTTTTCTTGCGTTGTTTGTTAAGATATCCTTGACACACAATCCATGCAATTTAGATGACGATATCGAATTCCGTTTGAAAGATAGACGCAGAAGCATCAAAGTCTCAAGACATACAAGGGTAAGATTTGTCAAATCCATTACATGTCCATATGGAAGCAAATATCTCATGACCCATTACATCTACAGTCTTCCTTCTCACGTTGTTTGTTAAGCTATCCTTGACACACCATCCATGCAATTTAGATGATTATATCGAATTCCGTTTGAAAGATAGACGCAGAAGCATCAAAGTCTCAAGAAATACAAGGGTAAGCTTTGTCAAACCCATTACATGTCCATATGGGAGCAAATATCTCATGACCCATTACATCTACAGTCTTCTTTCTTACGTTGTTTGTTAAGCTATCCTTGACACACAATCCATGCAATTTAGATGACGATATCGAATTCCGTTTGAAAGATAGACGCAGAAGCATCAAAGTCTCAAGAAATACAAGGGTAAGCTTTGTCAAATCCATTACATGTCCATATGGGAGCAAATATCTCATGACCCATTACATCTACAGTCTTCCTTCTCACGTTGTTTGTTAAGCTATCCTTGACACACCATCCATGCAATTTAGATGATGATATCGAATTCCGTTTGAAAGATAGACGCAGAAGCATCAAAGTCTCAAAAAATACAAGGGTAAGCTTTGTCAAACCCATTACATGTCCATATGGGAGCAAATATCTCATGACCCATTACATTTACAGTCTTCTTTCTTACGTTGTTTGTTAAGCTATCCTTGACACACAATCCATGCAATTTAGATGACGATATCGAATTCCGTTTGAAAGATAGACGCAGAAGCATCAAAGTCTCAAGAAATACAAGGGTAAGCTTTGTCAAATCCATTACATGTCCATATGGAAGCAAATATCTCATGACCCATTACATCTACAGTCTTCCTTCTCACGTTGTTTGTTAAGCTATCCTTGACACACCATCCATGCAATTTAGATGATGATATCGAATTCCGTTTGAAAGATAGACGCAGAAGCATCAAAGTCTCAAGAAATACAAGGGTAAGCTTTGTCAAACCCATTACATGTCCATATGGGAGCAAATATCTCATGACCCATTACATCTACAGTCTTCTTTCTTACGTTGTTTGTTAAGCTATCCTTGACACACAATCCATGCAATTTAGATGACGATATCGAATTCCGTTTGAAAGATAGATGCAGAAGCATCAAAGTCTCAAGAAATACAAGGGTAAGGTTTGTCAAATCAATTACATGTCCATATGGGAGCAAATATCTCATGACCCATTACATCTACAGTCTTCTTTCTTACGTTGTTTGTTAAGCTATCCTTGGCACACAATCCATGCAATTTAGATGACGATATCGAATTCCGTTTGAAAGATAGACGCAGAAACATCAAAGTCTCAAGAAATACAAGAGTAAGCTTTGTCAAATCCATTACATGTCCATATGGGAGCAAATATCTCATGACCCATTACATCTACAGTCTTCCTTCTCACGTTGTTTGTTAAGCTATCCTTGACACACCATCCATGCAATTTAGATGATGATATCGAATTCCGTTGGAAAGATAGACGCAGAAGCATCAAAGTCTCAAGAAATACAAGGGTAAGCTTTGTCAAATCCATTACATGTCCATATGGGAGCAAATATCTCATGACCCATAGCATCTACAATCTTCCTTCTCACGTTGTTTGTTAAGCTATCCTTGACACACCATGCATGCAATTTAGATGACGATATCGAATTCCGTTTGAAAGATAGACGCAGAAGCATCAAAGTCTCAAGAAATACAAGGGTAAGCTTTGTCAAACCCATTACATGTCCATATGGGAGCAAATATCTCATGACCCATTACATCTACAGTCTTCTTTCTTACGTTGTTTGTTAAGCTATCCTTGACACACAATCCATGCAATTTAGATGACGATATCGAATTCCGTTTGAAAGATAGACGCAGAAGCATCAAAGTCTCAAGAAATACAAGGGTAAGCTTTGTCAAACCCATTACATGTCCATATGGGAGCAAATATCTCATGACCCATTACATCTACAGTCTTCTTTCTTACGTTGTTTGTTAAGCTATCCTTGACACACAATCCATGCAATTTAGATGACGATATCGAATTCCGTTTGAAAGATAGACGCAGAAGCATCAAAGTCTCAAGAAATACAAGGGTAAGCTTTGTCAAATCCATTACATGTCCATATGGAAGCAAATATCTCATGACCCATTACATCTACAGTCTTCCTTCTCACGTTGTTTGTTAAGCTATCCTTGACACACCATCCATGCAATTTAGATGATGATATCGAATTCCGTTTGAAAGATAGACGCAGAAGCATCAAAGTCTCAAGAAATACAAGGGTAAGCTTTGTCAAACCCATTACATGTCCATATGGGAGCAAATATCTCATGACCCATTACATCTACAGTCTTCTTTCTTACGTTGTTTGTTAAGATAACCTTGACACACAATCCATGCAATTTAGATGACGATATCGAATTCCGTTTGAAAGATAGACGCAGAAGCATCAAAGTCTCAAGAAATACAAGGGTAAGCTTTGTCAAATCCATTACATGTCCATATGGAAGCAAATATCTCATGACCCATTACATCTACAGTCTTCCTTCTCACGTTGTTTGTTAAGCTATCCTTGACACACCATCCATGCAATTTAGATGATGATATCGAATTCCGTTTGAAAGATAGACGCAGAAGCATCAAAGTCTCAAGAAATACAAGGGTAAGCTTTGTCAAACCCATTACATGTCCATATGGAAGCAAATATCTCATGACCCATTACATCTACAGTCTTCCTTCTGACGTTGTTTGTTAAGCTATCCTTGACACACCATCCATGCAATTTAGATGACGATATCGAATTCCGTTTGAAAGATAGACGCAGAAGCATCAAAGTCTCAAGAAATACAAGGGTAAGCTTTGTCAAACCCATTACATGTCCATATGGGAGCAAATATCTCATGACCCATTACATCTACAGTCTTCTTTCTTACGTTGTTTGTTAAGCTATCCTTGACACACAATCCATACAATTTAGATGACGATATCGAATTCCGTTTGAAAGATAGACGCAGAAGCATCAAAGTCTCAAGACATACAAGGGTAAGCTTTGTCAAATCCATTACATGTCCATATGGAAGCAAATATCTCATGACCCATTACATCTACAGTCTTCCTTCTCACGTTGTTTGTTAAGCTATCCTTGACACACCATCCATGCAATTTAGATGATTATATCGAATTCCGTTTGAAAGATAGACGCAGAAGCATCAAAGTCTCAAGAAATACAAGGGTAAGCTTTGTCAAACCCATTACATGTCCATATGGGAGCAAATATCTCATGACCCATTACATCTACAGTCTTCTTTCTTACGTTGTTTGTTAAGCTGTCCTTGACACACAATCCATGCAATTTAGATGACGATATCG
Organism: Musca autumnalis; assembly: GCF_047663935.1. Lineage (NCBI taxonomy): Eukaryota > Metazoa > Arthropoda > Insecta > Diptera > Muscidae > Musca > Musca autumnalis. The sequence goes on along the minus strand of NW_027411977.1, from coordinate 162,308,517 downwards.
AATTCCGTTTGAAAGATAGACGCAGAAGCATCAAAGTCTCAAGAAATACAAGGGTAAGCTTTGCCAAACCCATTACATGTCCATATGGGAGCAAATATCTCATGATCCATTACATTTACAGTCTTCTTTCTTACGTTGTTTCTTAAGCTATCCTTGACACACAATCCATGCAATTTAGATGACGATATCGAATTCCGTTTGAAAGATAGACGCAGAAGCATCAAAGTCTCAAGAAATACAAGGGTAAGCTTTGTCAAATCCATTACATGTCCATATGGGAGCAAATATCTCATGACCCATTACATCTACAGTCTTCCTTCTCACGTTGTTTGTTAAGCTATCCTTGACACACCATCCATGCAATTTAGATGATGATATCGAATTCCGTTTGAAAGATAGACGCAGAAGCATCAAAGTCTCAAGAAATACAAGGGTAAGCTTTGTCAAACCCATTACATGTCCATATGGGAGCAAATATCTCATGATCCATTACATTTACAGTCTTCTTTCTCACGTTGTTTGTTAAGCTATCCTTGACACACCATCCATGCAATTTAGATGATGATATCGAATTCCGTTTGAAAGATAGACGCAGAAGCATCAAAGTCTCAAGAAATACAAGGGTAAGCTTTGTCAAACCCATTACATGTCCATATGGGAGCAAATATCTCATGACCCATTACATCTACAGTCTTCTTTCTTACGTTGTTTGTTAAGCTATCCTTGACACACAATCCATGCAATTTAGATGACGATATCGAATTCCGTTTGAAAGATAGACGCAGAAGCATCAAAGTCTCAAGAAATACAAGGGTAAGCTTTGTCAAATCCATTACATGTCCATATGGGAGCAAATATCTCATGACCCATTACATCTACAGTCTTCTTTCTTACGTTGTTTGTTAAGCTATCCTTGGCACACAATCCATGCAATTTAGATGACGATATCGAATTCCGTTTGAAAGATAGACGCAGAAGCATCAAAGTCTCAAGAAATACAAGAGTAAGCTTTGTCAAATCCATTACATGTCCATATGGGAGCAAATATCTCATGACCCATTACATCTACAGTCTTCCTTCTCACGTTGTTTGTTAAGCTATCCTTGACACACCATCCATGCAATTTAGATGATGATATCGAATTCCGTTTGAAAGATAGACGCAGAAGCATCAAAGTCTCAAGAAATACAAGGGTAAGCTTTGTCAAATCCATTACATGTCCATATGGGAGCAAATATCTCATGACCCATTACATCTACAGTCTTCTTTCTTACGTTGTTTGTTAAGCTATCCTTGGCACACAATCCATGCAATTTAGATGACGATATCGAATTCCGTTTGAAAGATAGACGCAGAAGCATCAAAGTCTCAAGAAATACAAGGGTAAGCTTTGTCAAATCCATTACATGTCCATATGGGAGCAAATATCTCATGACCCATTACATCTACAGTCTTCCTTCTCACGTTGTTTGTTAAGCTATCCTTGACACACCATCCATGCAATTTAGATGATGATATCGAATTCCGTTTGAAAGATAGACGCAGAAGCATCAAAGTCTCAAGAAATACAAGGGTAAGCTTTGTCAAACCCATTACATGTCCATATGGGAGCAAATATCTCATGATCCATTACATTTACAGTCTTCTTTCTCACGTTGTTTGTTAAGCTATCCTTGACACACCATCCATGCAATTTAGATGATGATATCGAATTCCGTTTGAAAGATAGACGCAGAAGCATCAAAGTCTCATGAAATACAAGGGTAAGCTTTGTCAAACCCATTACATGTCCATATGGGAGCAAATATCTCATGACCCATTACATCTACAGTCTTCCTTCTCACGTTGTTTGTTAAGCTATCCTTGACACACCATCCATGCAATTTAGATGATGATATCGAATTCCGTTGGAAAGATAGACGCAGAAGCATCAAAGTCTCAAGAAATACAAGGGTAAGCTTTGTCAAATCCATTACATGTCCATATGGGAGCAAATATCTCATGACCCATAGCATCTACAATCTTCCTTCTCACGTTGTTTGTTAAGCTATCCTTGACACACCATGCATGCAATTTAGATGACGATATCGAATTCCGTTTGAAAGATAGACGCAGAAGCATCAAAGTCTCAAGAAATACAAGGGTAAGCTTTGTCAAACCCATTACATGTCCATATGGGAGCAAATATCTCATGACCCATTACATCTACAGTCTTCTTTCTTACGTTGTTTGTTAAGCTATCCTTGACACACAATCCATGCAATTTAGATGACGATATCGAATTCCGTTTGAAAGATAGACGCAGAAGCATCAAAGTCTCAAGAAATACAAGGGTAAGCTTTGTCAAATCCATTACATGTCCATATGGAAGCAAATATCTCATGACCCATTACATCTACAGTCTTCCTTCTCACGTTGTTTGTTAAGCTATCCTTGACACACCATCCATGCATTTTAGATGATGATATCGAATTCCGTTTGAAAGATAGACGCAGAAGCATCAAAGTCTCAAGAAATACAAGGGTAAGCTTTGTCAAACCCATTACATGTCCATATGGGAGCAAATATCTCATGATCCATTACATTTACAGTCTTCTTTCTCACGTTGTTTGTTAAGCTATCCTTGACACACCATCCATGCAATTTAGATGATGATATCGAATTCCGTTTGAAAGATAGACGCAGAAGCATCAAAGTCTCATGAAATACAAGGGTAAGCTTTGTCAAACCCATTACATGTCCATATGGGAGCAAATATCTCATGACCCATTACATCTACAGTCTTCCTTCTCACGTTGTTTGTTAAGCTATCCTTGACACACCATCCATGCAATTTAGATGATGATATCGAATTCCGTTGGAAAGATAGACGCAGAAGCATCAAAGTCTCAAGAAATACAAGGGTAAGCTTTGTCAAATCCATTACATGTCCATATGGGAGCAAATATCTCATGACCCATAGCATCTACAATCTTCCTTCTCACGTTGTTTGTTAAGCTATCCTTGACACACCATGCATGCAATTTAGATGACGATATCGAATTCCGTTTGAAAGATAGACGCAGAAGCATCAAAGTCTCAAGAAATACAAGGGTAAGCTTTGTCAAACCCATTACATGTCCATATGGGAGCAAATATCTCATGACCCATTACATCTACAGTCTTCTTTCTTACGTTGTTTGTTAAGCTATCCTTGACACACAATCCATGCAATTTAGATGACGATATCGAATTCCGTTTGAAAGATAGACGCAGAAGCATCAAAGTCTCAAGAAATACAAGGGTAAGCTTTGTCAAATCCATTACATGTCCATATGGGAGCAAATATCTCATGACCCATAGCATCTACAATCTTCCTTCTCACGTTGTTTGTTAAGCTATCCTTGACACACCATGCATGCAATTTAGATGACGATATCGAATTCCGTTTGAAAGATAGACGCAGAAGCATCAAAGTCTCAAGAAATACAAGGGTAAGCTTTGTCAAACCCATTACATGTCCATATGGGAGCAAATATCTCATGACCCATTACATCTACAGTCTTCTTTCTTACGTTGTTTGTTAAGCTATCCTTGACACACAATCCATGCAATTTAGATGACGATATCGAATTCCGTTTGAAAGATAGACGCAGAAGCATCAAAGTCTCAAGAAATACAAGGGTAAGCTTTGTCAAATCCATTACATGTCCATATGGAAGCAAATATCTCATGACCCATTACATCTACAGTCTTCCTTCTCACGTTGTTTGTTAAGCTATCCTTGACACACCATCCATGCAATTTAGATGATGATATCGAATTCCGTTTGAAAGATAGACTCAGAAGCATCAAAGTCTCAAGAAATACAAGGGTAAGCTTTGTCAAACCCATTACATGTCCATATGGGAGCAAATATCTCATGACCCATTACATCTACAGTCTTCTTTCTTACGTTGTTTGTTAAGATATCCTTGACATACAATCCATGCAATTTAGATGACGATATCGAATTCCGTTTGAAAGATAGACGCAGAAGCATCAAAGTCTCAAGAAATACAAGGGTAAGCTTTGTCAAATCCATTACATGTCCATATAGAAGCAAATATCTCATGACCCATTACATCTACAGTCTTCCTTCTCACGTTGTTTGTTAAGCTATCCTTGACACACCATCCATGCAATTTAGATGATGATATCGAATTCCGTTTGAAAGATAGACGCAGAAGCATCAAAGTCTCAAGAAATACAAGGGTAAGCTTTGTCAAACCCATTACATGTCCATATGGAAGCAAATATCTCATGACCCATTACATCTACAGTCTTCCTTCTCACGTTGTTTGTTAAGCTATCCTTGACACACCATCCATGCAATTTAGATGACGATATCGAATTCCGTTTGAAAGATAGACGCAGAAGCATCAAAGTCTCAAGAAATACAAGGGTAAGCTTTGTCAAACCCATTACATGTCCATATGGGAGCAAATATCTCATGACCCATTACATCTACAGTCTTCTTCCTTACGTTGTTTGTTAAGCTATCCTTGACACACAATCCATGCAATTTAGATGACGATATCGAATTCCGTTTGAAAGATAGACGCAGAAGCATCAAAGTCTCAAGAAATACAAGGGTAAGCTTTGTCAAACCCATTACATGTCCATATGGGAGCAAATATCTCATGACCCATTACATCTACAGTCTTCTTTCTTACGTTGTTTGTTAAGCTATCCTTGACACACAATCCATGCAATTTAGATGACGATATCGAATTCCGTTTGAAAGATAGACGCAGAAGCATCAAAGTCTCAAGACATACAAGGGTAAGCTTTGTCAAATCCATTACATGTCCATATGGAAGCAAATATCTCATGACCCATTACATCTACAGTCTTCCTTCTCACGTTGTTTGTTAAGCTATCCTTGACACACCATCCATGCAATTTTGATGATTATATCGAATTCCGTTTGAAAGATAGACGCAGAAGAATCAAAGTCTCAAGAAATACAAGGGTAAGCTTTGTCAAATCCATTACATGTCCATATGGAAGCAAATATCTCATGACCCATTACATCTACAGTCTTCCTTCTCACGTTGTTTGTTAAGCTATCCTTGACACACCATCCATGCATTTTAGATGATGATAACGAATTCCGTTTGAAAGATAGACGCAGAAGCATCAAAGTCTCAAGAAATACAAGGGTAAGCTTTGTCAAACCCATTACATGTCCATATGGGAGCAAATATCTCATGACCCATTACATCTACAGTCTTCTTTCTTACGTTGTTTGTTAAGCTATCCTTGACACACAATCCATGCAATTTAGATGACGATATCGAATTCCGTTTGCAAGATAGACGCAGAAGCATCAAAGTCTCAAGAAATACAAGGGTAAGCTTTGTCAAATCCATTACATGTCCATATGGGAGCAAATATCTCATGACCCATTACATCTACAGTCTTCTTTCCTACGTTGTTTGTTAAGCTATCCTTGGCACACAATCCATGCAATTTAGATGACGATATCGAATTCCGTTTGAAAGATAGACGCAGAAGCATCAAAGTCTCAAGAAATACAAGAGTAAGCTTTGTCAAATCCATTACATGTCCATATGGGAGCAAATATCTCATGACCCATTACATCTACAGTCTTCCTTCTCACGTTGTTTGTTAAGCTATCCTTGACACACCATCCGTGCAATTTAGATGATGATATCGAATTCCGTTGGAAAGATAGACGCAGAAGCATCAAAGTCTCAAGAAATATAAGGGTAAGCTTTGTCAAATCCATTACATGTCCATATGGGAGCAAATATCTCATGACCCATAGCATCTACAATCTTCCTTCTCACGTTGTTTGTTAAGCTATCCTTGACACACCATGCATGCAATTTAGATGACGATATCGAATTCCGCTTGAAAGATAGACGCAGAAGCATCAAAGTCTCAAGAAATACAAGGGTAAGCTTTGTCAAACCCATTACATGTCCATATGGGAGCAAATATCTCATGACCCATTACATCTACAGTCTTCTTTCTTACGTTGTTTGTTAAGCTGTCCTTGACACACAATCCATGCAATTTAGATGACGATATCGAATTCCGTTTGAAAGATGGACGCAGAAGCAACAAAGTCTCAAGAAATACAAGGGTAAGCTTTGTCAAACCCATTACACGTCCATATGGGAGCAAATATCTCATGACCCATTACATCTACAGTCTTCTTTCTTACGCTGTTTGTTAAGCTATCCTTGACACACAATCCATGCAATTTAGATGACGATATCGAATTCCGTTTGAAAGATAGACGCAGAAGCATCAAAGTCTCAAGAAATACAAGGGTAAGCTTTGTCAAATCCATTACATGTCAATATGGAAGCAAATATCTCATTACCCATTACATCTACAGTCTTCCTTCTCACGTTGTTTGTTAAGCTATCCTTGACACACAATCCATGCAATTTAGATGACGATATCGAATTCCGTTTGAAAGATAGACGCAGAAGCATCAAAGTCTCAAGAAATACAAGGGTAAGCTTTGTCAAATCCATTACATGTCCATATGGGAGCAAATATCTCATGACCCATTACATCTACAGTCTTCTTTCTTACGTTGTTTGTTAAGCTATCCTTGACACACAATCCATGCAATTTAGATAACGATATCGAATTCCGTTTGAAAGATAGACGCAGAAGCATCAAAGTCTCAAGAAATACAAGGGTAAGCTTTGTCAAATCCATTACATGTCCATATGGGAGCAAATATCTCATGACCCATTACATCTACAGTCTTCCTTCTCACGTTGTTTGTTAAGCTATCCTTGACACATCATCCATGCAATTTAGATGATGATATCGAATTCCGTTGGAAAGATAGACGCAGAAGCATCAAAGTCTCAAGAAATACAAGGGTAAGCTTTGTCAAATCCATTACATGTCCATATGGGAGCAAATATCTCATGACCCATAACATCTACAATCTTCCTTCTCACGTTGTTTGTTAAGCTATCCTTGACACACCATGCATGCAATTTAGATGACGATATCGAATTCCGTTTGAAAAATAGACGCAGAAGCATCAAAGTCTCAAGAAATACAAGGGTAAGCTTTGTCAAACCCATTACATGTCCATATGGGAGCAAATATCTCATGACCCATTACATCTACAGTCTTCTTTCTTACGTTGTTTGTTAAGCTATCCTTGACACACAATCCATGCAATTAAGATGACGATATCGAATTCCGTTTGAAAGATAGACGCAGAAGCATCAAAGTCTCAAGAAATACAAGGGTAAGCTTTGTCAAACCCATTACATGTCCATATGGGAGCAAATATCTCATGACCCATTACATCTACAGTCTTCTTTCTTACGTTGCTTGTTAAGCTATCCTTGACACACAATCCATGCAATTTAGATGACGATATCGAATTCCGTTTGAAAGATAGACGCAGAAGCATCAAAGTCTCAAGAAATACAAGGGTAAGCTTTGTCAAATCCATTACATGTCCATATGGAAGCAAATATCTCATGACCCATTACATCTACAGTCTTCCTTCTCACGTTGTTTGTTAAGCTATCCTTGACACACCATCCATGCAATTTAGATGATGATATCGAATTCCGTTTGAAAGATAGACGCAGAAGCATCAAAGTCTCAAGAAATACAAGGGTAAGCTTTGTCAAACCCATTACATGTCCATATCGGAGCAAATATCTCATGACCCATTACATCTACAGTCTTCTTTCTTACGTTGTTTGTTAAGCTATCCTTGACACACAATCCATGCAATTTAGATGACGATATCGAATTCCGTTTGAAAGATAGACGCAGAAGCATCAAAGTCTCAAGAAATACAAGGCTACGCTTTGTCAAATCCATCACATGTCCATATGGGAGCAAATATCTCATGACCCATTACATCTACAGTCTTCCTTCTCACGTTGTTTGTTAAGCTATCCTTGACACACCATCCATGCAATTTAGATGATGATATCGAATTCCGTTGGAAAGATAGACGCAGAAGCATCAAAGTCTTAAGAAATACAAGGGTAAGCTTAGTCAAACCCATTACATGTCCATATGAGAGCATATATCTCATGACCCATTACATCTACAGTCTTCCTTGTTACGTTGTTTGTTAAGCTATCCTTGACACACCATCCATGCAATTTAGATGACGATATCGAATTCCGTTTGAAAAATAGACGCAGAAGCATAAAAGTCTCAAGAAATACAAGGGTAAGCTTTGTCAAACCCATTACATGTCCATATGGGAGCAAATATCTCATGACCCATAGCATCTACAATCTTCCCTCTTACGTTGTTTGTTAAGCTATCCTTGATACACCATCCATGCAATTTAGATGATGATATCGAATTCCGTTTGAAAGATAGACGCAGAAGCATCAAAGTCTCAAGAAATACAAGGGTAAGCTTTGTCAAACCCATTACATGTCCATATGGGAGCAAATATCTCATGACCCATTACATCTACAGTCTTCTTTCTTACGTTGTTTGTTAAGGTATCCTTGACACACAATCCATGCAATTTAGATGACGATATCGAATTCCGTTTGAAAGATAGACGCAGAAGCATCAAAGTCTCAAAACATACAAGGGTAAGCTTTGTCAAATCCATTACATGTCCATATGGAAGCAAATATCTCATGACCCATTACATCTACAGTCTTCCTTCTCACGTTGTTTGTTAAGCTATCCTTGACACACCATCCATGCAATTTAGATGATTATATCGAATTCCGTTTGAAAGATAGACGCAGAAGCATCAAAGTCTCAAGAAATACAAGGGTAAGCTTTGTCAAACCCATTACATGTCCATATAGGAGCAAATATCTCATGACCCATTACATCTACAGTCTTCTTTCTTACGTTGTTTGTTAAGCTATCCTTGACACACAATCCATGCAATTTAGATGACGATATCGAATTCCGTTTGAAAGATAGACGCAGAAGCATCAAAGTCTCAAGAAATACAAGGGTAAGCTTTGTCAAATCCATTACATGTCCATATGGGAGCAAATATCTCATGACACATTACATCTACAGTCTTCCTTCTCACGTTGTTTGTTAAGCTATCCTTGACACACCATCCATGCAATTTAGATGATGATATCGAATTCCGTTTGAAAGATAGACGCAGAAGCATCAAAGTCTTAAGAAATTCAAGGGTAAGCTTTGTCAAACCCATTACATGTCCATATGGGAGCAAATATCTCATGACCCATTACATTTACAGTCTTCTTTCTTACGTTGTTTGTTAAGCTATCCTTGACACACAATCCATGCAATTTAGATGACGATATCGAATTCCGTTTGAAAGATAGACGCAGAAGCATCAAAGTCTCAAGAAATACAAGGGTAAGCTTTGTCAAATCCATTACATGTCCATATGGAAGCAAATATCTCATGACCCATTACATCTACAGTCTTCCTTCTCACGTTGTTTGTTAAGCTATCCTTGACACACCATCCATGCAATTTAGATGATGATATCGAATTCCGTTTGAAAGATAGACGCAGAAGCATCAAAGTCTCAAGAAATACAAGGGTAAGCTTTGTCAAACCCATTACATGTCCATATGGGAGCAAATATCTCATGACCCATTACATCTACCGTCTTCTTTCTTACGTTGTTTGTTAAGCTATCCTTGACACACAATCCATGCAATTTAGATGACGATATCGAATTCCGTTTGAAAGATAGACGCAGAAGCATCAAAGTCTCAAGAAATACAAGGGTAAGCTTTGTCAAATCCATTACATGTCCATATGGGAGCAAATATCTCATGACCCATTACATCTACAGTCTTCTTTCTTACGTTGTTTGTTAAGCTATCCTTGGCACACAATCCATGTAATTTAGATGACGATATCGAATTCCGTTTGAAAGATAGACGCAGAAGCATCAAAGTCTCAAGAAATACAAGAGTAAGCTTTGTCAAATCCATTACATGTCCATATGGGAGCAAATATCTCATGACCCATTACATCTACAGTCTTCCTTCTCACGTTGTTTGTTAAGCTATCCTTGACACACCATCCATGCAATTTAGATGATGATATCGAATTCCGTTGGAAAGATAGACGCAGAAGCATCAAAGTCTCAAGAAATACAAGGGTAAGCTTTGTCAAATCCATTACATGTCCATATGGGAGCAAATATCTCATGACCCATATCATCTACCATCTTCCTTCTCACATTGTTTGTTAAGCTATCCTTGACACACCATGCATGCAATTTAGATGACGATATCGAATTCCGTTTGAAAGATAGACGCAGAAGCATCAAAGTCTCAAGAAATACAAGGGTAAGCTTTGTCAAACCCATTACATGTCCATATGGGAGCAAATATCTCATGACCCATTACATCTACAGTCTTCTTTCTTACGTTGTTTGTTAAGCTATCCTTGACACACAATCCATGCAATTTAGATGACGATATCGAATTCCGTTTGAAAGATAGACGCAGAAGCATCAAAGTCTCAAGAAATACAAGGGTAAGCTTTGTCAAATCCATTACATGTCCATATGGAAGCAAATATCTCATGACCCATTACATCTACAGTCTTCCTTCTCACGTTGTTTGTTAAGCTATCCTTGACACACCATCCATGCAATTTAGATGATGATATCGAATTCCGTTTGAAAGATAGACGCAGAAGCATCAAAGTCTCAAGAAATACAAGGGTAAGCTTTGTCAAACCCATTACATGTCCATATGGGAGCAAATATCTCATGACCCATTACATCTACAGTCTTCTTTCTTACGTTGTTTGTTAAGATATCCTTGACACACAATCCATGCAATTTAGATGACGATATCGAATTCCGTTTGAAAGATAGACGCAGAAGCATCAAAGTCTCAAGAAATACAAGGGTAAGCTTTGTCAAATCCATTACATGTCCATATGGAAGCAAATATCTCATGACCCATTACATCTACAGTCTTCCTTCTCACGTTGTTTGTTAAGCTATCCTTGACACACCATCCATGCAATTTAGATGATGATATCGAATTCCGTTTGAAAGATAGACGCAGAAGCATCAAAGTCTCAAGAAATACAAGGGTAAGCTTTGTCAAACCCATTACATGTCCATATGGAAGCAAATATCTCATGGCCCATTACATCTACAGTCTTCCTTCTCACGTTGTTTGTTAAGCTATCCTTGACACACCATCCATGCAATTTAGATGACGATATCGAATTCCGTTTGAAAGATAGACGCAGAAGCATCAAAGTCTCAAGAAATACAAGGGTAAGCTTTGTCAAACCCATTACATGTCCATATGGGAGCAAATATCTCATGACCCATTACATCTACAGTCTTCTTTCTTACGTTGTTTGTTAAGCTATCCTTGACACACAATCCATGTAATTTAGATGACGATATCGAATTCCGTTTGAAAGATAGACGCAGAAGCATCAAAGTCTCAAGACATACAAGGGTAAGCTTTGTCAAATCCATTACATGTCCATATGGAAGCAAATATCTCATGACCCATTACATCTACAGTCTTCCTTCTCACGTTGTTTGTTAAGCTATCCTTGACACACCATCCATGCAATTTAGATGATTATATCGAATTCCGTTTGAAAGATAGACGCAGAAGCATCAAAGTCTCAAGAAATACAAGGGTAAGCTTTGTCAAACCCATTACATGTCCATATGGGAGCAAATATCTCATGACCCATTACATCTACAGTCTTCTTTCTTACGTTGTTTGTTAAGCTATCCTTGACACACAATCCATGCAATTTAGATGACGATATCGAATTCCGTTTGAAAGATAGACGCAGAAGCATCAAAGTCTCAAGAAATACAAGGGTAAGCTTTGTCAAATCCATTACATGTCCATATGGGAGCAAATATCTCATGACCCATTACATCTACAGTCTTCCTTCTCACGTTGTTTGTTAAGCTATCCTTGACACACCATCCATGCAATTTAGATGATGATATCGAATTCCGTTTGAAAGATAGACGCAGAAGCATCAAAGTCTCAAGAAATACAAGGGTAAGCTTTGTCAAACCCATTACATGTCCATATGGGAGCAAATATCTCATGACCCATTACATTTACAGTCTTCTCTCTTACGTTGTTTGTTAAGCTATCCTTGACACACAATCCATGCAATTTAGATGACGATATCGAATTCCGTTTGAAAGATAGACGCAGAAGCATCAAAGTCTCAAGAAATACAAGGGTAAGCTTTGTCAAATCCATTACATGTCCATATGGAAGCAAATATCTCATGACCCATTACATCTACAGTCTTCCTTCTCACGTTGTTTGTTAAGCTATCCTTGACACACCATCCATGCAATTTAGATGATGATATCGAATTCCGTTTGAAAGATAGACGCAGAAGCATCAAAGTCTCAAGAAATACAAGGGTAAGCTTTGTCAAACCCATTACATGTCCATATGGGAGCAAATATCTCATGACCCATTACATCTACAGTCTTCTTTCTTACGTTGTTTGTTAAGCTATCCTTGACACACAATCCATGCAATTTAGATGACGATATCGAATTCCGTTTGAAAGATAGACGCAGAAGCATCAAAGTCTCAAGAAATACAAGGGTAAGCTTTGTCAAATCCATTACATGTCCATATGGGAGCAAATATCTCATGACCCATTACATCTACAGTCTTCCTTCTCACGTTGTTTGTTAAGCTATCCTTGACACACCATCCATGCAATTTAGATGATGATATCGAATTCCGTTTGAAAGATAGACGCAGAAGCATCAAAGTCTCAAGAAATACAAGGGTAAGCTTTGTCAAACCCATTACATGTCCATATGGGAGCAAATATCTCATGACCCATTACATCTACAGTCTTCTTTCTTACGTTGTTTGTTAAGATATCCTTGACACACAATCCATGCAATTTAGATGACGATATCGAATTCCGTTTGAAAGATAGACGCAGAAGCATCAAAGTCTCAAGAAATACAAGGGTAAGCTTTGTCAAATCCATTACATGTCCATATGGGAGCAAATATCTCATGACCCATTACATCTACAGTCTTCCTTCTCACGTTGTTTGTTAAGCTATCCTTGACACACCATCCATGCAATTTAGATGATGATATCGAATTCCGTTTGAAAGATAGACGCAGAAGCATCAAAGTCTCAAGAAATACAAGGGTAAGCTTTGTCAAACCGATTACATGTCCATATGGGAGCAAATATCTCATGACCCATTACATCTACAGTCTTCTTTCTTACGTTGTTTGTTAAGATATCCTTGACACACAATCCATGCAATTTAGATGACGATATCGAATTCCGTTTGAAAGATAGACGCAGAAGCATCAAAGTCTCAAGAAATACAAGAGTAAGCTTTGTCAAATCCATTACATGTCCATATGGAAGCAAATATCTCATGACCCATTACATCTACAGTCCTCCTTCTCACGTTGTTTGTTAAGCTATCCTTGACACACCATCCATGCAATTTAGATGATGATATCGAATTCCATTTGAAAGATAGACGCAGAAGCATCAAAGTCTCAAGAAATACAAGGGTAAGCTTTGTCAAACCCATTACATGTCCATATGGAAGCAAATATCTCATGACCCATTACATCTACAGTCTTCCTTCTCACGTTGTTTGTTAAGCTATCCTTGACACACCATCCATGCAATTTAGATGACGATATGGAATTCCGTTTGAAAGATAGACGCAGAAGCATCAAAGTCTCAAGAAATACAAGGGTAAGCTTTGTCAAACCCATTACATGTCCATATGGGAGCAAATATCTCATGACCCATTACATCTACAGTCTTCTTTCTTACGTTGTTTGTTAAGCTATCCTTGACACACAATCCATGCAATTTAGATGACGATATCGAATTCCGTTTGAAAGATAGACGCAGAAGCATCAAAGTCTCAAGACATACAAGGGTAAGCTTTGTCAAATCCATTACATGTCCACATGGAAGCAAATATCTCATGACCCATTACATCTACAGTCTTCCTTCTCACGTTGTTTGTTAAGCTATCCTTGAAACACCATCCATGCAATTTAGATGATTATATCGAATTCCGTTTGAAAGATAGACGCAGAAGCATCAAAGTCTCAAGAAATACAAGGGTAAGCTTTGTCAAACCCATTACATGTCCATATGGGAGCAAATATCTCATGACCCATTACATCTACAGTCTTCTTTCTTACGTTGTTTGTTAAGCTATCCTTGACACACAATCCATGCAATTTAGATGACGATATCGAATTCCGTTTGAAAGATAGACGCAGAAGCATCAAAGTCTCAAGAAATACAAGGGTAAGCTTTGTCAAATCCATTACATGTCCATATGGGAGCAAATATCTCATGACCCATTACATCTACAGTCTTCCTTGTCACGTTGTTTGTTAAGCTATCCTTGACACACCATCCATGCAATTTAGATGATGATATCGAATTCCGTTTGAAAGATAGACGCAGAAGCATCAAAGTCTCAAGAAATACAAGGGTAAGCTTTGTCAAACCCATTACATGTCCATATGGGAGCAAATATTTCATGACCCATTACATTTACAGTCTTCTTTCTTACGTTGTTTGTTAAGCTATCCTTGACACACAGTCCATGCAATTTAGATGACGATATCGAATTCCGTTTGAAAGATAGACGCAGAAGCATCAAAGTCTCAAGAAATACAAGGGTAAGCTTTGTCAAATCCATTACATGTCCATATGGAAGCAAATATCTCATGACCCATTACATCTACAGTCTTCCTTCTCACGTTGTTTGTTAAGCTATCCTTGACACACCATCCATGCAATTTAGATGATGATATCGAATTCCGTTTAAAAGATAGACGCAGAAGCATCAAAGTCTCAAGAAATACAAGGGTAAGCTTTGTCAAACCCATTGCATGTCCATATGGGAGCAAACATCTCATGACCCATTACATCTACAGTCTTCTTTCTTACGTTGTTTGTTAAGCTATCCTTGACACACAATCCATGCAATTTAGATGACGATATCGAATTCCGTTTGAAAGATAGACGCAGAAGCATCAAAGTCTCAAGAAATACAAGGGTAAGCTTTGTCAAATCCATTACATGTCCATATGGGAGCAAATATCTCATGACCCATTACATCTACAGTCTTCTTTCTTACGTTGTTTGTTAAGCTATCCTTGGCACACAATCCATGCAATTTAGATGACGATATCGAATTCCGTTTGAAAGATAGACGCAGAAACATCAAAGTCTCAAGAAATACAAGAGTAAGCTTTGTCAAATCCATTACATGTCCATATGGGAGCAAATATCTCATGACCCATTACATCTACAGTCTTCCTTCTCACGTTGTTTGTTAAGCTATCCTTGACACACCATCCATGCAATTTAGATGATGATATCGAATTCCGTTGGAAAGATAGACGCAGAAGCATCAAAGTCTCAAGAAATACAAGGGTAAGCTTTGTCAAATCCATTACATGTCCATATGGGAGCAAATATCTCATGACCCATAGCATCTACAATCTTCCTTCTCACGTTGTTTGTTAAGCTATCCTTGACACACCATGCATGGAATTTAGATGACGATATCGAATTCCGTTTGAAAGATAGACGCAGAAGCATCAAAGTCTCAAGAAATACAAGGGTAAGCTTTGTCAAACCCATTACATGTCCATATGGGAGCAAATATCTCATGACCCATTACATCTACAGTCTTCTTTCTTACGTTGTTTGTTAAGTTATCCTTGACACACAATCCATGCAATTTAGATGACGATATCGAATTCCGTTTGAAAGATAGACGCAGAAGCATCAAAGTCTCAAGAAATACAAGGGTAAGCTTTGTCAAACCCATTACATGTCCATATGGGAGCAAATATCTCATGACCCATTACATCTACAGTCTTCTTTCTTACATTGTTTGTTAAGCTATCCTTGACACACAATCCATGCAATTTAGATGACGATATCGAATTCCGTTTGAAAGATAGACGCAGAAGCATCAAAGTCTCAAGAAATACAAGGGTAAGCTTTGTCAAATCCATTCCATGTCCATATGGAAGCAAATATCTCATGACCCATTACATCTACAGTCTTCCTTCTCACGTTGTTTGTTAAGCTATCCTTGACACACCATCAATGCAATTTAGATGATGATATCGAATTCCGTTTGAAAGATAGACGCAGAAGCATCAAAGTCTCAAGAAATACAAGGGTAAGCTTTGTCAAACCCATTACACGTCCATATGGGAGCAAATATCTCATGACCCATTACATCTACAGTCTTCTTTCTTACGTTGTTTGTTAAGATATCCTTGACACACAATCCATGCAATTTAGATGACGATATCGAATTCCGTTTGAAAGATAGACGCAGAAGCATCAAAGTCTCAAGAAATACAAGGGTAAGCTTTGTCAAATCCATTACATGTCCATATGGAAGCAAATATCTCATGACCCATTACATCTACAGTCTTCCTTCTCACGTTGTTTGTTAAGCTATCCTTGACACACCATCCATGCAATTTAGATGATGATATCGAATTCCGTTTGAAAGATAGACGCAGAAGCATCAAAGTCTCAAGAAATACAAGGGTAAGCTTTGTCAAACCCATTACATGTCCATATGGAAGCAAATATCTCATGACCCATTACATCTACAGTCTTCCTTCTCACGTTGTTTGTTAAGCTATCCTTGACACACCATCCATGCAATTTAGATGACGATATCGAATTCCGTTTGAAAGATAGAGGCAGAAGCATCAAAGTCTCAAGAAATACAAGGGTAAGCTTTGTCAAACCCATTACATGTCCATATGGGAGCAAATATCTCATGACCCATTACATTTACAGTCTTCTTTCTTACGTTGTTTGTTAAGCTATCCTTGACACACAATCCATGCAATTTAGATGACGATATCGAATTCCGTTTGAAAGATAGACGCAGAAGCATCAAAGTCTCAAGAAATACAAGGGTAAGCTTTGTCAAATCCATTACATGTCCATATGGAAGCAAATATCTCATGACCCATTACATCTACAGTCTTCCTTCTCACGTTGTTTGTTAAGCTATCCTTGACACACCATAAATGCAATTTAGATGATGATATCGAATTCCGTTTGAAAGATAGACGCAGAAGCATCAAAGTCTCAAGAAATACAAGGGTAAGCTTTGTCAAACCCATTACATGTCCATATGGGAGCAAATATCTCATGACCCATTACATCTACAGTCTTCTTTCTTACGTTGTTTGTTAAGCTATCCTTGACACACAATCCATGCAATTTAGATGACGATATCGAATTCCGTTTGAAAGATAGACGCAGAAGCATCAAAGTCTCAAGAAATACAAGGGTAAGCTTTGTCAAATCCATTACATGTCCATATGGGAGCAAATATCTCATGACCCATTACATCTACAGTCTTCTTTCTTACGTTGTTTGTTAAGCTATCCTTGGCACACAATCCATGCAATTTAGATGACGATATCGAATTCCGTTTGAAAGATAGACGCAGAAGCATCAAAGTCTCAAGAAATACAAGAGTAAGCTTTGTCAAATCCATTACATGTCCATATGGGAGCAAATATCTCATGACCCATTACATCTACAGTCTTCCTTCTCACGTTGTTTGTTAAGCTATCCTTGACACACCATCCATGCAATTTAGATGATGATATCGAATTCCGTTGGAAAGATAGACGCAGAAGCATCAAAGTCTCAAGAAATACAAGGGTAAGCTTTGTCAAATCCATTACATGTCCATATGGGAGCAAATATCTCATGACCCATATCATCTACAATCTTCCTTCTCACGTTGTTTGTTAAGCTATCCTTGACACACCAAGCATGCAATTTAGATGACGATATCGAATTCCGTTTGAAAGATAGACGCAGAAGCATCAAAGTCTCAAGAAATACAAGGGTAAGCTTTGTCAAACCCATTACATGTCCATATGGGAGCAAATATCTCATGACCCATTACATCTACAGTCTTCTTTCTTACGTTGTTTGTTAAGCTATCCTTGACACACAATCCATGCAATTTAGATGACGATATCGAATTCCGTTTGAAAGATAGACGCAGAAGCATCAAAGTCTCAAGAAATACAAGGGTAAGCTTTGTCAAACCCATTACATGTCCATATGGGAGCAAATATCTCATGACCCATTACATCTACAGTCTTCTTTCTTACGTTGTTTGTTAAGCTATCCTTGACACACAATCCATGCAATTTAGATGACGATATCCAATTCCGTTTGAAAGATAGACGCAGAAGCATCAAAGTCTCAAGAAATACAAGGGTAAGCTTTGTCAAATCCATTACATGTCCATATGGAAGCAAATATCTCATGACCCATTACATCTACAGTCTTCCTTCTCACGTTGTTTGTTAAGCTATCCTTGACACACCATCCATGCAATTTAGATGATGATATCGAATTTCGTTTGAAAGATAGACGCAGAAGCATCAAAGTCTCAAGAAATACAAGGGTAAGCTTTGTCAAACCCATTACATGTCCATATGGGAGCAAATATCTCATGACCCATTACATCTACAGTCTTCTTTCTTACGTTGTTTGTTAAGTTATCCTTGACACACAATCCATGCAATTTAGATGACGATATCGAATTCCGTTTGAAAGATAGACGCAGAAGCATCAAAGTCTCAAGAAATACAAGGGTAAGCTTTGTCAAACCCATTACATGTCCATATGGGAGCAAATATCTCATGACCCATTACATCTACAGTCTTCTTTCTTACATTGTTTGTTAAGCTATCCTTGACACACAATCCATGCAATTTAGATGACGATATCGAATTCCGTTTGAAAGATAGACGCAGAAGCATCAAAGTCTCAAGAAATACAAGGGTAAGCTTTGTCAAATCCATTCCATGTCCATATGGAAGCAAATATCTCATGACCCATTACATCTACAGTCTTCCTTCTCACGTTGTTTGTTAAGCTATCCTTGACACACCATCAATGCAATTTAGATGATGATATCGAATTCCGTTTGAAAGATAGACGCAGAAGCATCAAAGTCTCAAGAAATACAAGGGTAAGCTTTGTCAAACCCATTACACGTCCATATGGGAGCAAATATCCCATGACCCATTACATCTACAGTCTTCTTTCTTACGTTGTTTGTTAAGATATCCTTGACACACAATCCATGCAATTTAGATGACGATATCGAATTCCGTTTGAAAGATAGACGCAGAAGCATCAAAGTCTCAAGAAATACAAGGGTAAGCTTTGTCAAATCCATTACATGTCCATATGGAAGCAAATATCTCATGACCCATTACATCTACAGTCTTCCTTCTCACGTTGTTTGTTAAGCTATCCTTGACACACCATCCATGCAATTTAGATGATGATATCGAATTCCGTTTGAAAGATAGACGCAGAAGCATCAAAGTCTCAAGAAATACAAGGGTAAGCTTTGTCAAACCCATTACATGTCCATATGGAAGCAAATATCTCATGACCCATTACATCTACAGTCTTCCTTCTCACGTTGTTTGTTAAGCTATCCTTGACACACCATCCATGCAATTTAGATGACGATATCGAATTCCGTTTGAAAGATAGACGCAGAAGCATCAAAGTCTCAAGAAATACAAGGGTAAGCTTTGTCAAACCCATTACATGTCCATATGGGAGCAAATATCTCATGACCCATTACATTTACAGTCTTCTTTCTTACGTTGTTTGTTAAGCTATCCTTGACACACAATCCATGCAATTTAGATGACGATATCGAATTCCGTTTGAAAGATAGACGCAGAAGCATCAAAGTCTCAAGAAATACAAGGGTAAGCTTTGTCAAATCCATTACATGTCCATATGGAAGCAAATATCTCATGACCCATTACATCTACAGTCTTCCTTCTCACGTTGTTTGTTAAGCTATCCTTGACACACCATAAATGCAATTTAGATGATGATATCGAATTCCGTTTGAAAGATAGACGCAGAAGCATCAAAGTCTCAAGAAATACAAGGGTAAGCTTTGTCAAACCCATTACATGTCCATATGGGAGCAAATATCTCATGACCCATTACATCTACAGTCTTCTTTCTTACGTTGTTTGTTAAGCTATCCTTGACACACAATCCATGCAATTTAGATGACGATATCGAATTCCGTTTGAAAGATAGACGCAGAAGCATCAAAGTCTCAAGAAATACAAGGGTAAGCTTTGTCAAATCCATTACATGTCCATATGGGAGCAAATATCTCATGACCCATTACATCTACAGTCTTCTTTCTTACGTTGTTTGTTAAGCTATCCTTGGCACACAATCCATGCAATTTAGATGACGATATCGAATTCCGTTTGAAAGATAGACGCAGAAGCATCAAAGTCTTAAGAAATACAAGAGTAAGCTTTGTCAAATCCATTACATGTCCATATGGGAGCAAATATCTCATGACCCATTACATCTACAGTCTTCCTTCTCACGTTGTTTGTTAAGCTATCCTTGACACACCATCCATGCAATTTAGATGATGATATCGAATTCCGTTGGAAAGATAGACGCAGAAGCATCAAAGTCTCAAGAAATACAAGGGTAAGCTTTGTCAAATCCATTACATGTCCATATGGGAGCAAATATCTCATGACCCATAGCATCTACAATCTTCCTTCTCACGTTGTTTGTTAAGCTATCCTTGACACACCATGCATGCAATTTAGATGACGATATCGAATTCCGTTTGAAAGATAGACGCAGAAGCATCAAAGTCTCAAGAAATACAAGGGTAAGCTTTGTCAAACCCATTACATGTCCATATGGGAGCAAATATCTCATGACCCATTACATTTACAGTCTTCTTTCTTACGTTGTTTGTTAAGCTATCCTTGACACACAATCCATGCAATTTAGATGACGATATCGAATTCCGTTTGAAAGATAGACGCAGAAGCATCAAAGTCTCAAGAAATACAAGGGTAAGCTTTGTCAAATCCATTACATGTCCATATGGAAGCAAATATCTCATGACCCATTACATCTACAGTCTTCCTTCTCACGTTGTTTGTTAAGCTATCCTTGACACACCATAAATGCAATTTAGATGATGATATCGAATTCCGTTTGAAAGATAGACGCAGAAGCATCAAAGTCTCAAGAAATACAAGGGTAAGCTTTGTCAAACCCATTACATGTCCATATGGGAGCAAATATCTCATGACCCATTACATCTACAGTCTTCTTTCTTACGTTGTTTGTTAAGCTATCCTTGACACACAATCCATGCAATTTAGATGACGATATCGAATTCCGTTTGAAAGATAGACGCAGAAGCATCAAAGTCTCAAGAAATACAAGGGTAAGCTTTGTCAAATCCATTACATGTCCATATGGGAGCAAATATCTCATGACCCATTACATCTACAGTCTTCTTTCTTACGTTGTTTGTTAAGCTATCCTTGGCACACAATCCATGCAATTTAGATGACGATATCGAATTCCGTTTGAAAGATAGACGCAGAAGCATCAAAGTCTTAAGAAATACAAGAGTAAGCTTTGTCAAATCCATTACATGTCCATATGGGAGCAAATATCTCATGACCCATTACATCTACAGTCTTCCTTCTCACGTTGTTTGTTAAGCTATCCTTGACACACCATCCATGCAATTTAGATGATGATATCGAATTCCGTTGGAAAGATAGACGCAGAAGCATCAAAGTCTCAAGAAATACAAGGGTAAGCTTTGTCAAATCCATTACATGTCCATATGGGAGCAAATATCTCATGACCCATAGCATCTACAATCTTCCTTCTCACGTTGTTTGTTAAGCTATCCTTGACACACCATGCATGCAATTTAGATGACGATATCGAATTCCGTTTGAAAGATAGACGCAGAAGCATCAAACTCTCAAGAAATACAAGGGTAAGCTTTGTCAAACCCATTACATGTCCATATGGGAGCAAATATCTCATGACCCATTACATCTACAGTCTTCTTTCTTACGTTGTTTGTTAAGCTATCCTTGACACACAATCCATGCAATTTAGATGACGATATCGAATTCCGTTTGAAAGATAGACGCAGAAGCATCAAAGTCTCAAGAAATACAAGGGTAAGCTTTGTCAAACCCATTACATGTCCATATGGGAGCAAATATCTCATGACCCATTACATCTACAGTCTTCTTTCTTACGTTGTTTGTTAAGCTATCCTTGACACACAATCCATGCAATTTAGATGACGATATCCAATTCCGTTTGAAAGATAGACGCAGAAGCATCAAAGTCTCAAGAAATACAAGGGTAAGCTTTGTCAAATCCATTACATGTCCATATGGAAGCAAATATCTCATGACCCATTACATCTACAGTCTTCCTTCTCACGTTGTTTGTTAAGCTATCCTTGACACACCACCCATGCAATTTAGATGATGATATCGAATTTCGTTTGAAAGATAGACGCCGAAGCATCAAAGTCTCAAGAAATACAAGGGTAAGCTTTGTCAAACCCATTACATGTCCATATGGGAGCAAATATCTCATGACCCATTACATCTACAGTCTTCTTTTTTACGTTGTTTGTTAAGATATCCTTGACACACAATCCATGCAATTTAGATGACGATATCGAATTCCGTTTGAAAGATAGACGCAGAGGCATCAAAGTCTCAAGAAATACAAGGGTAAGCTTTGTCAAATCCATTACATGTCCATATAGAAGCAAATATCTCATGACCCATTACATCTACAGTCTTCCTTCTCACGTTGTTTGTTAAGCTATCCTTGACACACCATCCATGCAATTTAGATGATGATATCGAATTCCGTTTGAAAGATAGACGCAGAAGCATCAAAGTCTCAAGAAATACAAGGGTAAGCTTTGTCAAACCCATTACATGTCCATATGGAAGCAAATATCTCATGACCCATTACATCTACAGTCTTCCTTCTCACGTTGTTTGTTAAGCTATCCTTGACACACCATCCATGCAATTTAGATGAAGATATCGAATTCCGTTTGAAAGATAGACGCAGAAGCATCAAAGTCTCAAGAAATACAAGGGTAAGCTTTGTCAAACCCATTACATGTCCATATGGGAGCAAATATCTCATGACCCATTACATCTACAGTCTTCTTTCTTACGTTGTTTGTTAAGCTATCCTTGACACACAATCCATGCAATTTAGATGACGATATCGAATTCCGTTTGAAAGATAGACGCAGAAGCATCAAAGTCTCAAGACATACAAGGGTAAGCTTTGTCAAATCCATTACATGTCCATATGGAAGCAAATATCTCATGACCCATTACATCTACAGTCTTCCTTCTCACGTTGTTTGTTAAGCTATCCTTGACACACCATCCATGCAATTTAGATGATTATATCGAATTCCGTTTGAAAGATAGACGCAGAAGCATCAAAGTCTCAAGAAATACAAGGGTAAGCTTTGTCAAACCCATTACATGTCCATATGGGAGCAAATATCTCATGACCCATTACATCTACAGTCTTCTTTCTTACGTTGTTTGTTAAGCTATCCTTGACACACAATCCATGCAATTTAGATGACGATATCGAATTCCGTTTGAAAGATAGACGAAGAAGCATCAAAGTCTCAAGAAATACAAGGGTAAGCTTTGTCAAATCCATTACATGTCCATATGAGACACACAATCCATGCAATTTAGATGACGATATCGAATGCCGTTTGAAAGATAGACGCAGAAGCATCAAAGTCTCAAGAAATACAAGGGTAAGCTTTGTCTAATCCATTACATGTCCATATGGGAGCAAATATCTCATGACCCATTACATCTACAGTCTTCCTTCTCACGTTGTTTGTTAAGCTATCCTTGACACACCATCCATGCAATTTAGATGATGATATCGAATTCCGTTGGAAAGATAGACGCAGAAGCATCAAAGTCTCAAGAAATACAAGGGTAAGCTTTGTCAAATCCATTACATGTCCATATGGGAGCAAATATCTCATGACCCATAACATCTACAATCTTCCTTCTCACGTTGTTTGTTAAGCTATCCTTGACACACCATGCATGCAATTTAGATGACGATATCGAATTCCGTTTGAAAGATAGACGCAGAAGCATCAAAGTCTCAAGAAATACAAGGGTAAGCTTTGTCAAACCCATTACATGTCCATATGGGAGCAAATATCTCATGACCCATTACATCTACAGTCTTCTTTCTTACGTTGTTTGTTAAGCTATCCTTGACACACAATCCATGCAATTAAGATGACGATATCGAATTCCGTTTGAAAGATAGACGCAGAAGCATCAAAGTCTCATGAAATACAAGGGTATGCTTTGTCAAACCCATTACATGTCCATATGGGAGCAAATATCTCATGACCCATTACATTTACAGTCTTCTTTCTTACGTTGTTTGTAAAGCTATCCTTGACACACAATCCATGCAATTTAGATGACGATATCGAATTCCGTTTGAAAGATAGACGCAGAAGCATCAAAGTCTCAAGAAATACAAGGGTAAGCTTCGTCAAATCCATTACATGTCCATATGGAAGCAAATATCTCATGACCCATTACATCTACAGTCTTCCTTCTCACGTTGTTTGTTAAGCTATCCTTGACACACCATCCATGCAATTTAGATGATGATATCGAATTCCGTTTGAAAGATAGACGCAGAAGCATCAAAGTCTCAAGAAATACAAGGGTAAGCTTTGTCAAACCCATTACATGTCCATATGGGAGCAAATATCTCATGACCCATTACATCTACAGTCTTCTTTCTTACGTTGTTTGTTAAGCTATCCTTGACACACAATCCATGCAATTTAGATGACGATATCGATTCCGTTTGAAAGATAGACGCAGAAGCATCAAAGTCTCAAGAAATACAAGGGTAAGCTTTGTCAAATCCATTACATGTCCATATGGGCGCAAATATCTCATGACCCATTACATCTACAGTCTTCTTTCTTACGTTGTTTGTTAAGCTAACCTTGGCACACAATCCATGCAATTTAGATGACGATATCGAATTCCGTTTGAAAGATAGACGCAGAAGCATCAAAGTCTCAAGAAATACAAGAGTAAGCTTTGTCAAATCCATTACATGTCCATATGGGAGCAAATATCTCATGACCCATTACATCTACAGTCTTCTTTCTTACGCTGTTTGTTAAGCTATCCTTGACACACCATCCATGCAATTTAGATGATGATATCGAATTCCGTTTGAAAGATAGACGCAGAAGCATCAAAGTCTCAAGAAATACAAGGGTAAGCTTTGTCAAACCCATTACATGTCCATATGGGAGCAAATATCTCATGACCCATTACATCTACAGTCTTCTTTCTTACGTTGTTTGTTAAGCTATCCTTGACACACAATCCATGCAATTTAGATGACGATATCGAATTCCGTTTGAAAGATAGACGCAGAAGCATCAAAGTCTCAAGAAATACAAGGGTAAGCTTTGTCAAACCCATTACATGTCCATATGGGAGCAAATATCTCATGACCCATTACATCTACAGTCTTCTTTCTTACGCTGTTTGTTAAGCTATCCTTGACACACAATCCATGCAATTTAGATGACGATATCGAATGCCGTTTGAAAGATAGACGCAGAAGCATCAAAGTCTCAAGAAATACAAGGGTAAGCTTTGTCAAATCCATTACATGTCCATATGGGAGCAAATATCTCATGACCCATTACATCTACAGTCTTCCTTCTCACGTTGTTTGTTAAGCTATCCTTGACACACCATCCATGCAATTTAGATGATGATATCGAATTCCGTTGGAAAGATAGACGCAGAAGCATCAAAGTCTCAAGAAATACAAGGGTAAGCTTTGTCAAATCCATTACATGTCCATATGGGAGCAAATATCTCATGACCCATAACATCTACAATCTTCCTTCTCACGTTGTTTGTTAAGCTATCCTTGACACACCATGCATGCAATTTAGATGACGATATCGAATTCCGTTTGAAAGATAGACGCAGAAGCATCAAAGTCTCAAGAAATACAAGGGTAAGCTTTGTCAAACCCATTACATGTCCATATGGGAGCAAATATCTCATGACCCATTACATCTACAGTCTTCTTTCTTACGTTGTTTGTTAAGCTATCCTTGACACACAATCCATGCAATTAAGATGACGATATCGAATTCCGTTTCAAAGATAGACGCAGAAGCATCAAAGTCTCAAGAAATACAAGGGTAAGCTTTGTCAAACCCATTACATGTCCATATGGGAGCAAATATCTCATGACCCATTACATCTACAGTCTTCTTTCTTACGTTGTTTGTTAAGCTATCCTTGACACACAATCCATGCAATTTAGATGACGATATCGAATTCCGTTTGAAAGATAGACGCAGAAGCATCAAAGTCTCAAGAAATACAAGGGTAAGCTTTGTCAAATCCATTACATGTCCATATGGAAGCAAATATCTCATGACCCATTACATCTACAGTCTTCCTTCTCACGTTGTTTGTTAAGCTATCCTTGACACACCATCCATGCAATTTAGATGATGATATCGAATTCCGTTTGAAAGATAGACGCAGAAGCATCAAAGTCTCAAGAAATACAAGGGTAAGCTTTGTCAAACCCATTACATGTCCATATGGGAGCAAATATCTCATGACCCATTACATCTACAGTCTTCTTTCTTACGTTGTTTGTTAAGCTACCCTTGACACACAATCCATGCAATTTAGATGACGATATCGAATTCCGTTTGAAAGATAGACGCAGAAGCATCAAAGTCTCAAGAAATACAAGGCTAAGCTTTGTCAAATCCATCACATGTCCATATGGGAGCAAATATCTCATGACCCATTACATCTACAGTCTTCCTTCTCACGTTGCTTGTTAAGCTATCCTTGACACACCATCCATGCAATTTAGATGATGATATCGAATTCCGTTGGAAAGATAGACGCAGAAGCATCAAAGTCTCAAGAAATACAAGGGTAAGCTTTGTCAAATCCATTACATGTCCATATGGGAGCAAATATCTCATGACCCCATAGCATCTACAATCTTCCTTCTCACGTTGTTTGTTAAGCTATCCTTGACACACCATGCATGCAATTTAGATGACGATATCGGATTCCGTTTGAAGGATGGACGCAGAAGCATCAAAGTCTCAAGAAATACAAGGGTAAGCTTTGTCAAACCCATTACATGTCCATATGAGAGCATATATCTCATGACCCATTACATCTACAGTCTTCCTTCTTACGTTGTTTGTTAAGCTATCCTTGACACACCATCCATGCAATTTAGATGACGATATCGAATTCCGTTTGAAAAATAGACGCAGAAGCATAAAAGTCTCAAGAAATACAAGGGAAGCTTTGTCAAACCCATTACATGTCCATATGGGAGCAAATATCTCATGACCCATAGCATCTACAATCTTCCCTCTTACGTTGTTTGTTAAGCTATCCTTGATACACCATCCATGCAATTTAGATGATGATATCGAATTCCGTTTGAAAGATAGACGCAGAAGCATCCAAGTCTCAAGAAACACAAGTGTAAGCTTTGTCAAACCCATTACATGTCCATATGGGAGCAAATATCTCATGACCCATTACATCTACAATCTTCCCTCTTACGTTGTTTGTTAAGCTATCCTTGACAAACCATCCATGCAATTTAGATGACGATATCGAATTCCGTTTGAAAGATAGACGCAGAAGCATCAAAGTCTCAAGAAATACAAGGGTAAGCTTTGTCAAACCCATTACATGTCCATATGCGAGCAAATATCTCATGACCCATTACGTCTACAGTCTTCCTTCTTACGTTGTTTGTTAGGCTATCCTTGACACACCATCCATGCAATTTAGATGATGATATCGAATTCCGTTTGAAAGATAGACGCAGAAGCATCAAAGTCTCAAGAAATACAAGTGTAAGCTTTGTCAAACCCATTAAATGTCCATATGAGAGCAAATATCTAATGACCCATTACATCTACAACCTTCTTTCTAACGCTGTTTGTTAAGCTATCCTTGACACACAATCTATGCAATTTATATGACGATATCGAATTCCGTTTGAAAGATAGACGCAGAACCACCCAAGTCTCAAGAAACACAAGGGTAAGGTATGACAAACCCATTACATGTCCATATGGGAGCAAATATCTCATGACCCATTACATCTACAGTCTTCCTTCTCACGTTGTTTGTTAAGCTATCCTTGACACACCATCCATGCAATTTAGATGATGATATCGAATTCCGTTTGAAAGATAGACGCAGAAGCATCAAAGTCTCAAGAAATACAAGGGTAAGCTTTGTCAAACCCATTACATGTCCATATGGGAGCAAATATCTCATGACCCATTACATCTACAGTCTTCTTTCTTACGTTGTTTGTTAAGCTATCCTTGACACACAATCCATGCAATTTAGATGACGATATCGAATTCCGTTTGAAAGATAGACGCAGAAGCATCAAAGTCTCAAGAAATACAAGGGTAAGCTTTGTCAAACCCATTACATGTCCATATGGGAGCAAATATCTCATGACCCATTACATCTACAGTCTTCTTTCTTACGTTGTTTGTTAAGCTATCCTTGACACACAATCCATGCAATTTAGATGACGATATCGAATTCCGTTTGAAAGATAGGCGCAGAAGAATCAAAGTCTCAAGAAATACAAGTGTAAGCTTTGTCAAACCCATTAAATGTCCATATGAGAGCAAATATCTATTGACCCATTACATCTACAACCTTCTTTCTAACGCTGTTTGTTAAGCTATCCTTGACACACAATCCATGCAATTTAGATGATGATATCGAATTCCGTTTGAAAGATAGACGCAGAAGCATCCAAGTCTCAAGAAAAACAAGGGTAAGCTTTGTCAAACCCATTACATGTCCATATGCGAGCAAATATCTCATGACCCATTACGTCTACAGTCTTCCTTCTTACGTTGTTTGTTAGGCTATCCTTGACACACCATCCATGCAATTTAGATGATGATATCGAATTCCGTTTGAAAGATAGACGCAGAAGCATCAAAGTCTCAAGAAATACAAGTGTAAGCTTTGTCAAACCCATTAAATGTCCATATGAGAGCAAATATCTAATGACCCATTACATCTACAACCTTCTTTCTAACGCTGTTTGTTAAGCTATCCTTGACACACAATCTATGCAATTTATATGACGATATCGAATTCCGTTTGAAAGATAGACGCAGAACCACCCAAGTCTCAAGAAATACAAGGGTAAGGTATGACAAACCCATTACATGTCCATATGGGAGCAAATATCTCATGACCCATTACATCTACAGTCTTCCTTCTCACGTTGTTTGTTAAGCTATCCTTGACACACCATCCATGCAATTTAGATGATGATATCGAATTCCGTTTGAAAGATAGACGCAGAAGCATCAAAGTCTCAAGAAATACAAGGGTAAGCTTTGTCAAACCCATTACATGTCCATATGGGAGCAAATATCTCATGACCCATTACATCTACAGTCTTCTTTCTTACGTTGTTTGTTAAGCTATCCTTGACACACAATCCATGCAATTTAGATGACGATATCGAATTCCGTTTGAAAGATAGACGCAGAAGCATCAAAGTCTCAAGAAATACAAGGGTAAGCTTTGTCAAACCCATTACATGTCCATATGGGAGCAAATATCTCATGACCCATTACATCTACAGTCTTCTTTCTTACGTTGTTTGTTAAGCTATCCTTGACACACAATCCATGCAATTTAGATGACGATATCGAATTCCGTTTGAAAGATAGGCGCAGAAGCATCAAAGTCTCAAGAAATACAAGGGTAAGCTTTGTCAAATCCATTACATGTCCATATGGGAGCAAATATCTCATGACCCATTACATCTACAGTCTTCCTTCTTACGTTGTTTGTTAAGCTATCCTTGACACACAATCCATGCAATTTAGATGATGATATCGAATTCCGTTTGAAAGATAGACGCAGAAGCATCCAAGTCTCAAGAAAAACAAGTGTAAGCTTTGTCAAACCCATTACATGTCCATATGGGAGCAAATATCTCATGACCCATTACATCTACAGTCTTCCTTCTTACGTTGTTTGTTAAGCTATCCTTGACACACCATCCATGCAATTTAGATGACGATATCGAATTCCGTTTGAAAGATAGACGCAGAAGCATCAAAGTCTCAAGAAATACAAGGGTAAGCTTTGTCAAACCCATTACATGTCCATATGGGAGCAAATATCTCATGACCCATTACATCTACAGTCTTCCTTCTTACGTTGTTTGTTAAGCTATCCTTGACACACCATCCATGTTATTTAGATGATGATATCGAATTCCGTTTGAAAGATAGACGCAGAAGCATCCAAGTCTCAAGAAACACAAGTGTAAGCTTTGTCAAACCCATTACATGTCCATATGAGAGCATATATCTCATGACCCATAGCATCTACAACCTTCTTTCTTACGCTGTTTGTTAAGCTATCCTTGACACACCATCCATGCAATTTAGATGACGATATCGAATTCCGTTTGAAAGATAGACGCAGAAGCATCAAAGTCTCAAGAAATACAAGGGTAAGCTTTGTCAAATCCATTACAAGTCCATATGGAAGCAAATATCTCATGACCCATTACATCTACAGTCTTCCTTCTCACGTTGTTTGTTAAGCTATCCTTGACACACCATCCATGCAATTTAGATGATGATATCGAATTCCGTTTGAAAGATAGACGCAGAAGCATCAAAGTCTCAAGAAATACAAGGGTAAGCTTTGTCAAACCCATTACATGTCCATATGGGAGCAAATATCTCATGACCCATTACATCTACAGTCTTCTTTCTTACGTTGTTTGTTAAGCTACCCTTGACACACAATCCATGCAATTTAGATGACGATATCGAATTCCGTTTGAAAGATAGACGCAGAAGCATCAAAGTCTCAAGAAATACAAGGCTAAGCTTTGTCAAATCCATCACATGTCCATATGGGAGCAAATATCTCATGACCCATTACATCTACAGTCTTCCTTCTCACGTTGTTTGTTAAGCTATCCTTGACACACCATCCATGCAATTTAGATGATGATATCGAATTCCGTTGGAAAGATAGACGCAGAAGCATCAAAGTCTCAAGAAATACAAGGGTAAGCTTGTCAAATCCATTACATGTCCATATGGGAGCAAATATCTCATGACCCCATAGCATCTACAATCTTCGTTCTCACGTTGTTTGTTAAGCTATCCTTGACACACCATGCATGCAATTTAGATGACGATATCGGATTCCGTTTGAAAGATGGACGCAGAAGCATCAAAGTCTCAAGAAATACAAGGGTAAGCTTTGTCAAACCCATTACATGTCCATATGAGAGCATATATCTCATGACCCATTACATCTACAGTCTTCCTTCTTACGTTGTTTGTTAAGCTATCCTTGACACACCATCCATGCAATTTAGATGACGATATCGAATTCCGTTTGAAAAATAGACGCAGAAGCATAAAAGTCTCAAGAAATACAAGGGAAGCTTTGTCAAACCCATTACATGTCCATATGGGAGCAAATATCTCATGACCGATAGCATCTACAATCTTCCCTCTTACGTTGTTTGTTAAGCTATCCTTGATACACCATCCATGCAATTTAGATGATGATATCGAATTCCGTTTGAAAGATAGACGCAGAAGCATCCAAGTCTCAAGAAACACAAGTGTAAGCTTTGTCAAACCCATTACATGTCCATATGGGAGCAAATATCTCATGACCCATTACATCTACAATCTTCCCTCTTACGTTGTTTGTTAAGCTATCCTTGACAAACCATCCATGCAATTTAGATGACGATATCGAATTCCGTTTGAAAGATAGACGCAGAAGCATCAAAGTCTCAAGAAATACAAGGGTAAGCTTTGTCAAACCCATTACATGTCCATATGCGAGCAAATATCTCATGACCCATTACGTCTACAGTCTTCCTTCTTACGTTGTTTGTTAGGCTATCCTTGACACACCATCCATGCAATTTAGATGATGATATCGAATTCCGTTTGAAAGATAGACGCAGAAGCATCAAAGTCTCAAGAAATACAAGTGTAAGCTTTGTCAAACCCATTAAATGTCCATATGAGAGCAAATATCTAATGACCCATTACATCTACAACCTTCTTTCTAACGCTGTTTGTTAAGCTATCCTTGACACACAATCTATGCAATTTAGATGACGATATCGAATTCCGTTTGAAAGATAGACGCAGAACCACCCAAGTCTCAAGAAATACAAGGGTAAGGTATGACAAACCCATTACATGTCCATATGGGAGCAAATATCTCATGACCCATTACATCTACAGTCTTCCTTCTCACGTTGTTTGTTAAGCTATCCTTGACACACCATCCATGCAATTTAGATGATGATATCGAATTCCGTTTGAAAGATAGACGCAGAAGCATCAAAGTCTCAAGAAATACAAGGGTAAGCTTTGT